>NC_083880.1:69007494-69310524 GCF_032452875.1 Bos javanicus | reverse complement strand
CTTCCTGAGCCTCAGTGTCTTCAGCTACAACGTGGGTAATGTCCCCTTCTTTGGTGTGGGGTGGATTAAACGGAAAGACACAGCAGGCACTGGGGCCAGGCAGAGGCGTGTAGGTTTTCCCAGGTTCCTGCTTCCTTGCCGGACTCTGAGCTGCTTTTCAGAGTTGAGGATGTTTCCCACTTACTTTCTCTTCCCTCGGGCGCAGAGGACGTGCCAATTAATGTTGGCTGGCACTGCAGATGCCTGAGCTGATCTTTGTGCCTGTCTCCGTGACTCCCGTGTGCACACGCACACCCACACGGTCAGATCTGGCCTGGCCTGACCTCACAGGCTCTTCCAAGGTCCAGAACCTCCCTCCACCTCTGAGTGGGCCGGTGCTAGGGACAAGCAAGCGTGCCAACAACTCAGGATTCCCAGCTCCGGGAGGGAGTGGGTTGCCTTTGGGCAAGACATAGCCAACCTCTGACTGGAAGTGACCAAGGCCCAAGACATGGTACGCTTTTATCCAATTTCTCAGACTCTCTGAGGGCAGTGATGCAAGGCAGATGATAGAATCACCCCATCCCACCTCCCACTCCTGTGCCTCTGTCTGGCCATTCACACTCCAGTGATCGACATGACCAGATGACCATTGCTTGCCCCCTTGAGCAAACAGCAGCGCATGCAAGCAGTGTTTGGCCTCAGGTCTGGGCAAGGCCAGCCAGTCACTGAGGACTCTCACCCCCATCTGCAGGGGAGGAGGAGCACACAGAGATACGGAAACCTGGTTCTCACCCCAATCCCCACCTAAGGCACCATCTGAGACCCGTCCTTTCTTGTTTCCAGGTCTCAATTTCCCTGTCTGTGCCAGGGTTTGGCTGGCTTGCAGGAGAAGCAAGGCTTGCAACCTTTTTAGTCCCTTATTTTGCTATTCAACTCTAGGCTCTGGGGCTAGAGAAGAACCTGTGGACTTTTCAGATTCAGATTCTGCATGCTTTTCTTATGCACCCACCATGTTGGCTTTCTCTTTATGAAAGTGAAAGTCACTCAGTTGTGTCCGACTCTTTGAGACCCCATGGACTATACCGTCCATGGAATTCTCTAGGCCAGAATACTGGAGTGGGTAGCCTTTCCCTTCTGCAGGAGATCTTCCCAACCCAGGGATCAAACCCAGGTCTCCCATATTGCAGGCAGATTCTTTACCAGCTGAGCCACAAGGGAAGCCCAAGAATATTGGAGTTGGTATCCTATCCATTCTCTAGCGGATCTTCCCAACCCAGGAATCGAACCGGGGTCTCCTGCATTGCAAGTGGATTCTTTACCAACTGAGCTATCAGGGAAGCCCATTTCATATGACGTATCTTAAAATTTGGGAGTTGGGACTTCCCTGTGGTCCAACGCTTGAGACTTCGTCTGCCAGTGCAGGGGGCGGGTTGGGGGGTATGGTTCCACCCCTGGTCGGGGAGATAAAATCCCATGTGCCTCATGGTCAAAAAACTGAAACAGAAAACAGAAAAAAAAAAAGTCACAACAAATTCAATAAAGACTTAAAAAAGTGGTCCAAATGTATTAAAAAAATAAAATTTGGGGGTTATCGGAAGACTGTGTGGGCAGCTGAATGCTACTGGTGTTTTGAGAGGAGAGAAGGTTCACATTATGGTGATGAGGGGAGAATGAGGCAGTAGATACAGAGATGGAGATGGGACAGTCAGAGGGCCTGACACCCAAGGATCTCCAAGAAGGAGGGTGGGCCACTGTCCAGCAGCTCGATGATCCTGCCATCCAGCCCCTGCTGCCCTGTCCAGCCTCTCCTTCACCATCTGCCCCAGGATCTTTGCTCCTGCTGCTGGCCCTTTTTTGTGCCCTGGGATGTCTCACGTGCTCTGAACCCTGGCCTCCATATGGGCTGTTTTCTCTGCCTGTCGTTCTCTCTCTTTCTTGCCTTGAGCAGACCTTAGAGGGTTACCTTTTAGGTCTTCCCCACTTCCTTTGACAGACACGGTTAGATGCCTTAGTGTTATACATCTCCGTTTCTAGCTGAAAAATCACTTCTGATGTCAGTCTCCCCACCTGGACAGGGAGACCCTGAGGGCAGAGCCTACATCTGTTTTTTGGTCACGATATCCCTGTTCCCAGCACAGGCGGGCAGAATCAGCCCTCCAACAGTATCATGAATGGAGGCACCCCCAAATCCTTAGGATGCTGACGTCCAGGTCTCCAGCAAGCTCCACTTTATAGATAGATCCTGAGACTTGGAGAAGCCAAGCGGTTTGCCCAGGGCCACAAGGGATGTGAACTCCCCAAACACTAATTCAGCCTCTGCCTCTGGAATGGAAGTGAAGTGCCCTGAGCATTGGCAGAGACGCACTGCATTCTGTGCAGTTCCATCACCCCAGGGATATTCTCATTGAATTCCATGACACTGGAGTCCGTCCCAGAGACGGAAGGAGAGAGGCCTTGGGGGCTTAGGACCTTAAAGTCATGTTTTGGGGTGGAGGTGGGGGGATGCTTTCCTTATTATGGGAGAGAGAAGGCTGATGGGGAGAAAGCCCAGTATTAGCCTTTCAGAACTGTCTGAAAATCCATCTGATGCTCCTGTTAAGTACTGAGCTTCCTATTATCCGGGGTATTCAAACTGTGCAGGGCTGTTGAAGGCAAGTATGTAGTCAGTGGACTGCTGGATGAGTATAACACCTCCAGCATGGTGCTAAGCGTTGAGTCAGTGTTTGCACCAGGGGATCCTCAAGGTTTCGGATTAGGGCTGCTTGGTAAGAATCATTTTTTGGAGCCAGGAAACTCTTTGTTTGCTAAAGAGTTAAGAATCATTTTAATGATGACAAAGCATCTTTAATGCATTAGTTCCTTTGAAATGTGTAATAATGCTAATAATTTTGCAGACCTTCTGGACTTAACTACAGTTGAGACTGAAACACAGAGAGGTTAAGCAACTTGCTCAAGGCCACGCAGCAATGGACAGAGCTGGGGTTTGAACAGAGGCCTCTGGCTCTGCTCATTGCTGTCCTTGCCTAAGGATCTCACAGGGGTAAGATCGACCCTTGGAGTTTTTGTCCAATGCTGATAATAATGAAAGGTGTTCCAGGCTTCTTCTTGTGGCTTTGCTTCTTGGATCTTCAGGTTTTTCAGCTGGAAAACTGAGGACCCTGTGGATAAGACCCCTGAATCACTGGTGGGCTTGGGCACCTAACCCAGATAAGACATGATTTTGATTCACCAGATAGACTTTCTGTATCAAGTACTGTGCTGGGCCCTGGGAATACAGCCACAAGCAAAATAGGTGCAGGACTGGCTTACATGAAGCTCCTGGGCTTGTCCAGGAGACGGTGGGCAGAGGCAACCGCGGTGCAGGGGGGTGGGGCTGTGATGGGGTAAGTGCACATGGGTGTGGGCTTACAGGCCCTCGATCTCAGCACTGTAGTGCTCACCACCTGACTTCCAGGGAACTTCCTCTGGCTTTTTGAGCCCACTGTGCTGGCGGCAGGCCAGATAATTGATCTCCATCAGTAAAAGACAGAACCGGTGGTAATTACTACCTGGGCTACTTTCTTTTCTTTCCTTTTTAAAAAAAATATGTATTTCTTTGATTGTATCAGGTCTTGGTTGCGTTACACGGAATCTTTTACTGTAGCAGACAAACTTTTAGTTGTGGCATGCGGGATCTCACTTCCTGACCAGGAATGGAACCCTGGGCCCCCTACATGGGAGCAGAGAATCTTAGCCACTGGACCACCAGGGAAGCCCCTATCCCTGGCCGGGCTAAGGCTGAGATAACTCATCAGTGTGTTCTGTACTGCAGCCCAGGGCTCCCAGCAGGATTAACCCCCAGTTGCCCTCTGTGGTAACCTGCTTGATATTGGCTGTCTTCCTTTCCCTCTCTCACCTCCCCCTTTTTTGCCAGCAGATGTTGGCCTCAGCTCCCAGATAAACTACCTGCACTTGAATCTTTGTTGTAGCACCTGTTTCTGGGGGGACCCCCTGACTAAGTCATGGGACAAGCCTGGAGGATGCTGTGAGTGCAGAAGAAGGACCCCTGGCCCAGCTGGGACAGAGGTCCAGAAAACATCCCCAAGGAAAGAAAAATCTAAGAGACCTCAAGGGTGAAGGGGAGTTAGCCAGATAAAAGGAAGTGAGGGATAAGTGTTCTAGACAGAGGGACTAGCATCTACGGTGGCTCAGAGGCAAGTGAGGGAATGTAGTAGGTGTGGGAATGGGGGCAGGGGGTGGATTGTCGCTGCTGGCTGGTGGGGTGAGTGGGGAGTAGTGAGAGAGGAAGCAGACTGTGGACCACGTAGGTACTTGGAGGCTGCAGGGAGCAATTTGTATTTTGTTCTAAGAGCCTTGGGGAGCAGTTGTAGGATTGTTGGCAGGGGGCAGTGCCTGTTGTGGGGCCAAGTGGAGGACCTGAGAGTTAGAAGGGTATCTGTAGAGGTCTGGGCACCATAGGCCTCCAGGGGGTCTGCTCTCGAAGACCCTCAGATGTGGGGGAGGAAGAGGCCTTGGTGGGAGGATTCTTGGGTCCTTTTCAAGGGACTTCCTCTTGCTGCCTGGTCCCCCATTTCTGGGAGCCCATAAAGCCAGGATTGTGGGTAATTATAGGCTGTGAGAGGCCCCGGGCAGGGAGACTGGGGACATGGTGGGGCGGCAGGGGTGGAGGGGGTGTGTGTCGACAGGAGCTGTCACGCCTGCCTGGCAGCCAGGGAGGGAAGGTGCAGACACCAAGGCCCCCATAAAGTTGCCCAGAGCAGACCGCTTTTACAGGCATTCTGGGTGGGGGCATGACATCATCCGGAGCCAATCGGGGGCTCCCCCAGCCCTTTTTTCTTCCTTGGGACTTGTCTCTGTGGTTGTCGAGGTACATTCCTGGTAAAGTGGATGGCTTCTTTTGGAATGCTTGGACCAGTGGGTTTTGTAGCCACTGGCCTTGCCAGCACTCTTTCAAGCTAAGCCAGCCACCCCCTGAGACTGTATTCCCTTTCAAGACCTCCTGGGCAGACTGAAGGGGCTGCTTGAGTTCCCTTCAAGCCACAACTTCCAACTTCTTTGAATGAATCCACTTCTTTTAAAATATATCCATTTGAGAAAAATCATTAACTTGGTTTGAGAAACATGACAACAACCAAGGGACCTGGATTTGAGTCCTGGCTCAGTTCCTTAGTTCTGGGTCAAGTCTTCAGAGCATCCAAGCCTCAGTTGTCCCATCTGTAAAATGGGGATGGCACTATCCACTTTGCAGAGGTGTCGTGAATGGGTGTTAAGCGCTCCACAACCACTGGGCAGTGTTTTGGACAAACCCATTCTTCCTTGTAGTACTTGATTCAATCAAGTACTTGATTCAATCAAGTACTTGTAGTACTTGATTCAAAGACTTTAAAAAGCCTTCCCAGGTCTGTCTTCCTCCCACACGACAGATGATCTTAAGGAAGACAGAAACGAGGAGCAGACAGGCTGAGGGTCTTGTGAAAGCTGTGCCATCTAATTAAGCTCTGTTTGTGGTTCTTCTGTGAAGCATGATCATTTGTTAGCTCCAGTTAAAAGAAACTATAAAACCAATATACAATCCAACTGAAAAATTTAGAAAACAAGGGGAAAAAAGACTTCCCGAAAGGCCACCAGCCTAGCATCACGAGTACAGTGATGTTTATGTTAATCCAGTTTGCACACACTGGCTTTGATCATAAACTTGAAATGTGAACACTGCTTTCCCACTTAACTGTTATCATCTAAAAGTGCCTTTGCCTGCTGCTCCAGCCCTACAGATTATCATATTAATGGTTACCTATCATTTCATCAAGTTGATGCTGGGTATTGTTGAATGTTACTTTCAATTTTTCTCCTATCCCAAACAATGCTTTAGTGAATACTTTTCTTTTTCCACTGGAGTGTTTCTCTTTATTTGTCTCATTTCCTTAGGATAAATTCCCAGAAGTGGAATCACTGAGTCTCAGGATAGAAACATTTTTGTGGTTTGTGATACATAATTTCCAATTTACTTTCCATAAAGGCTGTTCTAATTTACTTTGCCTCCAGCCAAGTTGGCCCATTTAGCAATTTCAGGGCAACCTCACCAGCTTTAGGTATTATTGTTTATAATTTTGTTGGCTATGAGATAAACTGTTATCCCTTTTTCTTTTATTTTCATTCACTTTCTTTGGTCGCTTGTGGATTCAAAGACGTATATATACATTTGAAAGGATTTATATTCTCTTTCTAACAGTGTCTGATATTTTGGGCCATACTGCCTAAGATGAGTCCTTTTCGGCAAAATGCAGGGATGCCATTCCTTTGTGCCTGTGAAAGGCAAGTCTGTTCTATCCCGTGCCAGACACTAATAATTGTAATACACTGGGGCTGCCGCCAAAGTTGAAATAAACAAATGATTACAGCAGACAATAGAAGTGCAAACCTGACCCTGATTAATGAAGTTGCTAATGTGGCTTCCTGGGGTGGCTGCCAGCCAAGGGCTTCCCCTGTGACTTTGCATTAGGTCCTAGTGACAGGGTAAGTGATTTGGGGACTTGGGGGAGGTGACAGGATGCTTGGGGGGGGGTGGCTGGGGAAGAGGGTGTGGTTTGGAGGAGGTGGGTGGAGTTTGGTTTCTACAGAGAGCAGGGAAGGACTGATGTGGAAGGGAGAGGAGTTTGCAGGAGGGTACAGGAATGTACCAGTTGGGAATATCTGAGGCAGTGCCAAGTGGTGAGGTTAGCCATCCCCTGTCAGAGGCTCATAACCCAGCCCAGAACTGAGCACCCAGGTGGCTCTGAAAAATAGGCAGGATCAGCCGGACCCAGGTTCCATTCTTGGCTCCATCAGCCGAAGCTGGTGGAAGATGCCACTGTGGACTGGGAGACATCAAGGAACCCAGGAACATGCCCTGTCCTCTTTGCCTCCCTCCTGGCCAGGCTGGTGTCTTCACTGCATCCTAGTGAGCACGGTTCCATCTTCTTGGTTACGGGCCCAAGGGTTCCCTTGGCTAGCCTTTCCTCCTCCTGGTCTAAAGGCTGACCTCCAGTCCAGCTATCTCCAGGCTTCTTGGGCTTCTGCCCTCAGAGTTCCTGCACCCTTGATGGGTAGCACGCAAAACCTGTCTGGGTCACCCCTCTTGTGACAGCCAAGGCATGCTGATTCTCTATCTGGAGAACAAGCTTGTCGCTCAGACTTGAGGAGTCGTGCTGCCTATTCATCCTTGCAGGGCCACTGTGGTTCCCTCTCTTCCAGGAAACCTGCTCTGACCCCTCCCATCTGCTAATGACTCGCCCCTCTGCCCTCCTCCTCAGAAACTTTAATTGCTGTTCTTATCACACCAGGTCTGTGATTGGTCTGTTCACAGATTGATCCTCCTTCTCAGATGTTGCTGGCATCTGTGGCCACACCCGTGCCTCCCTCACACCTCCCCAGCACCTGCCTGGGCACATCACTCAAGAAACATTGGCTGCAAGAGTGAGCGATAAAATCAACGCTTGGCTGCTTACTAGACATGTTCCCCATGTTATCTGGTTTGCTGTGACTGCATTGTAAAGGCAGACAGGCTGAGCATGATAATACCCATTTCACAGAAGCTTATCATGAATGACACCGACTAGTACCCTGAGCATCTCAGTGGGCAGGCCACAGGGCTGGCATTTGACAAGCATTTTCCCAGGTGATTGCCCCCAGTAACAAGAGGAGACACCATCTGTCCCCATTCTACTGGGAGGAGACTGAGGCTTGATGAGGACAATAAGTTGCAAAGGGGCCCTTGCTGGGAAAGGACAGGGCTGGAGTCTGAGCCTAGTTCTGTGGGTTGCCAAAGTTCCTACTGTACTAGGCAAGACCTCCTAATGGTGCTGGTCCTGGTCCCCACCTCTGGACCTCGAGCTCTGAAGGTGAAGGAACAGCGTCTTATTGTCCCTGCACTTCCAGTGCCCAGCACAGGGTTGGGCGGCAGTAAATGCTGACGAAATGGATGGATAGGTGGATGGACAGCTGGATGTCTGCCCCAGCTCTGTTGCAAGTATGGAGTTTCTGCTTTCATGCAGTGCGGTTGGGAGATGGATGGGGTTGGGTTTAACTTGGGGCTGATCTTGTACTTGAGTTGTTCTGGCCATAAAACACGAGGGCGTGTCCTTGTGGGGACACCGTGAGTGATGTGCCTGCCTGCCAGTGCATCAGGGCGATCTTGCCCAACACTGAAGATAAAATGAGGTGGCCTAGGAGAGCCAGCAGCAGCTCCCTCCTGGACCAGGTGAACGGCATCATTTTGCCCTGTCTAACCACCTGCTCCTCTCTCTGCAGACGGCCTTGGAAAATCACGTGTCCCGTGTGTCCCAGAGCTTCAGGGGCCCATGTGTTTGGGTGGGATGGTCTCAACCCTTTTCCAGGCAGCAGCCTCTCTTTTCTCAGCATCTGCCTCTTGATCCAGTTCTGGGCAGAATCTGAGGGTCTGGCCAGCAAACGCTGGCCTACTGATGATGAAGCTGAAATTCGTCCTTCTAAGCTCTGTGTGCAGGGCCCACCAGACTGGACCTGGCGCTTGGTTCTCTATCTGTAGCCAGAGCCCAACTTTCACATGCATTCTGCCTGGTGACCCCATCAGGACACTCAGCTTTACCAAGGTGACCTTCTTTGGGCTTCTAGGTGGACCTTAGAGAAATGAGAAGAGCCAGCATTTATTGTGCATTTGCTCTGTGCATATCTCACTGGATGTCAACAGCAAGTATATTACAGGTAGCAAGACTTGGGTGGGCCATAAAGCTAGCCTTGGTAAATTCAAAAAAATAGAAATCATTCCAAGCATCTTTTCTGACCACAATGCAGTAAGATTAGATCTCAATTACAGGAGAAAAATGATTAAAAATTCCAACATATGGAGGCTGAACAACAAGCTGCTGAATAACCAACAAATCACAGAAGAAATCAAAAAAGAAATCAAAATTTGCATAGAAACGAATGAAAATGAAAACACAACAACCCAAAACCTGTGGGACGCGGTAAAAGCAGTCCTAAGGGGAAAGTTCATAGCAATACAGGCACACCTCAAGAAACAAGAAAAAAGTCAAATAAATAACCTAACTCTACACCTAAAGCAACTAGAAAAGGAAGAAATGAAGAACCCCAGGGTTAGTAGAAGGAAAGAAATCTTAAAAATTAGAGAAGAAATAAATGCAAAAGAAACAAAAGAGACCATAGCAAAAATCAACAAAACCAAAAGCTGGTTCTTTGAAAGGATAAATAAAATTGACAAACCATTAGCCAGACTCATCAAGAAACAAAGGGAGAAAAATCAAATCAATAAAATTAGAAATGAAAATGGAGAGATCACAACAGACAACACAGAAATACAAAGGATCATAAGAGACTACTATCAATAATTATATGCCAATAAAATGGACAGCATGGAAGAAATGGACAAATTCTTAGAAAAGTACAACTTTCCAAAACTCGACCAGGAAGAAATAGAAAATCTTAACAGACCCATCACAAGCACGGAAATTGAAACTGTAGTCAAAAATCTTCCAGCAAACAAAAGCCCAGGTCCAGATGGCTTCACAGCTGAATTCTACCAAAAATTTAGAGAAGAGCTAACACCTATCCTGCTCAAACTCTTCCAGAAAATTGCAGAGGAAGGTAAACTTCCAAACTCATTCTATGAGGCCACCATCACCCTAATACCAAAACCTGACAAAGATCCCACAAAAAAAGAAAACTACAGGCCAATATCACTGATGAACATAGATGCAAAAATCCTTAACAAAATTCTAGCAATCAGAATCCAACAACACATTAAAAAGATCATACACCATGACCAAGTGGGCTTTATCCCAGGGATACAAGGATTCTTCAATATCCGCAAATCAATCAATGTAATACACCACATTAACAAATTGAAAAATAAAAACCATATGATTATCTCAATAGATGCAGAGAAAGCCTTTGACAAAATTCAACACCCATTTATGATAAAAAAAAAAACTCTCCAGAAAGCAGGAATAGAAGGAACATACCTCAACATAATAAAAGCTATATATGAAAAACCCACAGCAAACATTATCCTCAATGGTGAAAAATTGAAAGCATTTCCTCTAAAGTCAGGAACAAGACAAGGGTGCCCACTTTCACCATTACTATTCAACATAGTTTTGGACGTTTTGGCCACAGCAATCAGAGCAGAAAAAGAAATAAAAGGAATCCAAATTGGAAAAGAAGAAGTAAAACTCTCACTGTTTGCAGATGACATGATCCTCTACATAGAAAACCCTATAGAGTCCACCAGAAAATTACTAGAACTAATCAATGACTATAGTAAAGTTGCAGGATATAAAATCAACACACAGAAATCCCTTGCATTCCTATACACTAATAATGAGAAAACAGAAAGAGAAATTAAGGAAACAATTCCATTCACCATTGCAACGGAAAGAATAAAATACTTAGGAATATATCTACCTAAAGAAACTAAAGACTTATATATAGAAAACTATAAAACACTGGTGAAAGAAATCAAAGAGGACACTAATAGATGGAGAAATATACCATGTTCATGGATTGGAAGAATCAATATAGTGAAAATGAGTATACTACCCAAAGCAATTTATAGATTCAATGCAATCCCTATCAAGCTACCAACAGTATTCTTCACAGAGCTAGAACAAATAATTTCACAGTTTGTATGGAAATACAAAAAACCTCGAATAGCCAAAGCAATCTTGAGAAAGAAGAATGGAACTGGAGGAATCAACCAGCCTGACTTCAGGCTCTACTACAAAGCCACAGTTATCAAGACAGTATGGTACTGGCACAAAGACAGAAATATAGATCAATGGAACAAAATAGAAAGCCCAGAGATAAATCCACACACATATGGACACCTTATCTTTGACAAAGGAGGCAAGAATATACAATGGATTAAAGACAATCTCTTTAACAAGGGGTGCTGGGAAAACTGGTCAACCACTTGTAAAAGAATGAAACTAGAACACTTTCTAACACCATACACAAAAATAAACTCAAAATGGATTAAAGATCTAAACATAAGACCAGAAACTATAAAACTCCTAGAGGAGAACATAGACAAAACACTCTCCGACATACATCACAGCAGGATCCTCTATGACCCACCTCCCAGAATATCGGAAATAAAAGCAAAAATAAACAAATGGGACCTAATTAACCTTAAAAGCTTCTGCACATCAAAGGAAACTATCAGCAAGGTGAAAAGACAGTCTTCAGAATGGGAGAAAATAATAGTGAATAAAGCAACTGACAAAGAACTAATCTCAAAAATATACAAGCAACTCCTACAGCTCAACTCCAGAAAAATAAATGACCCAATCAAAAAATGGGCCAAAGAACTAAATAGACATTTCTCCAAAGAAGACATACAGATGGCTAACAAACACATGAAAAGATGCTCAACATCAATCATTATCAGAGAAATGCAAATCAAGACCACTATGAGGTACCATTTCACACCAGTCAGAATGGCTGCGATCCAAAAGTCTACAAATAATAAATGCTGGAGAGGGTGTGGAGAAAAGGGAACCCTCTTATACTGTTGGTGGGAATGCAAACTAGTACAGCCACTATGGAGAACAGTGTGGCGATTCCTTAAAAAACTGGAAATAGAACTGCCTTATGATCCAGCAATCCCACTGCTGGGCATACACACTGAGGAAACCAGAAGGGAAAGAGACACGTGTACCCCAATGTTCATCGCAGCACTGTTTATAATAGCCAGGACATGGAAGCAACCTAGATGTCCATCAGCAGATGAATGGATAAGAAAGCTGTGGTACATATATACAATGGAGTATTACTCAGCCATTAAAAAGAATTCATTTGAATCAGTTCTAATGAGGTGGATGAAACTGGAGCCTATTATACAGAGTGAAGTAAGCCAGAAGGAAAAACACCAATACAGTATACTAACGCATATATATGGAATTTAGAAAGATGATAACAATAACCCTGTGTACGAGACAGCAGAAGAGACACTGATGTATGGAACAGTCTTATGGACTCTGTGGGAGAGGGAGAGGGTGGGAAGATTTGGGAGAATGGCATTGAAACATGTAAAATACCATGTATGAAACGAGATGCCAGTCCAGGTTCAATGCACGATACTGGATGCTTGGGGCTAGTCCACTGGGACGACCCAGAGGGATGGTATGGGGAGGGAGGAGGGAGGAGGGTTCAGGATGGGGAGCACATGTATACCTGTGATGGATTCATTTTGATATTTGGCAAAACTAATACAATTATGTAAAGTTTAAAAATAAAATTAAAAAAAAAAAAAGAAATTCCAACCCTTCTGCTAGTGAGTGACTCTGTGATTGTGTGCAAGGCTCTTCACCCGTCTGAACTGTCTCCCCACCAGTCAAATGTTCTGCGGGGTGACAGTCTTCGCGCCTCACTGGGAGTGATCAGGGATTGGGGGAGGTGCTCTAGGGGATGCACTGTGGTTCCTGCAGGCCTGTGGCTGCCCCCCGTTCCTCATCCCCTGAGGTCCCCGAGATCTTAGCCATGGCCCTGGCTCCTTGCTGGCCAGGGCTCTGTGCCTCTTCTTGCTGCTCCTGCCAGTGTCTGCTCTCACCCCTTCTGGTCTGACCCTGGGACCCCTCTGGCTGTTTCTGAATTGGTTTCTTGCACTCTGGCTTCCATCTGGGGCGCTGACTGGGACTCTGTCCTCAGCAGATGTTCCTCTGGCCGTGGAGTAGGGCAGTTAGTGGTTACTTCTTTCTCTTCAGGACCTTTACCAGGCCTGAGCTGAAGCTCCAGTACTTTGGCCACCTGATACGAACAGCTGACTCACTGGAAAAGACCCTGATGTAGGCAAAGGAGAAGGGGGGCGACAGAGGATGAGATGGTTGGATGGCATCATCGATGCAATGGACGTGAACTTGGGCAAACTCTGGGTGATGGCGAAGGACATAGGAGCTTGGTGTGCTGCAGTCCATGGGGTTGCAAAGAGTCGGAAGCAACTTAGCAACTGAACAACAGCAAGGCCTGAGGTTTTTTCTTTTTGTGTCTTCTCTGTGAGTATGTGTGTGTTTGTGTGAGATATCTCTATCTATCTATCTGTAGAGGGAAGCACTAGCTGAGGAGGTGTGTAGAGCTGTGGGAATGGGGATTAGCTGGTGGGATCCCCACTCTGTGCTGTTGGGGGTTCCTTTCTGGGCTGTGCTCAGGACTGCAAGGCAAGGGCAGGACCCCTCCCTGGCAGGACAGGGGCCAAGCTCTCCTGCTCTCTGTTCTGGATGGTTTGTACTGAGGTCAATTCCACACTCTCTGAGTAAGAGCTAGGGCCAGGGTCTGGGAGATGGGGGTCTGAGGCTAGGGCAATCAGAGGAGAAAAGAGACACCAGCACTCCAGAGGGCGGCCCAGTACCTGCTTTCCACACTAGGTCAGCTCTCTTGCGTTCCCCCGGCAGGCTCTCTCCAGTCCCCATGACTGTCTTCCCCAGCTGTATTCAGAAGGCCGTGGATGTCTCCTCAGCAACCCCCCAACCCTGCGTCCTTCTCATCAGATGTCCTGGTGAGTATTCTTTTCGAGATGTTTCTTGAATGAATGAATGAAGTGTGAGAATGCTCACGGTTGCCTGGGGAAGGAGAGGTTATTTGAAACAGGCTTAGCGTACAACATGTGGGGCAGGGCGTGGAGCCACTCTGGGTAGTGTGTGTGTGTGTTTACACGTGGGTGTGAAAGGTGGAGGGAAAAAATTAGGCAGCAACTCCCCTGTAGCTGGTGTGTCCTGAGCCTGAGCTTTCCCAGGCAGAGATCTCAGTCTCCCCGTTTATCCTTCCGGCCAGGGGGTGGGGTGGGGGCTGGGGGCTGAGCCTTGGTCTGGGGCTCTTGTTTTCCTGGGAGGGGCACCGGTCCTCACTGGGGGATTTGTACCAGCAGCTAAGCAGATAATTGCTTGTCAGATTGACTGAAGCCTTTTCAAAATGTCTTTTCCTTGAAACATCCTCCCATCCCCCCAGTGAGCCGATTATTTGAGTTGGAAGTGTTTTCCCCTCAGCTTTTTTTCGCCTCCTTTCTCCAAGTAGTAATTACTGCCCAGTAGCCCTCCATGGCGTTTCCTGTCATTTGGAGGCTGCAGCCAGCGGCTGTTTCCTTTGCTGGTGAAGGACAAGCGGGCCAATTAGGGAAACACCCCGCCCCCCAGCCTGGCCTTGAGCCCCAGGGCTCCTGGTGGTCTGCATGGGGCCATGGGGGTCTGGCCATCTCCTGTGGGGATGGCAGGTAGGAAGGAGTGGTTGAATGGCCACTTGAGGTGGCCCCTGGCCCTTTTTCCCAAACCCAGGGGCTGCTGTCACCCTCTGCGTCCTGTCCCTTTCTCTGTGTGTGTGTGTGTCCACGCACTCTTGTGGCCGGGAGATGCACTCCTACATACATGCACACCTGTGTGTGTCCACAGGACCGCACATGGGCTTTTGGGCTCAGTTGAAAACCAAGTAACTGGGTTGCCTACAGTCGTTTTCCCAAGGGAACTCGGCGCTGCTCACCTCTTCGGATGTGAACAGTCTGCCAAGGTCTGTCACTTTAAGTGGGTTGACCACTGGCGAGAGGAAGCAAGGACAGGGAAATGTTCCTTGCCAAGTTTAGGTGGTGTGTTAATGGATGTTCATGGCACACCGTTCTTTCAACTTTTCCATATTTCCAAATATTTCCAAACTATTCAGAAGAAAACGCGGCAGAAAGTCTGCAGGTCTCTCTGCCCACCAGCCGCCCACATGCAGGATGCTTTGCAAGTTGCTTTCCTGCTGCTTCTCTCCTCTTCCTCCTGCTCCCTCCCACCTTTTCCTCACGCCCTCCCCCCCCTACCCCCACCCCCCGCCACCCCCCCAGGCTTTCAGTTGCAGAAGCCAAAACTGAGCAGGATGCAGTCCAAGATGAGATTAACAACCGCAGAGGCTTGGGAGTCGAAATACTTTGAGTCTCTTACAAGCTCTGTGGTGGACAGGTGACCGAAACACTCTGTGCCTCAGTTTCCCCATCTGAGAAATGGGGCTAATAATAAAACCTTCATAAGGTTGCGATGAAGACTAAAAGAAATGTATGTAAAACACTCAGCCTAAGGCCTGGGCCATAGTCTGTGCTTTGTAGATGTTTGGCAAACAAATAATAAAAACAGATCTCATAAGGCAGTGTACACCATGGAGAAAGATGGGTGGAAATATGCCTAAGAGATGAGCAAAGCAGGGAATTGAGGGTTTGAGGGACCCGAAGGGTTTCAGTGTGGCTGGACTACAATGCGGATGGGTGGAGTGTGGAAGGACTAGGAAAGGAGGCGGGTTGGGACCCCTTTGCTTTGATGATTACAAGCCTGGACCCTGGGATCAAATGACTTCGTTCAAATTCCAGCCCTGCCACTTACTAATTAGATACTGGACAAATGACTCTCATTGCCATGTGTTAGTTTCTTTATCTATAAAACTGGAGATTGTAACAGTTTCTGTCTTAGGGGGCTGAGTTAACTGAGTTAATAAACACAGAGAGGGTGAAACGGTGCCTGGCCCATGGGGAAGTGTAATGAGTGTTTGCTATTCTTCTTTCTCATACGTGTGTTGCACACCTGTGATTGTCTTACATGTGCACGGGTGCATCTGCAGTCTATCCCAGTGATTCACCTGGGTCTCTGTGTAGGTGTGTGGAAGGATACAGAAAGTCCACAGGACCAATGAACTCCTGGGAGATAAGGCCAAGTATTTTTGTCCATCCTGGGCAAAAAAGCCCTTTGGGGAGAGAAGGAGTCCTGGTGGTCCTTAGCAAGACTGGGAAATATTCCTTATCAATGAGTCACTATCATGGCCCTCCTTAAAAGCCTCCCGTGGCTCCTCATTCTTTCTTCCCTTCATTCATTCATTGATTCATTCAGCCAATCAACATTTCTTAGAGCACCCATTATGCAACAGATCCAGCCTCTGAGGACCTTTGCACTTGAGCTTGGCTTTGTCTAGCTTGTTTTTCCACATTCTCTCCTCTTTTACCCTCTGGACTCGAATCCAAAGTTACTTCCTCTGTGAAGCCTTCCTGAATGCAGCAGGCTGTGTGAGTGGGTCCGCTCGACACCTTGGTTTTTATCCCCACAATGAAACCAGTGACCTGCATCTGCTCACCCCTGAGTCCCCAGCATCAGGCACGGCCTCGGCGCATGTGCTTTTGATGAATGAATGAATCGTTCAGTGTGAGAACGCCCCTGGGGGTCCAAAACCTACTGCCCAGTTCACCAGAGGGGCTGGCAGCTCTTTCGCCAGCTTCTGAATCCCTGCCTCTGTCCCTGCCATCAGTGCCACCGGCCCCCACCAGGAAGGCCACAGAGGCTGGAGAGAGATCGCACAGAAAGAGTTTAAGAGGCAGGGGGCGTTGACTGCCGGGGTGGTGGGTCCCTCAAGGCTGCTGGATGTGCTGGGAAGTAGAGCAGGAAAGTTGTCAGCGTCCTTCAGATGATGGGGACCACTGACCTTGGGCTCAGCCCAAGGTTCCCTCCCTGGAAGCCCCAGCGTGCCAGGCCCTGACCTCCAGGGGAGGCCAAGGAGGCCGCCTTGAGGGCAGTGGCATGGACACCAGACCCCGCTTTATCTGCTCGCTGCATGTGCCGGCTGCAGCGGTGGGGACATGGAGCTCAGGCAGTTGGAGAGGCGAGAGGAACTTCTATCTCTCTGGGCATCAGAAGAGAGTGGAATTTGGCAGCCAGGGAAATGGCAACTTCCTGTGGCATCTAAAGAGCTGAGACTGGCAGCCAGAATCCAGCTGGAGCTGGCAGCCTAGAGATGCTGAAGCTGAGATTTTTATGGCCAGTTCCTCCTGCAAGACACATGGTGGGGCTGGATTTCACCGTATAGAGGAGTAGAGCGTATGTGTGCGTGCACACACGTGCCGTAGCGTATGCATGCATACACGTGTATGGTAACTGTATATAGTTTATGAGCACACATGTGGATAGCGTGAATGCACACACGTGTATAGTGCGCACAGGTGTGTGCAGTGTCGGTGTGGGCAAAAACTCAGGGACTGTGTCTCTAGTGTGTCTGTCTGTGCCCGAGTTTGTCTGCCTGGACAGGTGTGCTCTTGGTATAGGTGTGAAGCAGGCAGTTGTCTATGTCTACGAATGTTCCTGGGCTTCCCAGGGCAGGCTCAGTGGTAAAGACTCTGCCTGCCAATGCAGGCAGTGCCGAGACGTGGGCTCAATTCCTGAGTTGGGAAGATCCCCCAGAGAAGGAAATGGCAACCCAGTCCAGTATTCTTACCTGTGAGACCCCACGGGCAGAGGAGCCTGGCAGGCTGCAGTTCATGGGTCGCAAAGAATCGGACACAACTGAGCGACTGAGCACGCACACACGCAATGCATGCTCTTACACATGCATGTGCCTAAAGGGGGCGGGAGCCTGTGTGTCAGATGCATGTGTGATGCATAGAGGACAAATCTCAGTGTTTCTGTGTTTGCGTGTCCTGAGAAACCATCCTGCAGCTCGGCGGGGTGAAGTTACTTTGGGAGGGGATAAAAAGGTCTGATGCTGGAAACATCTGGCCCTCCTTTTGGCCCCGGGGTCTCTGGAGAGGGTTTGTGTTTCCTCTTGGCCAATGAACACAATCCTTCTCAAGCAAATATACAGACATGGGTACTTTCTGTTGAATAACGTCCCCAGGTCTTCTCAGCCTGGGTTGTTAACCAGAGCTGGGTGACTGGAAGGAGTGCTAATAGGAGTACCTTTCTGGGTGAGAGGTGAGCTGAATTTCGCCTCTGCTGGGGTGGGGGGCCTAGGCCTGGCAGCCCCGGTGTGTCTAGTGCCAGGGAGGGGAACTTCAGCCAGGATCATATGAAACATCAATGGTGGATACAAAGCCTGTGTTGGAAAGGAGGATTGTCTCTGTTAAGAATGATCAGCAATGTTCGGCCCACACTCAGCGGCTGGGAGAGCAGAGAGCAAGGGCCACTGACATAAAGATCTCACGGGGAAGAGTTGGAGCAGAATTTTTGCCTTCATAGCACTGAAGGAAGTTTGTTAATTACAGTCATTGGGTATTTGTGATATATATTTTCAATATGTTTCTAACATTAGACTGGGAGTGGACAGATTATGGCCTGTGGACCATATGTGGCCCACTGCCTGTTTTTGTAAATAAAGTTTTAATGGAACAGAGCCACATCTATTCAGTTGTGTATTTTCTGTGGCTACTGTCATGCCATAGCAGGAGAGTTAAGGGATTGTGACATAGGGTCTGTGGGCCACAAAGGCTAAACTGTTAACTATCTGAACCTGTACAGAAAAAGTTTGCTGACCTCTATACCAGACCATCAGTTTCCTGAGGATGGGGATTATAAATTTGACACATAGTAATACCTGTGTGCATACTTAGTCATGTCCGACTCTTTGAGACCCTGATGGACTGTAGCCTGCCAGGCTCCTCTGTCCATGGGATTTCCCAGGCAAGAATACTGGAGCAGGTTGCCATTTCCTCCTTCAGGGGATCTTCCTAACCCAGGAATTGAACCCATGTCTCTGGCGCCTCCTCCATTGGCAGGCGGATTCTTTACTACTAAGCCACCTGGGAAGCCCATAGTAAGTACTTAATAAATTTCAATTCAACAAATCAATGACGATCAGTTTTGGAGAGTATATTTATTGGAATTTCAAGGTCTGCCAAGGTTTGGGGTCAAGAAATAGCAAAGGATATGCTGGTAATGGGGTGGGTGGTGTGGATGGAGTACAGAGAACACAGACACACACACACACACACACACACACACACACACACACACACATATACGAGGGACTGTGGGGGCCAAGAGATTAACACAGCAGAGGGACGGACTCTTCGGGGAAGGAAGCGTTCTCTGAGGAGGTGACCCTGGAGTCCTGCAGGCAATGTAGACATTTTCTAGAAGATGGATAAATAGCATGGTAGGTGGAGGAAGCAACAGAGGTAGAGGCTGGAAACCAAAGAGACCAGGTAGGATGCTGGCTGGAGGGCTGAGCTAAGTACACCCAGCTGATCTTGTGCACAAGACGGGGGCCACTGGGGCCCACACAAAGCTTCAGAAGTTTGAGGGCTGGATTTGCAAGGCCTGAAAAGCATTCCATCAAGGGTTTTGTTTTCTAGGCGTAAGGGAATTGCTGGAGCTGTCAGCGAAGGCGCCAAGGAATAGCCGTGCCTGCCTCCCAGGGCTCTGCTAAGGATTACATGAGACCTGTGATGTGAGCACAGCCAGCCTGTGCCTGGCACAGAATGGCTAGTGAACAGGGTTGCCAGATAAAACCCACAATGCCCAGTTAAATTCGCGTTTCAGGTAAATAACCAACATGTTTTAGTATAAGCCTGGGACATGCTTACCCTCACACATGGTTTGTTGTTTTTCTGAAATTCAGATCTAGTTGGGTGTCTTGTATTTTTTATTTGCTAAATCTGGCAACCCAGCTGCTTAGCAATTTTGGCTGAACCTGGGTCTTTGTTGGTGGCTTTAAGACCTGGAGAACTTTGCCAGTGAAGCCAGAAACCAGAGGACAAGCCTGGAGCTGGACACTGAGGCTATGAGGCAATATGGAGCCCCATCCTCTTAACTTATGGACAATGAAATAAAGGTTCAGAGAGGGAAAAGGGCTGGCTCAAGGTCACCCAGCCAGAGGTGGTCCTGATATTCCGCTTTTTTCTGTGATTGGTCAAGAGGGCTTTGGTTCATGGGTGAGTTGCCCAAGACACCCAAAGGCAGGCGGAAGGATCCTACCAGGGAGCCTGGGGAGGTCTCATTGGAACTTTTGGAATCTTTGGAGCCATCCCTGTCTTGGCAGTAGATGCAGGGTGTGATTTCTGCCACATCCTTTACCCCATCCAGGCCTCAATTCATCCAGCCATCAAATGGGCTAATTACACCCACCTCACAGGGAAGTTGTGAAGATTAATTAATGTTTGTACAGGCTTTGTGATCCTTGGATGAAAGACGCTCCTGACATATAAAGGGTCATTATTTTTATTATTATTATACAAGTGCCAAGTATTATTACCTTAATTAGCTTTTCTAGATATCAAAAGCAATTAGACTGATCACTCGCTGAACTGCACTTTAGACACCCAAGTCACAGAAACTCACACGCTGACCTGTCGGCTCGAATTTCGGTGAGGGGCCAGCACATGTCAAAAGTGAGGACCAGGATTTGCAAAGGAAATTTGTTTCTGTTTCTGGCCAAGTTTCACCTCACAGAAGAATTTTCCAGGCATGTAAGATTCCCTGAAAACAGAGGTTTTTCAGTGGAAATGCTGATCTCAGGGGCTCTAGGGGGAAGGCTTTAGCTTTGTGAGCCAGGCAGCTGGGGATGGGGGTAGAAACATGTCCTGTTTTCCCTTCTGTATCCAGAAGCCCAGGCCTCATCACCCCAACCCCATCACCTCACCATGGCCAGCTCAAGTGGAGGCAAGGCAGCCTGACATCTGATGGGGGATTACTGTGTTTCAGGTCCCATTCTGATGTGTACATACGTTTAATCAAGTCCAGAGCAGTAGGTGGGAATGTTATGACCCTCTTTTTACAAATGAAGACACTGTGGCTCAGAGAGGTTAAGTGACCTTGGAAGGTCACACAGCCAGGAAATGTAACGAGAAGGAGACAAGCACAGGTCTTACTGACTCCATAGCCTGTATTTAGGTTTATATAGTGTCTTCATCTCTGTGTTACCTGGGGTCTATGTGGCCTGGGTCTAAACTTGGTCTACCTTGGGCTTCCCAGGTGGTGTTAGTGGTAAAGAACTTGCCTGTTTGATCCCTGGGTTGAGAAGATCCTCTGGAGGAGGGCATGGCAACCCACTCCAGTATTCTTGCCTGGAGAACCCCATAGACAGAGGAGCCTGGCGGTTTACAGTCCATAGGGTTGCAAAGAGTCGGACATGAGTGAAGTGACTTAGCACACACACACACCCCGGTCCATAAGTCATCAAGAGATCTGTTTGTACTTAAGAGAGATGGTTGGATGGCATCACCGACTCGATGGACATGAGTCTGAGCAAGCTCTGGGAGTTGGTGATGGACAAGGAAGCCTGGCGTGCTACAGTCCTTAAGGTCGCAAAGAGTTGGACATGACTGAGCGACTGAACTGAACTGAAGACAGTGGTTGGGACTGGGTAGGACTGAGTGGGTCACTATAGTGCTGGGGCCATCTGCAACCCCAGGCCTTGGTCCAACATGGATTTGCCTATTCAGACTCTTTGGAGTTAGTTCAGAACCCCAGGGCCCAGGCGGAGGAGGGAACTGTGATCTGGATGCACCCCATGGGGGCGGGAAGGACAGGCCAGGGCAGAAATCAGCGGGGTGAGGCTTCCTCAGGGCTGTCCAGTTAGCTGGGAGGGTGCGGAGCTGGCTGTAATTAACTTTACCAGCGTCCTTCACAGAGGCCAAAAGACCTTTCCCCTACTCTCCTTTCTACTCTGGCAGCTTCTTTAATGGCCTTGAGGACCCTCCCAAGGCTCTGATGAGGCGGCAGGAGCACTGGACTGAGCTACGTTGCCAGTGTGTGCCAAACTGAGATTATATCCCAGGTGCCTGGCCTACCAATCTGGTTTCTTTTCCCTGAACCACCCTGAGGGCTGGATTGGGGCCTTTGTGAAGTCAGTGGGTACTCTGAGAGGTAGCTGAAGTTTTGAGGATTTGGTGGGTGAAAGAGTAAGCATTGTAGGAAGACGTTGACCCACTAATGGAAGCGTGGCTGGCTGGCTGCGGTAGGTATGGGCCCTTTGGACAGGGAGTTGTATTTCTAGATGGAAGGAAGGTAGCTAATGAATGGGGATCGATAGGGGTGGGTCGGATATTCTAACAGGTGGGTGGAGGATTTGGAAATGGATAGATGAGCCAGTAGGCAGGGAGTTGGTGGAAGTGAGAGAGGTTGGCAAATGTATGGACAAGTTGGCAGATGGCTGGAGGGGTTATTGGATGAATAGACAGTTGGGAAGAAAACTGGAGAATGGTGCATAGGTGGAGGAGGAGGAAATATGAGATGGGGTTGGCAGATACATGGGCTGAATCATGGATGAAGGGTTGGCTGATGGGTAGAAGAAAAGGTGGTGGCGGAAGGTTTTGTGGAGGGTAAAGGAATTGGTAGAGAGATGAAAACAATGGTTGATAAGGGAGGCTGGGTGGATGGATGAGGGGTTGGTAGCTGGGTGGAATAGTGGAAGGGTGGATAAGGAGTGGGCTGAATCATGGGACTTTTGATGTATGGATGGTTCAACAGATTGGTGAAGCTGGAGTATAGTGGGTAAGTAAAAGTACCTGAATACTTGTTGGAAGGACAGATGCTGAAGCTGAAGCTCCAGTATTTTGGTCATCTGATGCAAACAGCTGATTCATTGGAAAAGTCCCTGATGCTGGGAAAGACTGAGGGCAGAAGGAGAAGAGGGCATCAGAGGATGAGATGGTTGGATGGCATCAACGATGCAATGGACATGAACTTGGGCAAAATTTGGGACATGTTAAGGCCCAGGGAGGCCTCGTGTGCTGCAGTCCATGGGGTTGCAAAGAGTCGGATGTGGCTGAAGTGACCAAGCATGAATGTAGAAGAGATGTCAGATATTAGAAGATGGAGAGAAGGACTCAAAGAGATGGGAAGATGGCAGATGGGTGAAACATTCAGTGGAAAGATGGAGGGATTGATAGAAGGAGGGCTTGGTAGAAGGGTAAAAGTTTGTCAATGATGGAGCAGTTGGCTTTGGGACCCAAGTTTGGACAGACCTCGCTTTATCTCTTCTGGCCTTACCATTTGTCTGTGGGTGCTTTTTGAGAGTCCGTTTCAGGGCAGAAAGTTTTGGTGTCCAGTTCAGTGGGTGGCTGTGACCAATCTCTCCCATGGGTCTGCCCTTCCCCTCCAGCAGCCAGGCTGTTTCTAGGCTCGTAAATCCCCAGATGGGCAGGCTTTCTGTAATTATCTCTGGA
Organism: Bos javanicus; assembly: GCF_032452875.1. Taxonomy (NCBI): domain Eukaryota; kingdom Metazoa; phylum Chordata; class Mammalia; order Artiodactyla; family Bovidae; genus Bos; species Bos javanicus. The sequence continues at coordinate 69,287,630 of NC_083880.1, read as the reverse complement.
ATATTAGCCCAAGAGGTGGGGCAGGCGAGGCTTGAAGAAAGGAGCTGATTCAGAGGTGGGTGTCTGTCTTTCGGTGGTCTGCCAAATGTGGCCAGTGTCTGGTGTGCCAGGCCCAGTGCCCCAAGGCACCTCCCTTCCCCACTGGCTGTCCTGGGTCCCACTTTAGCCTCCCCCAGAGAACCTGGGCCCTGGAGGGAGGTGTTCATTTGGGAGGAACTTGACAGGCATCTGTCTCCCTTTCCACTCTTGTCTCTGTGTCTCTCTGTCTGTGTTAGGGCACTCTTTTCCTTCTCTTCTCAGTCCTTCCTTTCCTCCGTCTTTTTCTTTTCCCTCTATTCCAGTTTCTCCAATCCTATTCTTTTTATTTTCCTTTTTTTTTCTGTCTCTGATGCTTTTTCCTCTTTTTTTTTATGCCTCTTTCCCTTGTTCCCAGTGACAAAGACCCATATAGTCAAAGCTATGGTTTTTCCAGTAGTCATGTATGGATGTGAGAGTTGGACCATAAGGAAGGCTGAGCACTGAAGAATTGCGGTGCTGAAGAGAGTCCCTTGGACAGCAAGGAGGTCAAACCAGTCAATCCTCAAGGAAATCAACCTTGAATATTCATTGCAAAGACTGATGCTGAAGCTGAAGCTGAATCTCCAATACTTTTGTCTACCTGATGTGAAGAGCTGACTCATTGGAAAAGACCCTGATGCTGGGAAAGATTGAAGGCAGGAGTAGAAGGGGACGACAGAGGACAAGATAGCTGGATGGCATCACCGACTCAGTGGACATGAGATTGAGCAAGTTTGGGGAGATGGTGAAGGACAGGGAAGCCTGGTGTGCTGCAGTCCATGGGGTCACAGAGTCGGACACGACTGAGCTACTGAACAACAGCGACAGCCCTTGTTCCCTGTTTCTGTCTCTTCCTTACTTCTCTTCACTGCTTTGGTTGGTTTCTCCTCTGTCATTTTCTCTAGTTTGCTCTCTTTCCATTTCTGCCTCCTTTCCTGCCTGCCTGTCTGATTCTGTCTGGTGGGCAGGTCTCCACACTCGCAACCAGGAGCTGTTCCCACAGCAGCAACATCTTTTTTATCAACACTTGTCTTCTTTGACACAAAAGCAGAACCATTTCAAGGGAGGCTCTCTCCTGGGTCTTGAGTTTCATTTGGAATCTTCCAAGAAAGTGTTTTACCTCCTCCTATTGATTCATGATAAAACAGTGTAATTAATCCATGGGGAACTCTGGTAGAACTGGGGAGGGGGGAGCAGCAAAAAGGAAGGGAAGACAGCCGCCATTCTCTTTCCAGACCATAGGCCTGGACCAAGGATGCCCCTTCCCCTGAGCAGTGGGGAGAGGGGGCAGGACCTTGGCACAGGTACAGGTGAAAACTCAAGTGTTGCCAAGCTTATGGGACCAGTTTTCTTCTCAAGGAGAAATAATGGGGAAGAGCACATTGGAGTTTGAGAGGCCAGGGTTTAAGTTCTAGCTCCCCTCCTCTGTCCCTGGCTGCAGGATCTTGGACAAACATCTTAGCCTCTCTGATCCCCCCTTTTATCATGTCTAAAATAAGACCTTCCCAGTGGAGTGTGGTGAAAATTAAATGAGGATGCTGAAAGAAGACACTCAGTCAAGGTTTCAGAAGAGAAGCAAAATGACTGAGAGTGAAATAAAACAAGGGCTTGTTTTTTTAAAAACTGAAGTATAGTTGATTCACAATGCTTTATTAGTTCCTAGGGTCCAGCAAAAAGATTCTGTTTTAGGGGTGGAGGTGAGGGGGGTGTCAACATTCATGTGATCTTGAAAGTTACCTGTGGATCAGAGCTTCCAATATGTGCGTGGAGCAGAGTGCCTCCTACTCTCAGAAACCAGGAGCACCTGGGTTGAGTGAAAAGTTCCACATGGGAAATGAACTTGCATTGGGACCAGTCATTGTCATTTTGGCATTTGCTATAGCACTTGGCAGGCTTCCCTGGAGGCTCAGGTGGTAAAGAATCTGCCTGCAATGCGGGAGACCTGAGTTTGATCCTTGGGTTAGGAAGATCCCCTGGAGGAGGTCATGGCAACCCACTCTAGTATTCTTGCCTGGAGAATCCCCACGGACAGAGGAGCCTGGCGGGCTAGAGTCCATGGGGTTGCAGAGTCGACCATGACTGAGTGACTAAGCACAACACTTGGCATGACACAATGGTTATGGTACCAGTGGTTCTCAAAGTGTGGGCCCTGGGCTAGCAGCGCCAGTGTCCCCTGGGAACCCACTAGAGATGCAAACTCTCCAGTGCCACCTTAGATCCACTCAACTCGAAAGCTCTCAGGTGGGGTCCACCCATCTGGGTCTTAGCAAGCCCCCAGGGGATTGTGACGCATGCTTATTTATGTCCTGGATGGAGAACCAGACTCAAGACCTCTCAGTGGCTTCATGCCCTCCCCCAGTGCCATCCGCACGTCGGCCCCACCCCAGCCCGTTTCCCCAGAGCCTCTTGCAGAGCCATGCAGTGACACCTGCTGAAATTCTTGAAACAAAGGCAGCACAGCAAGACGGCATTCCCAGGAGATAACATTAATTTCTCCCTTGTTTTTTCATTCTCTCGACTGTTACTACTGTCACTGCCATTAGTGTTGGACAGCAGACTGAATGACAAGCTTGGTTTTGGGAGCTATAAATCACGACTGGACCAACAGCCCCACGGTGGCTTTCCTTACCCCCCACCTAGTGGGAGAGATGCGCAGACTGAGGTTCCCAGGGTGCTTGCTGATGAGTGGTGGGATCAGGATCCAAACCTGCCTCTCTCTGCCTCCGTGTTCCACATTCTTTTGGGCACTGTTGTTACTCCCATGTCTGCAGGTTCCAGGGGGCTGGCCTTTCACAGACAGAACTCACCAGATGTGATTGCTTTGCTTTTTTATTTAAAAACTTTTTAAATTGGAAGATAATTGCTTTTCAATGGTATGTTAGTTTCTGTTGTACAACAACGTGAAATCAGTTGTATGTATACGTATATCCCCTCCTTCTTGAGCCTCCCTCCCAACCGTCTAGGTCGTCAAAGAACACCGAGCTGAGCTCCCTGTGTTGTAAAGCAGGTTGCCACTAGCTATCCGCTTTGCACATGGCAGTATGTGTGCATGCAGCTAAGTTGCTTCAGTTATGTCTCACTCTTTGAGACCCGTGGACTGTAGCCCTCCAGGCACCTCTGTCCATGGGATTCTCCAGGAAAGAATGCTGAAGTGGGTTGCCATTTCTTCCTCCAGGGGATCTTCCTACCCCAGAGATTGACCCTGAGTCCCTTATGTCTCCTGCATTGCAGGTGGGTTCGTTACCTCTAATGCCATCTGGGAAGCCCACACGGCAGTATATATGTGCCAATGCTGTCTCTCACTTTTCCCACTCTCTCCATCCCCCTCTGTGACTACAAGTCCATCAACAGCAATCTCTTTGAACCTAAGGAAGAATCACGTTAGGCACTTAGACCATTCAGGGAACATTTGCTTGTTATATTTTCTGAAAACGTTAGACAGGAGTGTATGTTTGCTTATGGCTGTGACTGTGAATTCAGTACATCCTCAAAGACTGAATAGATGAGTGAATTTATTAATGGACAGCTGGGTAGCTGGCTAGAACATTTCATCAAATGCTGCATATCTAGAAACTTCTTGGATTCTTATACATTGAGAAAAACACCTTCTGCAGAGAAGCTGGTACCCAGCTGCAATTGTTTGTGGAGGGCAAACAAATGGGCACAATCCTTGTGGGCTCTGAATGACACGGGGTCAATGGTGCAAGTTAGAGTCGTGGGTCTCAAACTTGAACGTGTGTCAGAATCACTGGTAGAGCTTGCTAAGACACAGCCATCTTCTTCTAAGACACTGGGCCATCTTCTCCCCCTACCTCCCTGCCAGACTTTCTGATATAAATAGGTCTGGGACTGGGCCAAAATTGTGCATTTCTAACTATTTCCTAGGGTCTGCTGCTGGTTGTTCTGGTAACCACGCTCAGAGAGTTACTGGGTTGCAGTGATGCTAACTGCCATGATAAACTCAGACGTCAGCGGCTTAACCCTGGAAAAGTATACTTTCCTTTAACTAATAGGGGAATGGTTGAATACATTGTGGTGTTCTATTCTTGTTGTTGTTCAGTTGCTCAGTCGTATCCGAGTCTTTGCGATCCTATGTACTGTAGCCTGCCAGGCTCCTCTGTTCACGCGGTTGCCAAGCAAGAATACTGGAGTGGGTTGCTGTTTCCTTCTCCAGTGATATTGTATATAAACAGCAATTGGAAAGAATCAGATATACGTGGAATAATCTGGAGTGTAATCTAGGGTCTTTTGACTGATAAAAGTGATTTGCCAAGTAACTGATAAAATACATTTGTAAAACAAAACAAAAAACAGAAAACAAAATAAAAGAACCCATTTCCCCAGACCTCAAGTCCTATACATGTTTTAGAAATATAGTAAAAAAAGCCCATGAGGCGATACAAGGCTATTAGGGAAGCTTCTGAAAGTTAAGGGAGATTATTAGCTTTCTAATAGTGTTCCTGTATTACTTAAGAGGATGAGATTTTTAGAATAATGAAATGCCATGAAATAATGAAACATACCCAGCTCATAAAAGGATGGACTTGTTCCTGCTTCATTTTTCTGCATGTAGAGCCCCTTGTGAGGGATGGGGCTATGTTTCTCCTGACTACAGGGCACACGGTTTTGGAGCTTATGATGGTTTTGGTGAATGAATGATCACATGAATGACCATAAGCAAGACTGAGACTCTTGCTTCTTGGGATCTGTGCCCATGGAGCCAACCATCTGGGAGGATCCAGATGTGTTGAGGGGCAGCTACTACAGGTGGTCTTCCAGAAAGTCCTGGCTGTAGATGAGTGAGTAGTGTACGAACACAACCTCCCTTCTTGGATTCAAGCCTCTGGGGGAATCCTGGAGGTTCAATCCTGAAACCAGTGATGGAGGTTAGGGGATTCAGCCCTGATAAGTTGGGGAAGCATCTTTCCAGAGGAGGGACATGAAAGTCAGACTCATTAGATCCATCAGGTGGGGCACATTATGTGTGACTAGCCTGGCTGGCTACTGGCTGCCACTCTTATTCTTCTGCCAGGAAATGGAGGTTGAAGACTATATTTGGTTCCTTGGCTGTTGAGCTTTCTCAGGGCACAAGAAAACTGCTTAAAAGAGACACAGAAGGAAGGCAGTCAGCTCCACAGCCAGAAGGGAACTTGTCCATAGACCTGACCTACTGGCATCTTCCCAAACTCTGCTTCAATCACACAAGCTGCTGCCTTTGAGTGAGTGGTCAGGGCATGGCTGGAGGTTCCGGCTGCTCTGTCTTCCTTCTTCCGATTGAGGATGGGACCCGGGCTGACAAAAGTGGAGGAGAAGTCACAGAGGGCCTGGGATCTGGGTCTAACACTCAGATGTTCTCCAAATTCCTTCGAGACTTTCAGGCTTGGGACTTGGGGTATGTGCTACTTTCCTCTTCTTATATTGTTAGATCCTAACATTCATCCTGATGGCAGAACTGTCTTTGGTAACTTGTAATCAAACCAATCAGGGTCACTCTGTGACCTCCATTAGAGATCCATCCTCTATTCTTTCTCTTTTCCTTTCCTTTCTCTCTTCTTTCTTGTTTCCCAGTAATCTTGGATCATTTACCATATGTCAGGTATTCTGGTATGTAAACAATGGAAATGCAGTGGCGAGTAGGATAGCTTAAGAAAATGTATATGTATTTTTGAAATGAAAAAGCTCATTTCTAAATATTTCATGGCTCAAATGAGAAACCATAAAATATGTAATAGAATTAAGATCTGTCAGTGAATAGTAATAAACATTCTACATATCAAAACTTATAGATTGTATCTAAAGCAATCGTAGCTTTGAATGCTTAGCATGAACTTAAGAAGAGAGGAAAAGGCAAGTAGATCAAATCCAAAAAGAGGTTTAGTAACAGAGGAAGGGAATAATCAAATGTGGACAAATGTTAATAATATTGGAAATATTAGGGGGATCAAGCCGCCAAAAGCTGACTCTCTGAAAATGCAAGAAATAAAAAAAAAGAGCCTGACTACCTAGACAGCAGATAGACAGTAACAGGAGAGTATGTGGATCTTTTATTTTACTTTTTGGCTGCGCTGGGTCTTCTTTGCGGCCTGTAGGCTCCTCTTGCTGTGGAGCGAGGCTCTAGAGCATATGGGCTCGGTAGTTGCGGTGCACGGGCTTAGCTGCCCCCCGGCATATGGGATCTAAGTTCCTGGACCAGGGATTGAACCTACATCCCCTGCATTGGAAGGCAGATTCTTAACCACTGAACCACCAGGAAAGTCCCCTGTGAATCATTTATACTGAGATATTAGAAATTATTTTGAAAGATTTTGGTAAAATTAGTTTACCAAACCTGACTTCAGAAAAGAAAAGCCCCATGAGACCTATCTTCAGGAACCTTTTATTGCAGATAAAATTGATAATTTCTATTTTAGGGATAAGGAAGTTGAGGCTCAGAGCGGTCAAGACAGCTGCCCAAGTGTTCAGGTTGGAAGCAGTGGAGGCAGACCACAGAATGCCTTGAGTGCTTTCCCCCCTGGTAGATCCAGGGCAGCCTCTGCTGGGAAACTCCCCCAGGGATGCCTGCAGTGGGGCTGGTCAATTCCCAGACACTTTAAATGCACCTCTAGGAGAGGCATTTGGCACCTGAATTCTCCCTACATGTTCTTTCATCATCTCCAATTAGTGAAGGCACACAGCCGCCCTGCCTGCCTCCGGATCCTCCTCTGCTGCCCGCCTGAAAGAAGCAGGGCTGATCCGCCCGAGCCTCAGCCTGGGGCCCTTTGACTCAGCAACCTCCCTGGCTCACGAACGCCCAGTGCCTGGCTCGGTGCCCACAGCTGCAGCCAGGTCGCCTCTTGTAGGGAGCAGGTGGCAGCCTGCCTCGGAGTGTAGGTGGGTGACAAGAGCCCCATGGTCTGAGATCTGCAGGAAGCCTGCATTGCGTGAATGGCATGGGAGCCTTGGCATGGAAATTGTGGTGTTGGGACCGGTTGGTGGGCCTTCACCTTGATAACCCTTGTGAGGTGGTGTCTATTATCTCTGTTTGGCCTCCTTTCACCTCTTGTATTGAGACTCACCTGTCTCTTCCCTCCTTGGGGTTGTGGTGGAGTTCCCAGGGACAGAATCCAACCATCCCCGGCCACATGCCCTAAGCCAACCTGAGCTCCTCCCTCAGTCTTGATGTGCAAAGCTTTTCTCTTTCCTCTGGGCCTGCTAAGTAGGAATAATGTATGCCTGGAGTTTTGGGGGTCCTTGCGATTTGTTCGAGGAGAAGGCAATGGCACCCCACTCCAGTACTCTTGCCTGGCAAATCCCATGGACAGAGGAGCCTGGTAGGCTGCAGTCCATGGGGTCCCTAAGAGTCAGACACGACTGAGTGACTTTACTTTCACTTTCCACTTTCATGCATTGGAGAAGGAAATGGCAACCCACTCCAGTGTTCTTGCCTGGAGAATCCCATGGACAGAGAAGCCTGGTAGGCTGCAGTCCGTGGGGTTGCACAGAGTCGGACACGACTGAAGTGACTTGGCGGTGGCGGCGATTTGTTCGCAGGGCCATATGTTTCTATAAAATTTGCAAAAGTAAGATATTTTAACTGAGATAAGTCAAGGTTTCTGTCTTTTCTCTCTGACTTCTGTACTACCCCTCCATCTCTTACTGTCAGAGCGGCCCCGGGGCATCTGGCTAAGAATGAGCTGGGCATACACTTAGTTTGGGTTTATAGTTATGTGACTTGCAGTTTCTTCAATGTATAGTTAAGTAATAGCCAGTTATTCAGGTGTAGAAATCTCCTCCAGGGAAACTTGTGTGACCTACTGCGCCGACTCACAGGTGACATGTGACATGTTGCGACACGAAGGTTTGGGATCAGAGGCTGTGTCATGACACGAACGTGTCCTGTGATGTCCAATGTATGGAGGAGAAACCAAGTTTGAAATACACAGAGCCATAAGCTAATCCGTGGAACATTCTCGCAAGTCGCCCAACCCAAATGTGAAAAAACTTGATACTTTGCCAAGTTTTGGAGCAACCCTGAAAACAGAGAGGACATTAATGGTTATGAAGCAGAGAGACGTTTTCAAAATTATCAATAATAAAAATTTTTTTATCAACCACTGATATTAAGAAATTGTTGTGATATGACTGATGTGTGCAATGACAGAACAAAGCCAAAATACCTAGGGAAAAAGATTATAGATGTATTTACATCAGGAGGTTAATGAAAGCAAAAAGGGCTTGTTTTTCTGGAGGTGGCAATGTTGGTGATATTTGTCAGCTTTAAAAAAATTGTAATTAGTTGTGATTTCTGAATGAATTTTTGTGGGTAAATTTTAATTAATTAATTTAAAATCTTCATTGAGATATAATTTACACACAAAGGAATGCACACACCTAAAGGCAGAGTTTGTCAGTTTCGACAGATGTACATTCCTGTGTAGCTACCCCTTCCCCAATCGAGCTATAGAACATTTCTGACACTCCTTAACTTTTAAAGCTTTTTTTTAAATCAGGGGGTAATTGCTTTACAATGTTGTGTTGGTTTTTGCCATGCAACAGTGTGAGTCAGCCCTAGGTATGCACATGTCCCCTCTCTTGAACCACCCTCCCACCCCTCTAGGCTGGTGCAGAGCACTGGGTCGAGCTCCCTGTGCTCTACAGCAGCTCCCCACGAGCTGTCTGTTTTACACATGGTACTGTGTATGTTTCCATGCTACTGTCTCAATTCGTACCCTTGTCTCCTTTCCTGCTGTGTCCATAGGTCTGCTTTCTATGTCTGCCCCTCTATTCCTGCCCTGCAAATAGATTCATGAGTAGCATTTTTTTTAGATTCCATATATACACACACACGCGTGCACACACACACAATATTTGTTTTTCTCTTTCTGACTTATTTCACTTTGTATAACAGGCTCTAGGTTCATCCACCTCACTACAACTGACTCAAATTCATTTCTTTTTTCCTCTTGCTCCTTATGTCAACTTCCTTGCATGCTCCTGCCCAGGCAGTGATTAATCTTTTTTTGTGTGTGTGTCCTGTCTTTATTTTTTAAATTAATTTATTTTGATTGGAGGCTAATTACTTTACAATATTGTAGTGGTTTTTGCCATACATTGACATGAATCAGCCATAGGTGTACATGTGTTCCCCATCCTGAACCCCCCTCCCACCTCCCTCCCCATCCCATCCCTCAGGGTCATCCCAGTGCACCGGCCCTGAGTGCCCTGTCTCATGCATTGAACCTGGGCCGGCGATCTGTTTCAGATATGATAATATATACATGTTTCAATGCTACTCTCTCAAATCATCCCACCCTTGCCTTCTCTCACAGAGTCCAAAAGTCTGTTCTTTATATCTGTGTCTCTTTTGCTGTCTTGCATATAGGGTCATCCTTACCATCTTTTAAAATTCCATATATATGTGTTAATATACTGTATTGCTGTTTTTCTTTCTGACTTACTTCACTCTGTATAATAGGCTCCAGTTTCATCCACATCTTTTTTTAACCACTCGAGATTTTGGTTGATCTAGAACATTCTACAAATGGAATTATGCAGTAAGTACCCTTAGCTATCTGCCCCTTATTGGGGGGAAGCGGCTCAGCATTGCCTGTCATTTTGTGTTATCCCTATTTTGTATTTTTTTCCTTAAGTAAGATCTTACAATTTGAATACACCTGATCCAGCCCTGCGGCTGCCCCCACATTCTGGATATGGGAGAAGGCCCCTCCCAGACAATAAAAGTCCCTTATACATGCCTGAGTCTGTGTCCTGAACACTCAGTTCCTTCTTTGGGAATTGCCCTTCCCTCTGGTGCACTTGGCGGCTTCTGGCTGATCTGTCATCGTCCAGGTCAAATGCCTCCTCCCTTCTGGAGTCTTTCAGAACTTTCTCTGCCGTAGGTGGTGTCTGGCTTACATGTCTCATGAATGCTTGTTGTATTGTCTTATGCTGGAATTGATTGTTTTTGTCCACCTCTCCCTCTAGAGTCTGAGGGTTTAGAGTTTCGTGATGTGGGAGTTGTATTGACCAGCATGTGACATCTACTCCTCTCTGGCCTGGGTTCACCCTAAATCAGTGAGTTGCTTTAATCAGAACAATAAATGTGGAATGAAAATGAAAAAACAAAAAACAAAAGTGAAGCTCATCTTCAACTCTTCAAAATAAATAATTCCCTCCTTCTTGTAGCCATTTCTTTCTGATTTCTCATCAAGTTTATCGGGAACAGGGCACTTACTGTCCACCCAATGAGACTGGAGAGAACCCATCATGTATGGAACCTCAAAGGAGGTTCTGAGCTAGAGCCCTGCTCTGGAATGCTGTCCCCCCAAAGACATATGTTCAGGTCCCAATCCCCAAAACCTGTGACCATGAACTTATTTGAAAATAGGGTCTTTTCAGATGTAGTTTGGAGAAGGAAATGGTAACACACTCCAGTATTCTTGCCTGGAGAATTCCATGGACAGAGGAGCCTGGCGTGCCCCAGTCCATGGAATTGTAAAGAGAAGGACACAACTGAGCCACTAACAACAGATGTAACTGGGGCTTCCCTGGTGGCTCAGTGGTAAAGAATCTGCCTGCAGTAGGAGATGCAGAAGACACAGGAGATGGTTTCAATCCCTGGGTCAGGAAGATCTCCTGGAGAAGGAAATGGCTACCCACTCCAGTATTCTTGCCTGGAGAATCGCATAGACAGAGGAGACTGGTGTGCCCCAATCCACGGAGTCGCAAAGAGTCCAACACAGTTTAGTGCCTGAGCATGCAAAGGATTACATATAAGAAAGTGACATAAGCCAGTTGAGATACGGTGGGAAAACCCTACAGAACTGTGGTCTCAGGTTTGTAATGAAGAGTCAAAACTCCAAAGGGTTTTGCGAGCATTTCAAACTGTCCAGATAGCAGGTGGCAAGGACCCTATTCTTTTAGAAATAAATTTTGGGGGAAATAATTTAAATACTGAAATTGTTCAAACACCCTGAATTAAATAAGAACAGCTTTCACCTATCAAATTGACAAACATTAAAAAAAAATATAAGACCGAGTTCTTACAGGATGTGGGGAAAAAAGTGAAATTTTATACTCATGGTAGGATTCTAAACCTCCTGTATTTGTCAACAGATAGGAAACATTTTAAAATGTACATATTCTTTGACTAATTAATTCTGAGTCTCAGAATTTATGCTAAGGAAATATCAGATGTAAATAATATAAAGACATATTCAAGGTTATTCATTATGGCATTGTATGAATAGTGGGAGATTAGAAATAACATATCTTGAAAGTGGATTTGTTAATATATCAATATTAAATAGAAATACAAAAATGGAAAAATGCAGCCCTCAAAATTGAGATTATAGAGAGACTCCTAATAACTTGAGGAAATGCTCATGATAAATATTAAGCAGAAAAGTACAATAGAAACCATTATTCAGTATGATCCAATTTACTTAAAACTATGCATAGAAAAAACATTGGAAGTGAAGCATCAGTAATTATTTTTGAGTGCTAAGATTAAAGTGTTTGTTTTGGTCCATATCTATTTTTGAGAAAACTCTTAAAAAAACCCAACCAGTAGGTTTTTAGTAATCATGAGATGGAGTGAATAGAACTTTATGATATATCACCGTACACCGGTTAAGAATGGCTGTTACCAAAAAGATTAGCAGTAACAAGTATTAGTGTAGATGGGGAGAAAAGAGAACCCTCCTATACTGTTGGTGGGGATGTAAATTGGTGCAGTCACTATGGATATCAGGATGGAGGTTCCTCAAAAAACTAAAAAAAAATTTTGAACTACCATATCATCCAGAAATCCTACCTCTGGGTACTTATCTGAAGAAATGAAAAACAGTAACTTGTAAAGATATCTGCACCCCCATGTTACTCACAATAACCAAAACATGGAAACAACCTATGTGTCCATCAATAAATGGCTGAATCAGTAAAAAAGTGACGGTATATGTATACAATGGAATACTATTCAGCCATGAAAAAGAATAAAATCCTGTCATTTGCAACAACAGGGATGGATCTCTAGGGCATTATGCTGAGTTGAAATAAGCCATATAGATAAAGACAAATACCATGTGTAGCAGTTATGTGATGCTCACTTATGTGTAGCATCACATAAATAAATAAATAAACAACAAGCTATTAGATACAGAGAATGTGTTGACGGTTGCCAGAGGCAGGGGGTGGGAGTAGGGTGGAAGAAATGGGTGAACTGTTTTTGCTTTTAGTATGAATAAACTGAATAATTAAAATGAAAAAAGTAGTTCTGAAGTATTTCTTTTTTTTTTAATTTTGATTTTGTTACTAAGGTTATAGTTTAATCTCTCTTTAGATGAAAGTGCATGTGCTCAGGATTCAAAAAAGGACACAATAAAAAATACATATTTGCCTATCTATCTATCTATATAATATTAGCATATGGATTTTGCGGGTAGGGGACTGAATCCTAGTTTAATCAGTACAGCTGTCATTCGGCCCGACAGGGAAAGACCAAAGTCTCATGTGAGATGCAGTAAACATGTCTGTGGGTCTCTTTGGTCCCTGACTGAGCAGTGCAGACTCTGCAAGAATAGAGTAGCCCTTCTGTCTTCCTTGCAATGGAGTTGGTGATGCCCAGGATAAGGGTGTCGCCTGGCCCCTGCAGTCCTGCCTTCATAGCACGTCTGGATCTGAGTCTTCTCTATGCTAATCATTCAAAAGACACTCTACTTCCACGTGGCTACTGTAGGGGAGGTAAGGCCAGCAGGTGGAACTGGAAGACAAGCAAGAACTGGTCCTTTTTCCTTCCCTGGAGCCTGGCCTGAGCCCCCCAGAGCCCCTAGAGTTCCTCTGCAGGTTTAGGGGATGACCTTTCCCTAGGAGAACCTGCATTATGCTTGGAGAGACCATCCTTTCTGATTCTTAATGGGAAGGCCTCGTTTCTGATGTAGTGGGGAGGCATGATCATTTGGTTTCCATTTGAATTGTGGACATGTTGACCATTTTCCCCTAAAGAATAATCAGGACTGGTGAATGGATATACTTCAGCAATTACGGGGGCAGAACATCAACAGAAAGAAGGGAAAATAAACTATTGTGTGTTGGATGCACTCTCTTCCTCAGTGCCAGCAGCACTGAGTCTGCAGAGCAAAGTAACATACGCTCTCAAAGAAATCAGCTGGACAACTTCCAGTTTAGAATGGCTTCTGGCAAGCTATAGCTGCCCCAGGCCTGGCTTCTCTTGCTTTCCAATTAACCTCTCTAATATCAATAACCTCAGATATGTAGATGACACCACTCTTATGGCAGGAAGCGAAAAAGAACTAAAGAGTCCCTTGATGAAAGTGAAAGAGGAGAGTGAAAAAGTTGGCTTAAAACTTAACATTCAGAAAACTAAGATCATGGCATCCAGTCCCATCACTTCAGGGCCAATAGATGGGGAAACAATGGAAACAGTGACAGACTTTATTTCCGGGGGCTCCAAAATCACTGCAGATGGTGATTACAGCCATGAAATTAAAAGACACTTGCTCCTTGGAAGAAAATCTATGACCAACCTAGACAGCATATTAAAAAGCAGAGACATCACTTTGCCAACAAATGTCTGTCTAGTCAAAGCTATGGTTTTTCCAGTGGTCATGTATGCATGTGAGAGTTCGACTATAAAGAAAGCTGAGCACCAAAGAATTGATTCTTTGAACTATGGTGTTGGAGAAGATTCTTGAGAATCCCTTGGACTGTAAGGAGATCCAACCAGTAAATCCTAAAGGAAATTAGTCCTGTATACTCATTGGAAGGACTGATGCTTAAGCTGAAACTCCAATACTTTGGCCACCTGATGCGAAGAGCTGACTCATTGGAAAAGACCCTGATGCTGGGAAAGATTGAAGGCGGGAGGAGAAGGGGACAACAGAGGATGAGATGGGTGGATGGCATCACGGACTCGATGGACATGAGTCTGAGCAAGCTCCAGGAGTTGGTGATGGACAGGGAAGCCTGGCATGCTGCAGTCCATGGGGTCGCAAAGAGTCGGACATGACTGAGTGACTGAACTGAACTGAAGTAAGACATAGAAATAGCATAGACTCATCATCATAAAAGTGGGGACACTCTTTCCCTATCCCCCTCTTTTTACTAATTCAGAAATACAGCACCAGTAGCAATTTAAAAAGTGCATGTAAAAGGATGAAATCGGGTCATTTGTAGAGATGTCAATTAACCTAGAGTTTGTCATATAGAGTGAAATAAGTCAGAAAGAGAAAAACAAATATTGTGTATTAACACACATATATGAATCTAGAAAAATGCTGCTGCTGCTGCTGCTGCTAAGTCGCTTCAGTCGTGTCTGACTCTGTGCGACCCCATAGACGGAAGCCCACCAGGCTCCCCGTCCCTGGGATTCTCCAGGCAAGATCACTGGAGTGGGTTGCCATTTCCTTCTCCAATGCATGAAAGTGAAAAGTGAAAGTGAAGTCGCTCAGTCGCGTCCGATCCTTAGTGACCCCATGGACTACAGCCCACCAGGCTTTGCCATCCATGGGATTTTCCAGGCAAGAGAACTAGAGTGGGGTGCCGTTGCCTTCTCCGATAAAAATGGTGCAGATGAACCTATTTGCAGGACAGGAACAGAGACACAGACTTAGAGAAAGGACATGTGGACACAGAGAGGAAGGGGAGGGTGGGATGAATTGAGAGATTAGGATTGACATGTATACGTTATCATGTATAAAATAGATAACTAGTGGGGACCCTCGTGTATAACACAGGGAGCTCAGCTTGGTATTCTGTGGTGACCTAGAGGAGTGGGATGGTTGTTGAGGGGAGGGAGGTCCAAGAGGGAGGGACTATACATATATATGTAACTGATTTACTTCCTTGTACAGATGAAACTAACACAACATTGTAAAACAATTATACACCAATTAAAAAAGTGGAAAAAAACCTCATCAAAAATTGCTTGTGTCAATTCAGTTCAGTTCAGTTGCTCACAGACTTGAGGATAAGATGGTGGGATGGCATCACCGACTCAATGGACATGAGTTTGAGCAAGCTCTGGGAGTTGGTGATGAACTGGGAAGCCTGGTGTGCTGCAGTCCACGGAGTCACAAAGAGTCAGACATAACTGAGCAACTGGAAAAACCATAGCTTTGACTAGATGGACATTCGTCTGCAGTGATTTTGGAGCCCCCCAAAATAAAGTCTGTCACGCTTTCTGTTGTTTCCCCATCTATTTGCCATGATACTCAAGTCTGTGAGTATTGCTTTTTAAGGCACGTAAGACTTGCCATCCTCTGTATATTTTTGGGAGACTATGTTTTTTAATGAAATGACAGGGTAAAGGTTGACACACTAATAAGACACTCATCCTGGAAGGAATAGACAATACGTGGAAACCTATGTAGGTGAGGATTGAAGCAGAGAGAGACAGAGTAGCAGGGCCTGTTGGAGACTATAGATTTTTATATGTTCTGTACTCCATTGGTTTTGAATGTCAGAGAATAAGGTAGGGGAAGTTTGAGACCATTCCATCTCAGTGGAGCAGAGTTTTATTAGATAAAAGACTGAAAAAAATGAGTAACCAATTTAAAAATAAAAACCCTCCTTCAAACACACAAACAAATAAGTATGATACTCTCTATTGATGTAGGGCTAAAGAATTTTTAAAAACTCCCCTCAAAGAAAATTCCAGGTTTACATAGTTCCCTGGTGAACTCTTCAAATACTTAAGGAAGATACAACACTAATCTTGACATAAATTTTTTCAGAGACCAGAGGAGGAGGAAATGCTTTTAAATTTCTTTTACGATAGTCATTTATAAAATCATAATACAAAAATCTGACAGACATTCTAAAAAGAGAGAGAAAGAAATAGAATTACTAAAATCCATATAACCCAGGTTCAAAAATTCTTAACAAAATATTAACAAAGTCAATTCTAGCAATATATAAAACAGACAACACATCATGACAAAGTAGGGTTTATCCCAGAAATGCAAACTTGGTTTAACATTTGAAATTCCAATAGTGTAATTCATCGCATTTACCAAATTGAGAAGAAAATAAACCATGAAGAAAAGACATTTCACAAAGATGAACATCTACCCATGATAAAAATTCAGCAGTCTAGTAAGAAAAGGTAAATCTCTCAATCTGATAAAAAACTATTTATTAAAAACTATAGCAAAAATCATATTTACGGGTGAAATATTGAGCACTTTCCTACTAAGATTGAAAATAAAGGAAAGACATTCTCTCTTACCATTCCTACTGCATGCAGATATGAAAAGAAAAGGTAAAATTCCATCTATTCTCAGGTGTCATGACTATGTGGAAAATTCTAGGAAATTTACCAAACAACTGCTAGAACTAATGAGTGAGTTTAGCAAGCTCAGAGAATTCAAGGTTAATATACAAAAGTCAGTTTTATTATTGACATATCAGCAACAAATATTTGGTGAAATTTAAAAATCTCTTTGCAGAGCATCAAAAACAAACAAATAATTACTGAGGATTAAACTGAACAAAACATGTGCAAGCCTTCCATGTACTCTGAAAGCTCTAAAACACTGCCAAGAACAACTTAAAAAGAACAAACTTAGTGGGTGTTTATGGATAAGAAGAGTGGGTCAGATGGTAAAGCGTCTGCCTACAATGTGGCAGACCTGAGTTTGATCCCTGGGTCGGGAAGATCCCCTGGAGAAGGAAATGGCGACCCACTCCAGTACTCTTGCTTGGAAAATCCCATGGATGGAGGAGCCTGGTTGGCTACAGTCCACAGGGTTGCAAAGAGTCGGACACGACTGAGTGACTTCACTATGGATAGGAAGGTTGAGTGTTGTTAAGATGTTAATTCTTCCAAAACTGACCAACAGATTCAACACAATCACAATAGAAATTCCAGAAGGTCTTCTGCAGAAGTGAATATTTACATAGAAATGCAAAACACCCAGAATATAAAAAGGAATCTTGATAAAGAAAAGCAAAGCTGGAAAACTTAGACAATCTGACTTCAAGATTTCGTTTTTAAAATTATGGTAACCGAGTGTGGTATTAGCAAAAGACGGACAAACTGATCAGTGGAACAGAACACAAAGCTCAGAAGCAGACTCAATTGATCAATTACTATTTGCAGAAGCACCAAAGCAATTCAGGGCAAAAAGGAAAGTCTTTCAACTATTAATGCTAGAAAAGCTTCATATTCATACGGGGGAAAAAAAGGACTAAATTTCTTCATTCTATATTCAAGACCAGAAAGCTTTCAGTAGAAAACATAGATGCTTATCTTCATGACTTAGAGATAGGTAAAGTTTCTTAGACTCATAAAAGAAAACTTGGTAAGTTAGATTTCATCAGTTTGAAAATTTCTGCTTAAAACGGACACTGTTAAGAAAGCAAGTAAGCAATTCACAAGCTTAGAGAAAATACTAGTAAACTAGATTAAAAGAAAAGAAATGAACTGGCATCCAGGATTTACAAAGAATTCCTGTAATTCAATAATAGAAGAATAAAGTCTAATAAAATGGACAAAGTAATTGGGTAGGTACTTCACAAAGAGGAACACACATGCCAATGAAAATAGGCAAAGTGCTCAATACCATAACATGAGGGAAATTCAAATTAAAGCCCAGTATGATACCCTTTTGGGGCTTCCCAGGCAGTGCTAGTGGTAAAGAACCTGCCTGCCAATGTAGGAGATGTGAACCCCAGTGACCCAGGGTTGGGTCAGGAAGATCCCCTGGAGGAGGACATGGCAACCCACTCCAGTATCCTTGTCTGGAGAATTCCATGGACAGAAGAGCCTGGTGGGCTACAGTCCGCAAGGCAGCACAGAGTCCAACACGACTGAAGCAGCTTAGCATGCACGCACACATGATACCCTTGTACAGCTTTCAGAAGGCCTTAATTGAAAAGGCTGACAATCCCAAATGTGTCAAGAATGTGGAGCAAATGGAACGCTCGTACATGTTGGTGAGAGTTTGGGAAAATCTGAAAATTATGAAAAACTTTCATAAATCTAAATTCATAAGTACCCTGTGACCCAGTAATCCTGCTCCTAGGTAATTATCCAAGAAAACAGAATATGTGTCCACAAAAAGGTTTGTATGAGAATGTTGCTAGCAGCATCATTAAAAATAGTAAAAAAATTGGAAAACAGCCCAGTTTCCATCATAAGAGAATGTATAAACAGACTATGATATGTTCAGTTAATGGACTACTAATCAGCAACAAAAAGGGATAAATTATGCATATATCAAGGTGGATGAGTCTCAAAATATTTTTTCCTATGAAAGAAGCCATTCCCACAGGTAAATACTGTATGATTTCATTTGTGTGTAGTTCTAAAAAGACAAAACTAATTTATGGTGAAAAAAGTCTTAATAGTGATTGTGCAGAGAGATGGACATTGACCGGGAAGGAGCATGAAAGAATTTTCTGGGATGATGCAATGTTAATATCCTGATAGAGTTTTGAGTACATAGATGTATGTGTTTGTCAAAATTCAGCAAACATGTAGTTAAGATTTGTGCCTTTCATTGTATGTAAATTTTACTCCATAAAAAATCCTGTAAACAAATATTGGACTCTAGTTAATGATATGCATTCTGAAATACCTCATGGGATATGTACTGATGTAATCTGAAGGATATCAAAACAATCAAGATGGATTGATGGATGGATAGAGGGACAGGGATACGATAAGGCAAGAAAAGTGTTAATGATAGAGTCTATACAAGTGCTCACTATAAAGTTCTTTCAACTTTTTTTTTTTTTGTATTTGAAATGTTTTTTCATAAAATTTAAGATTCAAATCTGCAAACTTTAATTGAGAAATATGAAATATAAGAATGCATGGAAGAGAAGTGTGCACCTAGTTGGAAAGATTATTTTGCAAAGATGTTAGTCTTCTGGTTAATTCATACATTTAACATCATCTGGAATTTTGATTTTTAAAGTGATTCTGAATTACATTAGGCAAAATAAACACCTCTCCCTTGGCAAGAAAACTGAAGTAATAATGTCATTAATTATTAAAGTATTATATATATAATAGTTGAAACAATATGGCACTAAAATATAGTTCCATGAACCAGAAGTGATAGTTTTGAATTACATAATAGGATACCTACGAACTTAATAGAAGATAAAAGAAATGTTAATTATTTGAAAGAGGATGGATTTTTAAATAATGTTGGAATGAAATAAAGTTAGAACTTCAGCTTACATCATCTCTTAAATTAGATTGTATATAGATTAAAGAGTTAATTTTTAAAAATGCAGGCAATTCTTGCTTTGGACTTTAGAGTCAATTTGCCAGTTTCTGTAAAAAAGCCAGTTGGAATTCTATACGAATTGCTTTGAGCTTGTGGATCAAATTGAGGAATATTGCCTTCTTAACAACATTAAATCTTCCAAATCATGAACATGGGATGTTTTTCCAGTTCATAGGTCTTCTTTCATTTTTCAGCACTGTTTTATTGTTTTCAGAGTATCAGTTTGCATGTCTTTTGTTAAATTTATTCTTAAGTGTATTACTCTTTTTGATGCTATTGCAAATTGAATTTTCTTAAGTTTATTTTTGCAAGTGTATAGAAATACAATTGATTTTGTATATTGATCTCATGTTCTGCTATTATTAAAGTGGATTCCTTAGAATCATGTCATCAAAGAAGAGAGTTGCTTTACTTTTTCCTTTCTTTTTTTAAAAAAAATTAACTAATTTATTTTAATTGGAGGCTAATTACTTTACAATATTGTAGTGGTTTTTGCCATACATTGACATGAATCAGCCATAGGTGTACATGTGTTCCCCATCCTGAACCCCCACCTCACCTCCCTCCCCATCCCATCCCTCAGGGTCATCCCAGTGCACCAGCCCTGAGCACCCTGTGTCAGGCATTGAACCTGGACTGGCGATCTATTTCACATATGATAATATACATGTTTCAGTGCTATGCTCTCAAATCATCCCACTCTTACCCTCTCCCACAGAGTCCAAAGGTCTGTTCTTTACATCTGTTTCTCTTTTGCTGTCTCGCATATAGGGTCTTTGTTACCATCTTCCTATTCCATGCATAAGCATTAATGTACTGTATTGGTGTTTTTCTTTCTGACTTACTTCACTCTGTATAACAGGCTCCAGTTTCATCCACCCCATTAGAACTGATTCAAATGCATTCTTTTTAATAGCTGAGTAATATTCCATTGTGTATATGTACCACAGCTTTCTTATCCACTATTTATTTTTCTTCCCTAATTGGTCTGGCTTGAACTTCCAGTACAATGTTGAGTAGAGTGATGAGAGTGGGCATGCTTGTATTGTTCTTGATCTTAGTGGAGACACATTCAGTTTTTTATCCTTAAGTATGCTGTTGGCTGTGGGCTTTCATAGACGTCCCTTATCAGGTTGAGGAAGTTCCCTTCTATTCCTAGTTTGTTGAGTGTTTTTGTTCTTAATCAGGAAAAGCTGATGAATTTTGTCAAATATTTTTTTCTGTATCTATTGAGATGATTGTACAGGTTTTTAAAAATTTTATTGATATGGTGTATTCCACTACTTGATTTTCAAGTGCTGTTAATGCACTTTTGTTGAATGTGTTCTGCGCTAATATGTCCCTTTAGAAATGAAATGAAACTGACCCCACACTGCGGGTGAGAGGGTACAGGCCACCATGAGGCTGTTTTTGGAGGCAAACTGCACTATCCTAGTCTATGCCAGCTCTTCCCCGGTTCTCTTTTCAAAGTCGATGCAATGCTTTGGACCATTCAAGTCCAAACTTACATCTCCAGCCAGGTAGACATGTTTCAGGTTAATTAGGGGCCTCTGTCAATTTAGCTCACAGGCTGTAATTACAAGCACCTAAGACCTGCAATTTCTGTTTTAATTAAAATAAACAATGCGGAGGGGCTGACATCACACCAGGGTAACTGGTGTGCAGGGCACAGGTAATTACATCAGTGCTGAGACTCTTGCTGTGAAGAAGTCTGTTGGGATACATGGTGGAGCACTGGGCCTGGCCATTCTGCTGGATGGTAATTACTTGCTGCCAACCACAGCTGAAACTAGACAGATAGTTGGTTGTAGTGATGACAGTAGAACATCCTTCTTTCAAGTTGGAACTGAGCTGTGACCTTTGGGGCAGGTGTGTGCCTATTGACATATATGATGTCCCTCTAAATAAATTTACCTATAACATGCTTTCAAGCATACAAGCAGTGGGATGAAAAATTCTTATTTTAATTGCTGATTTCAAAGATCTTGGAGGGAGAGTTACCCTTGCATAGGAAAGTAATAGTTCCCTGGGAGTGAATAAGACATATCATAACGGCTCAACCTTAGATGCTGTAGAAATTTAGAGATGGAGTACTTCAGGGAAAACAGGAGTGGTAAAAGAGAATGGAGAGATGCCGGGCTGGGCATGTGGCAGGAGGTTAAAGAGAAGAGGTTCTGAGAAAAAGGCAGCTGATAAAAGAGCCGTGGTGGCCAGAGTGGCTTGAGGACATATAAGAAGAAGGTATTTAACACTTAATTTAAAATTGTTTGTACTGTGTGATGCAAACTCCCTCTGACAGTGCAAATCTTCCATAAAGTCACCAGCATACACTAAAGTTTTTGTGTGTGTGTGTGTGTGTGAAGATCAAGGAAGAAAGATTTAATTCCATATTTGAGTAGAAATATAAGGATCTTACAATTGAGAAAGTGAATCCAGGGAACTAGAGAGACAAGTGACTAAAGATTTTAAGTGAGACTTTTCAGAAATCTTTTGTAGAGAGTTGGACTTCCCACAGGATATAGCAGAGAAATCCAAGATAAATCACATTTATTTTGGCAAAGAAATCTCATCAAAGCACTCTGCCACTTGAAAGCTTCCAATAGCCCTACTGCCACCATGATAAAGTATGAATAAACTTCTTTAAATAGTTCCTAAAGATAGTGCTAATCCCTGAAACCTATAAATGCTACTGCCCACTAACTCTCTTTTTTTTTTTTTTGAAAAAGAGTCTTTGTGGATGTGAATAAGTTAAGGATCTTGAGTTGGAGAGGTTATCCTGGATTATCTAAATGCATGCATGTGTGCATTAGTGCTCAGTCGCTAAGTCGGGTCTGACTTTTTGCAACCCCATGGACTGTAGTCTGCCAGGCTCCTCTGCTCATGGGATTCTCCAGGCAAGAATACTGGAGCGGGTTGCCATTTTCTCCTCCAGAGGATCTTCTCAACCCAGGGGTTGAAACTGCAACTCCTGTGTCTCCTGCATTGGCAGGCAGATTCTTTACCACTGAGCCACCTGAGAAGCCCATATACCGTCACATGTGTTTTTACAGAAGGGAGATGGGGATTTTATGAGACACAGAAGAGAAGGACACAGATGAAAGAGCAGAAGCAATGTGACCACGGAGGCAGATACTGGAGTGATGTGGTCTAAATCAAGGAAGGGCAGTAGCCATGAGAAGCTGGACAAGGCCAGGAGCAGGTTTTCCTCTGGAACCTATGGAGGGAAGGCAGCCCTCCTGAAACCTTGATATTGGCCCAGTAAGACTGATTTTGAATTTATGGTCTCTAGAGCTGGGAGAGAATACATTTCTGTGGTTTGGAAAACTAAACGGAAGGTTTTCCCAGACCCTTCAGGATCTGGTTCCACCTTCTTGTCCAGTTTGGCCACCTTCCATTTAGCAGAACTTCATCTCTGACTCTACCCCCTCAAACATACAATACCCCACACTCTGGCCACATGAAGTGTTGAACCTGGCACACACTTTCAGTCTCTGCCAGCTTTGGGAGATGTGGTGTGCTAACCCAGTTTACAGGTGAAGAAACTGAGGATGTAGGAGCATACCCCTCAGATCATGGATAAGCTGGTCTCCAGGTAGGTACCCTCCCTTGCCATGGACTCAGGCTGAGACTGTACCCTGTTGCCCTGGCTAAGGTTGCTTGTCAGGTGGGTTGGGAAACCCCAGCTGTTTCTCCTTTGATTTGACCAGGTGCCCTAAAACTGGTACCTTCTTGGGCACAGTGGAGCAAGCACAAGTTTTGGTGTGGGATAGACTGAGTTAGAATGCTGTCTTGGCTCCTTACATATTGTATGACCTTGTGTAAGTTACTTTTCTGAGTCTCAGTTCTCTCAATTGTAAAATGGGGCTTACTTACAAAAGTGAACTTTTTTTTGCTGATCACTCAGACTTTATTAAGATGGAATCACTGATCATTACATAGAAGTTGCTCTTTGCCTGAGCCCAAATCCTTGAGGTTGGACATCTAGGACTTGTGGACATAGGTTGACACGAACCTAGTTGAGGTCTTTAGGATATATTTATGGAGCATTGGCTTTATATGGACAAGCCCAGGTCCCCATCTTCACGGAGGGTGTTTTACTTAGGATACTGAAGACCTGGAGCAGGTCCCTCCTTCCCCATCCCCTCCACATTGTCCAAGGTTACCTTTTCTGCAGAGGGTCAGAGATGGCTCACTTACCGAGTCTAAGGGAAATCTCCCAGGGAATAGCCTTGGCCTAAGAGGAGAAAGTGGCAGGCAGGTCCTGGAGCTGAGCACTGAGGTAGAAGGTGGCTTTGGTTTGGAAGCAGCCTTTTGCTCCCATTCATGTCATAGCCCAGACTTCAGCATTTGGGAGGCAGCCACCATCTTCTTGGAAAGAAAGGTTTATACAGATGGCAGGCAGATATGTATAATGAGCGAGCTCTGGATACCTTTCCTGTACCTCTAGTGTATAACCAGAGTCAGGGAGGGAGCACACATGAATTCTGAATCACACATTCACAACCCTGCCTAGGAAACTGCTACGTTCACAGATATACACACACATGGAAGAAATCAATCCTGAATATTCATTGGAGGGACTGATGTTGAAGCTGAAGCTCCAATACTTTGGTTACCTTATGTGAAGACCTGACTCATTAGAAAAGACACTGATGCTGGGAAAGATTGAGGGCAGAAGGAAAAGGGGACGACAGAGGATGAGATGGTTGGATGGCATCACCGACTCAATGGACATGAGCTTGAGCAAGCTCCAGGAGTTGGTGATGGACAGGGAAGCCTGGCAAATTGCAGTCCGTGGGGTTGCAAAGAGTTGGACACGACTGAGTGACTGAACAACGTGTCAGTAGTATACTCAATCATGTTGCATTTTTACTGCATTCGTATCTGTTATTTTAGAGTAACTTTTTGTGTTCCTCTTCCAGTAACTGGATATTTCGGGAAAATGATGAGGAAACAGAGGCTCAGAGATGTGAAGTACTTTACGAGGTCACACAGCCTTCATACAGCAGAGTTAAGCTGAGATCCAAAGATTCTCAAATGTCTACACCAAATTAGGTCACCTTTATGAGTGCTTAAACTGGCGTGCATGTGCTCTCTCTCTCTCTCTCTCTCTCACACACACACACACACACACAAGAATGCACATCTACATTTACTCATTTGACCAACATTTTATCATAGTGGGACAGTTATAAGCATGAACTCCAGTCAGAACCTAGTTCTGCCATTTTTTAATTCTGTGACCTTGAACAGATCACTTTGTCTGTTGGTGTCTCCGTCTCCTCATCTGTAAAATGGAGATAATAATAGAGCGGGTTTCATAGGGTTGTAGTGAACATTAAAGGAGATAATGAATGTCAAGTTCATGGCACCTTGCTTATCACATAGTAAACAATCAATATTTATTTTACTTACTATTTTTACTATGAAAAATAAATAAATCAATATTTATTTTACTTACTAGGCACTGAGGTGCCTCACCAAGTTGAGTACCTTTACTAGGAATACTACTGAAATATTGTTTCAGACGTGACTTTTTTAAGAGAGGCAATAAACTGCCCGGCAGGTCCTAGTTCAGGAAGAAAAACTGTAAAAAGCCCAAGGACAGAGCCCTGTGGTGGTGTTGAAATCCCTTCCAGGGTTCTATTTCTGGAATAGGGATCTTTTTCTGCCCAACGCCCCAACCTGTAGACTCACGCCTGGGTCATTTCAAAGGCTTGGGTCTAGGCAGGTCTGGAGGAGTAAGTCCCACGGCACACAGGACAGAGTCCTCGCCAGCACTTGGGACAGGAGGGCCCGGCCTTGCCCATCTCATCCCCGAGGTCCGCACAAGCTGCTACAAGCTCAGGGAGGCAGGAGGCGGCAGCGACCCAGACACTTCTGTGGTTTGTCTGGGCAGACTGTCTCCCATACCCGGGCTGCGCTCTGGTCCCTGGGGCTGCTTCCGTGTCTGAGGAACCAGCGTCTGTTGTGCTGGGCAGCCTGTCCCCTGCCTGTCTTGTCCTGCATGTTCCCCTCCAGCCACAAGCCCTAGTGGAAGGATTATTACTGCTTCTGGGGGCAATTTGAGCCCCTTTACACCCACAGTCAAAGGTGGGGGGTTCATGATAACCCCTACCTCATCAGGTTGTCACGAAGATGAAGTGAGAATAATGCATGAAACACTGGTCTGGGGACATAATAGGTGCCTTGTAAAGGTAGCAGCAATTATCATTGTTATTATTATTATTAATATCGTCATCATCACCAACATCGTCATCATCACCATTATTACCATTGCATCCTGAAGGCAGCTACCCAGAGATTAGATCCAGCCCCTAGCCACGTGACCTCAGGGAAGTAGCAGCTCTGTGTCTGTTTCTGATAAAGCAAACTGGCTGCCCTTTTTTTTTTTTTTAAATACAGAACTTCCTGCTAGTTAGCTGTTTTACACATGGTAGAGTATATATGGGCTTCCCTAGTGGCTCAGTCAATAAAGAATCCCCCTGCAACACGGGAGACCTGGGTTCAATCCCTGGGCTGGGAAGATTCCTCTGGAGGAGAGCATGACAACCCACTCCAGTATTCTTGCCTGGAGAATCCCCATGGACAGAGGAGCCTGGCAGGTTGCAGTCCAAGGGGTCACAAAGAGTCAGAGGGGACTGAGCAACTAAGGATAGCATAGCACAGTGGACATATGTCAATGCTGCTTTCTCAATTCACTCCCCTCTTTCCTTCTCCCTCTATGTCGACAAGTCCTAAACGTCCATTGACAGGTGAATGGATAAAGAAGATGTGGTACAAACATACATGGAATATCACTCAGCCCTGAAAAGGAACGGAATTGTGTCAGTTGACATGATGTGGATGAACCTAGAGCCTGTCATACAGGTGAAGTAAGTCAGAAAGAGAAAAAGCAAATAATGTATGCTGCTGCTGCTGCTGAATCACTTCCATCGTGTCCGATACTTTGTGACCCCATGGACTGCAGCCCGCCAGGTTCCTCTGTCTGTGGCGATTCTCCAGGCAAGAATAGTGGAGTGGGTTGCCATGCTCTCCTCCAGGGGATCTTCCCCACCCAGAAAATGAACCTGCATCTCTTACATCTCCTATATTGGCTGGTGGGTTCTTTACCACCAGGGCACCTAGTTCAGTTCAGTTCAGTCGCTCAGTCGTGTCCGACTCTGTGCGACCCCATGAATTGCAGCATGCCAGGCCTCCCTGGCATGTCCATGAGTCCACTCAAACTCATGTCCATCGAGTTGGTGATGCCATCCAGCCATCTCATCCTCTGTCGTCCCCTTCTCCTCCTGCCCCCAATCCCTCCCAGAATCAGAGTCTTTTCCAATGAGTCAACTCTTCACATGAGATGGCCAAAGTATTGGGGTTTCAGCTTTAGCATCAGTCCTTCCAAGGAGTACCCCAAATAACATATATTAACACATATACGGAATCTAGAAAAATGGTACTGAGGAACCTATTTGCATTCCAGTCCCCTATAATGAAAAGGACTTCTTTTTTGGGTGTTAGTTCTAGAAGGTCTTGTAGGTCTTCACAGAACTGTTCAACTTCAGCTTCTTCAGCATTATTGGTTGGGGCATAGACTTGGATTACTGTGATATTGAATGGTTTGCCTTGGAAATGAACAGAGATCATTCTGTCATTTCTGAGATTGCATCCAAGTACTGCATTTTGGACTCTTTTGTTGACTATGATGGCTAGTCCCATCCAAAACTGGGTATTGTTTTTTCTTTGGCTCCATCCCTTCACTCTTTCTGGAGTTATTTCTCCACTGATCTCCAGTAGCATATAGGGCACCTATTGACCTGGGGAGTTCATCTTTCAGTGTCCTATCTTTTTGCCTTTTCATACTGTTTATGGGGTTCTTGAGGCAAGAATACTGAAGTGGTTTGCCATTCCCCTCTCCAGTGGACCACATTCTGTCAGACCTCTCCACCACGACCCATCCATCTTGGGTGGCCCCACATGGCATGGCTTAGTTTCATTGGGTTAGACAAGGCTGTGGTCCGTGTGATCAGACTGGCCTGTTGTCTGTGATTGTGGTTTCAGTCTGTCTGCCCTCTGATGCCCTCTCTCAGTGCCTACCGTCTTACTTGGGTTTCTCTTACCTTGGACATGGCTGCTCCAGCAAAGTGCAGCCGCCGGTCCTTACCTTGGACGTGGGGTAGCTCCTCTTGGCCGTGCTTCTGTGCTGCCGTCGCAGCCTCCACTCTTCTGCGTTGCCATATTATATGCAGAGTACATCATAAGAAATGCTGGGCTAGAGGAAGCACAAGCTGGAATCAAGATTGCAGGGAGAAATATCAATAACCTCAGATATGCAGATGACACCACCCTTATGGCAGAAAGTGAAGAAGAACTAAAGAGCCTCTTGATGAAAGTGAAAGAGGAGAATGAAAAAGTTGGCTTAAAGCTCAACATTCAGAAAACTAAGATCATGGCATCTGGTCCCATCACTTCATGGGAAATAGATGGGGAACCTGTGGAAACAGTGGCTGACTTTATTTTTCTGGTCTCCAAAATCACTGCAGATGGTGACTGCAGCCATGAAATTAAAAGATGCTTACTCCTTGGAAGGAAAGTTATGACCAAACTAGACAGTATATTGAAAAGCAGAGATATTACTTTCTCTAGACCTTTGAAGGACAAAGGTCCGTCTAGTCAAGGCTATGGTTTTTCCAATGGTCATGTATGGATGTGAGAGTTGGACTATAAAGAATGCTGAGCACCAAAGAATTGATGCTTTTGAACTGTGGTGTTGGAAAAGACTCTTGAGAGTCCCTAGGACTACAAGGAGATCCAACCAGTCCATCCTAAAGGAGATCAGTCCTGGGTATTCATTGGAAGGACTGATGCTGAAGCTGAAACTCCAGTACTTTGGCCACCTGATGCAAAGAGCGGACTCATTTGAAAAGACCCTGATGCTGGGAAAGATTGAGGGCAGGAGGAGAAGGGGACAACAGAGGATGAGATGGTTGGATGGCATCACTGACTCAGTGGACATGGGTTTGGGTGGACTCCGGGAGTTGGTGATGGACAGGGAGACCTGGCGTGCTGTGGTTCATGGGGTCCCAAAGAGTCAGATACAACTGAGTGACTGAACTGAACTGAACTGAACCTATTTGCAGGGTAAGGATAGGGGCACAAACATAGAGACTGGCTGATTTTTTTTCAATGTTTCCTCTTCACTCTTGTTCAGAGTCTGAGAATCTCTTGTTGAACAAATTCTTATAACCAGCCCTGTGGGAACTTGGGTACATGACCTTCCTTCTTTGAATCTCAGTTTCCTCATTATATGAATAAGGTAAATATAACAGTTCACTCACAGTATGACAGAGAGGATTAAAAAGACAACAAATTTAGATGACCCTGCACATTGTTTAGCCCATGGTGAGTGCATGCTAAGTCTCTTCAATCATGTCCAACTCTTTGCAACCCCATGGACTGTAACCCACCAGACTCCTCTGTCCATGGGATTCTCCAGGCAAGAATACTGGAATGGTTTGCCATGCCTTCCTCCAGGGGATCTTCCCGACCCAGGGATTGAACCCGATTCTCTTACATCTCTTGCATTTATAGGCAGAGTTTTTACCACCGAGCCACCTGGGAAATCCTTAGTCTAGCTAGGCATCCATAAATCAGTGAGTGGGTCCACTGGTCTACCATCTCAGACTGTGTCCATCAAGGAGGCTGGGAAGATGAGTTTTGGCACAAATAAGGTGGAGACAGAAGCAGAAAGATTTCTTGTTTTTGCCTGGGTTCTTCCAAAGCTCTCTGGTCTTTGGTTGTGTCTCAGTCCGCAAGGCTCAGCTCTGAAAAGCAGGTTCTGTTCTGTCTGTGAACTTCCGGTAGTTTTCCTCAGTCTTGTTTGTGAGCCACCCTTCCTCTAGTCCTCTATAGATGCTGGTAGACTCCAGGAGTCCGTCTTCTGCTCTTTCCTCTTTTCACTAGGTTGTTTCTTCTACCTGCAATACTCACTACTGTGTCTTGATCACCCCCAAGTCATCTTCCACTGCCCTGAGCTTCTTGAACACTAGATGCAAATATCCAACTACCAGCTGAAAATCTCTGTACTTGGATTGTACCAGAGGAAACTCAATCCAGCACTCTCAAACTGGGCTCACCATATTCTCCTTAAAACCTGACCATCTTCTTTCTTCCATGTCTCAGTGATGGCATTACCATCTACAAATCTGTCCAAGTCAGAAATCTGTACCATCCTACACTCTTTCCTGTCTCATACTATATGCACACTGTTTATCCTTCTTTTGTTCCTCTGTCCCTCCCTCTCTTCCTTCTGTCCTTTCTCTCTTCTTCCCTCTCTCCCTCTATTCACACAATAAGAATTTCAAGATCTACTGAGTGTCAGTCACTGCACAAGGTGTGCTGCTTGGTCACTAAATCCTCTTAATTATTGCTTCTAAATGTCTAAGAATCATCCCTGCTTCTCAGTTGCAAATGACAGAATCCATAACTAGGAAGAAAATCTATTAAGAAGCTCCTAGAATTGGTGGGCAAGATGGAGAAGCTGGCTTGCGCTGGACAATTTAAGTGAGAGTTTCAAATCTCTCCTCCACTGAGCGGAGGAGTCCATACTTCTGGATTTAGCAATTCTGAGTACTGTCCTGATAAATGGCAATCCACTGAAAAGATGTACTCATGAAGGTCCTAAGGCTTTGAAGCGAAGAGTCATTTTGTGTCTTCTCCCTCTCATCCATTTCTTAATTTCTGGGCTGGAACTCAGCACTCAAAACCTTTCCCATGTCTCCTCTCCACCCCACCCCCCACCCCTGCCACCTGATGCAAATGCCTCCAACAAAAGCTGAAAGGCACCGAACCCTAAGAACGGGGTGGAGGAGGGATTAGGAGGAGAGCTCGTGACCAGTGAGCACGGGCCACCAACCCTAAGTGGAAGAGGATGAACAATTGTTTCAGGACCAACGTCATGATTACAGGGTGTGATCTTACCCTCTGCTATGGCAGAGTCAGAGAAGTAGGGAAATCTCTGAAGATAAACTTTCCTGCTGTTAACAAGGGGAGGATCTGAGGTCAGAGGGGGCCATGTGCAGTCAAAATTTCCACTCTGCCAGGAGTGACCTGTTTCAGATTGACCGGGGTTGGGACAGCCACACCAGGCATCCGAGGCTCTCCAAGCCATCTCATCCTGCCCTGCCCAGCCCTGCCGAGTTCTCGATCCTTGCTGACCAGTACAGGAAGTGTGTTTGGAACCTCAGCCCCACATTGTGTAGGGCTGTTTAGACTTTTTATTGTTCCTCGGGGTCCCAGGCTTGGTGTGGGCATTCCCAGGATGCTCAGGACCACCATGCTTTAATCTTGTGTGTGCCTTTTCTTCAACTCAGCTTCTAAGTTCTCTGCTGACTGAGGTTTGTGATGTGATCTGTTCCACTGGACTGGGGTCCCAACACTCTCAAGCTGTCCTTCAAGTTAGAGGCATTCCACATGCTCACATGCCTGTGACCTTGACATTCCCAAAGGTGGACTTTAATTATCACCTCTGCAAATGGCAACACTGGAACAATATCTGTTACAACCATTTACTGATTGAGAATTACTTACATGTACAGAGCAGACTTCCTCTGTGCTCTGGAGGTAGTAGATTCACTGACTGAAACTGGTCAAGGTCTAATCCTGGATTACTTATTAGCAGTGAAATGTTCAGAGAAGGCAATGGCAACCCACTCCAGTACTCTTGCCTGGAAACTCCCATGGTTGGAGGAGCCTGGTAGGCTGCAGTCCATGGGGTTGCACACGACTGAGTGACTTCACTTTGACTTTTCACTTTCATGCATTGGAGAAGGCAATGGCAACCCACTCCAGTGTTCTTGCCTGGAGAATCCCGGGGACGGGGGAGCCTGGTGGGCTGCTGTCTATGGGGTCGCACAGAGTCGGACACGACTGAAGCGACTTAGCAGCAGCAGTGAAACTTAGCAGCAGTTGGCCATATTGCTCCACATCCTTCCAGGAGCCTCTGTTTTCTCCTCTATGAAATGGGGTAACATTAGTGTATATACATCAGATGACTGCTGAGAGGATTAAATGAGATAATACACATAAAGCGCTTGGCACAGTTTTTAGGACATGGTGAGGTGAATAATAATAATAAAACCAACAGCTTCCATCCTTTGCTTATTTATAAAAGTCACATTATTAATAATTAGCATATAATTATCATATTAGAAGGGACTTTCCTGGTGGCTCAGTGGTAAAGAACCCACCTGCCAATGCAGGAGGCACATGCTTGATCCTTGGATCCAGAAGATCCCCTGGAGAAGGAAATGGCAATCCACTTTGGTATTCTCACCTGGGAAATCCCATGGAGAAGACCTTGGTGGGCTACAGTCCATGGGTTGCAAAGAGTTGGACATGACTCACGACTGAGCACACACACATGTGTTTGTATGTGTGTGTTAGTCACTCGGTCGTGTCTGACACTTTCTGACCCCGTGGACTATAGCTCGCCAGGCTCCTCTGTCCATGGAATTCTCTATCAGGAATATTGGAGTGGGTTGCCATTTCCATCCTCAGGGGACCTTCCCGACCCAGGGATTGAAGCTGGGTCTCCCACATTGCCGGCAGATTCTTTACTGTCTGAGCCATCAGGGAAGCACATATATATATATAATATATATGGGTTTATTTCTGAACACTCCTTTGTTTTTTATCAATCTATTTCTATCCTTATTCTGATACTGCTCTGTCTGGATAACACTAGCTTTATAGTAAGTCTTTTTTAAAAAAAGTATTTATTTTTGGCTGTATCTGGTCTCAGTTGGGGCACATGGACTCTTCGTCGTAGAGCTTGGGCTTCTCTCTAGTTGAGGCCCGAAGGCTCACAAGCTGCAATACACAGGCTTAGTTGCCCCTCGGCATGCGGGATGTTAGCTCCTCCATCAGGGAGCTATCCTCTCGTCTCCCCTGCACTGTAAGATGGATTCCCAGCCACTGGAGCACCAGGGAAGTCCTTACAGTAAGTCTTAGAATAAGATCATGTAAGTCTTCCAAAAAGTTCCCTGCAAGATCATTTTAGCTCTTTCAGGCCCCTTGCGTTTTCACATAAATTTTAGAATCAGTTTGTCAATTAAAAAAAAGTCTGCTGAGATTTTGATTGGGATTGCATTAGATTATAGATCAGCTAGGGATAAATTTACATTTTAACAACGTAGTCTTCTAATCCAAGAAGACAGCATATCTTCTCATTTATTCATCTTCTTAATTTTCATAGCAGTGCTTTGCAATGTTGACTGTACAGTTTTTGTACATATTTTATTAGATGCATCCCTAAGCTTTTCAAGGTTTTAAAATCTAACTCTGTTTTGTAAATGGTATTTTCAATTTCAGTTCCCAGATGTTTGTTGCTAATATATAGAAATGCAATTGATTTTTGTATTTTAACCTTGTACATTGTGATTTTGCTAAACTCTGTCCTACCGGCATCTTTGCAGAGTCCTTAGGATCTTCTCCATTTCTTAATGCAGGACATGGGGAAGGACTGTGGTGAAGCCTAAGTGAGATGTCACATCTAAAAGACTTAGCCCAGTTTCTGGCACATACCAAATAAGAGGAACAAATCTGAGCCAGGCTGCTTCTTAGAAGCAGGGTTAAGATTACTCGTGGTGGGCAATAATGACTGGAAGGGATGAGGGTGGAGTCTTCTGAAATGCTGAGCGTTTTCTGTTTCTTGATTTGGGTGCTGGCTTCAGGATGTGTTTGTTTTGTGAAAACCAGTGAGTTACGCTCTTAACGATAGATGCATTCTATTAGTTCATCACACTTCAATGAGAAGTGAAAACAGAGTCGAACAACCAATGTCTTTTGAGTTCTCATCACGAGGCCCTAGTACCCTCTCCTTTCATGGATTGTCTCATTTAACCCTGGGAGCTGGGCGCTACCGTCTTCCCATTTTACAGAAGACAACATCAAGGTTCTAAGAGATGGAGCCACTTGTCCAAGCTCACAGAGGGAATGTGTTTTTGAAAGTCAGTGTCTCCCCAGCTCCTGAGCCCTTAACCACTGTGCTGTATGGCCTTGTGTTAGAGTTTGTTTGGGAGGCATGTCACATTCTTAGTGCCAAAGCCAAAGGGCTTGCTGGTGGATTTTGCTTTTCTCGGGAGACAGAAGGCAATTTGTTCCAGGCAGGGTGAGCAGACTTTGGAGTGGAAAGGGAGTGGGAGAGGGGTCTGAGGGGGCTTGGGAAGACCCTGCTGGGCCAGCTGGGTTTCCTCACAGCCATTATTCCTCACTGCTGACCAGGTCGCTCAGAACCA
The DNA here is from genome assembly GCF_032452875.1 of Bos javanicus. NCBI lineage: Eukaryota > Metazoa > Chordata > Mammalia > Artiodactyla > Bovidae > Bos > Bos javanicus. The sequence continues at coordinate 69,254,050 of NC_083880.1, read as the reverse complement.
AGCCTCCCACACAAACACTGCATAATTGCCTGATTTGGCCTAGTGAATAGGGCGGAGGTGGGGGGACGTTTATTTTTCATTAAAATGTCAGAAATAGATTACGGGAGGTAGCCTGCAGTCGGGGGGAGCTGCCTCAGAAAATGTGCTGACTGTTCTAACCTTATCTGTCCAAAACACATGTTTCTGGAATCTTCTGCCACCCATCTGAACCTCACTTTCTTCTACTGAACCTATTAATTTTGCCAGCCTTACCAGGGCTCCAGGCATGATTACATGAACGAATGTGTGGATGAGAGTGAAAGGAAGCACGGAGCTAGGGTTTAAATTTTCTTTCTGGCACTTAGAAAGGAGATTTTGAGCAAGCTTCTTACATCTCCTTGGGCCTCAGTGTCTTCATCTGATAAATGGGGCTATACTGCCTACCCTGCGGGGCTGTTATGAGGAACCAACCTCATACTAAATATTGTACAACCTGGAGAACACAGCCCATATTTTATAAAATGCACATTGAAACTGTCAAAAATAAATAAAATACCCGTGCCCCCTCAAAAGTACTTGGCAGAAACTTGGATCATAAATGCTTAGTGAACATCAAAATGTTTGTGAACTATAAAATATCGTTAAGCAGTTTTTCCCTTCTTCCAACCCTGGATCTGTGGGTCACATGTCCATGAGGATGTGACTCTCGGCTGTTGGGAGGTGTGATGCCTCTTAGAAAGCTCTCTTGAGCACCTGCATAGACCTATAAAGTGTCTACACAGTCCACAATATGTGACTGAAATGCAGCCAGTTGTCTCTTCCTTGGGCCGTCTGGTGACAAACAGCTTCCCCATGGAACCGGGGACTTCCTAGATAGCTCAGTGGTGAAAAATCTGCCTGACAATGCAAGAGACGTGGGTTTGATCCCTGAGTGGGGAAAACCCCGTGGAGGAGGAAATGGCAACCCACTCCAGTATTCTTGCTTGGGAAATTGCGTGGACAGAGGAGCCTGGCAGGCTGTAGTCCATGGGGTCATAAAGAGTCGGACATGACTGAACCCACAGCACCACCACGGAACTGGGCCAGCATTTGGGTCTTCTTCCCCTCCCCTTGCCCCACCCCCACCCCAGGATCCTGTCCTGTCCAAGACGGCAGCCCTCTTGCTGGTGATCACTCTGGTAGGAGTCAGGAGGGCAAAGGAGAGGGACAGGAAAGGTCTCTACTCAGGGCTGGACTTTCTTCCTCGGGTGATGAAGGCTGGGAAAGCTCTTCTCTGCTAGGGTCAGGGCTTCAAGGATCACCCTGGCCTTGCAGCTTTGGTGAAGCTGAATCTCCAAGCCTGCAACTGAAGTGAGAATAGCATGTCACGTGGAGGTAAACCCGGGGCTCTCTCTCTAACTTGCTGGTCTCTTGTGTGATAACAGGCGTAGATAGGCTGAACCAGGCTGGGTTCATTCTTGGATCTGTCTTTCTCTTCTCACGTTTCCCTCACAAGAGACCATACCCCTCTCAACTCTGGATCTTTGCATGTGTTGTCTCCCAGCTCATTCTGCCAGGAAGATGCCTCTGTTTTCCACTTTTCTCCCTCATTGTCTGATGAGACATCTCAGCACAGACAACCCTCCTCCTGGAAGACTTCCCTTACCCCATTGGTCAGATCTGATGCCCTCTTCTCTGTGTCTCTGTGGCCTCCTTTGCTTCTTCATCCCAGGACAGGGTGCACTGTATTTTAAGTTCTGTTCTTGTTCAGTTCGCTAAGTCATGTCTGTCTGTTTGTGACCCCAGGGACTGCAGCATGCTAGGCCTCCCTGTCCCTCACTACCTCCTGGAGTTTGCCCAAGTTCGTGTCCATTGAGTTGCTGATTCCACCAACCATCTCATCCTCTGCTGCCCTCTTCTCCTTCTGCCTTCAATCCTTCCCAGCATTGGGTCTTTCCCAATGAATCAACTGCTCGCATCAGGTGGCCAAAGTGTTGGAGCTTCAGTTTCAGGATCAGGCCTTCCAATAAATATTCAAGGTTGATATCCTTTAGGATTGACTGGTTTTATCTCCTTTCTATCCAAAGGATTATCAAGAGTCTTTTCCTTCAGCAACACAATTTGAAAGCATCAATTCTTTGGCACTCAGCTTTCTTTATGGTCCAACTCTCACATCTGTAAATGGCTACTGGAAAGACCAAAGCTTTGACTGTATGGATCTTTGTTGGCAAAGTGATGTCTTTGTTTTTTAATAAGCTGTCTAGGTTTGTCATAACTTTCCTTCCAAGGAGCAAGTGTCTTTTAATTTCATGGCATCAGTCACCAACTGCAATGATTTTTCTAAGTCCTGGTTGCTTGTCAATATCCCCTAGGCTGTCTAGTTTATTATTTAACCCCGATATTGGGCACAATGTAGGTGATCAATAAGTATTTGTTAAGTTAGTGCATGCCCTATGTGGGCTTTCACGTCATTTTTTCATTTCTGGTAGGAGGCACCTGACTCAGGTAATCTTAAGTAGTAATGAAGCACTTCAGTTTAGGACTTTAAGACAACCAAAATTTTACCTGAGAATACTGGACCCACATTCTAGAACGAGAAGCCTGTATGTGTAACTTGAGGGCACTAGTATAGGAAAACCTGTTTGTGATGCACAATGGAGTTCTGTGTAAGCTCCCACTTCACTCTCACTAGGCACCTGGTGAAAACTTAGGCGCAGCCAAGAGAACAGGTTATGTCTGGTTCTTCCTGGAGACATTTCTTCTGAGTTCCTTCTGAAGGTATGTTGTTCTTCCTGCTCACACACGTCTGACCTCATGTTACCATTTGTTGGCAGAAAATTCTTAGCTTGTGTTTATGTTCTTGCCCAAAGTTTACTCCATGGACCATCAATGATATCCCTAATTATTCCTAAGGAGCTTTGCTTATGAGAGCTTTGCTCTTGTACCCTCTGGAAAATGCCTGCCCTGGCTTTTTATTCAATGGACCAGTTACACCTATGATCCACCACTAGGGCATCTAAACTCCCTGTGGTCCAGCCATGGTTAGAGTTGTTTTGAGGAAGTAATGAAGGGGATGGTTCTAGCGTGCTGCCCCTCTGGTAGGAAGAATAACTTCCTGAGTAAGGTTGAGTTGAAAATGGATTCCCTCACTGGATGGAAACTTGGCCACCATGGCTCTTCATGGCCAATTTCTTAGCTGTTCCCCTCTCCCACACTCATGGGGAAGCTGATCTGGATCATTTACTCTCAGCCTTCTTTTTTTTTCTGACTCTGTTGTAGTCTGATTGGCCCATAGACACTCATTCCACCATGTTGACAGATCCTGAATTATGTGTTGAGAATGGTAAGGTAAGATACAGCCACTGTTTTAGAAGGATTTAACATGTAGATACAAAATACTTAAATTAATAAGAATAAATAGGAATTTAAAAAATGATTAAAAAGAAAAATAAGATTCCAAGAAGCATGTGTAAAGGCACTGGGGCATAAAAGTATCTGATGTATTTAAGAAAGTCTAAGACTTCCAAAGGGGGAGAACTCTGGGGAGCCTGGGAGAAATAATAGCTGGACAGGGTGAAGGTAACACTGGGACCAGAGTTTTGAATACTTTCTCAGGGTGCTTGTAGATGGGAGAGAGCCTTGGGAGTTCTCAGGCAGAGAGTGACGTTATCAAAAGGGTACTCCAGAAAGATCCCTCTGGCAGCTGTGTGCGGTAAGGTCTGAAATAGGGTAAGACCAGAGGCAGGGATGTCGGAGAGGAAGCTATGAAAATGCCCATCCAGGGACAGTTGTTTCCAGAGAGGAGTACCCCATACGACTTAATTTCAGGAAAGGTCACTTCTGCAAAACAGATTTAAATTTCATCCTTGAGTCTCCTTCTCAAGATCATTAAATGAACCCGAAGCCCTTGCCCAGGACAAATGCAGATCCCAGCATCCTCGAGGAGGGAGGGATATGTGACAACCACAGTCTATGGAGCCCCGTGGAGGGCGATCACTCTCACCTTTTCTCCACCCATTGTCCAAAGAGCGCTTCAGAAATCTCCTGGATTGTGTCTCATCCCAGGAGTTGTGAATGAGCTGGAGGACCTGCAGACTCATTCAGTTTTGAATGAAGCTGGTGACACCTGGTTGCATTGGCAGAAAAATTTTGGAAATATTCTGCTTATTAAGACATTTTAATCAATTGGGAAGATTTAGTCACACTAATAGGGTCAGTAGGGTCAGGGTCACAACTGACCTTGAGTAAAAATTTTCCCATCTGTTGGCGTCAGTTTCTCCATTTGGTAATGGGGAAGACAAAAGTAAATCTAAGGGTCTCCCTTCCTTATTTGTCTGGGGGGTGAGTCTAAGGTCGAGGCTCCTGGACTTAATCTCTGCAGGATTTGTAACTGTGATTGATCAACTGTCACGACCAACCCATTGCATTATCCTACCTTCAGCACCACCCCCCCCTCCCGCCCCCTGGCTGTGTTCAGATTTGTTGACTCAGGTGAGGCTCTAAAGAAATTTTGCATAGGAGTTTTGTAAATGTGATGAGGGTGCAGTTGTGTTTTTACTCATCATTGGAAAGGAAAGACGGACTAGGGGTGGGTATCTGTGAATAGTCGATGATGAAAACAGCCAAGGAACTGGGTGTGGTTTCTAATACTTGGAGGATGGACTTTGATCCCGGGGTGTCCTGAATTTTAACTCTTGATTTTCACTCCATTAAAATTCTTTAAATTTTAGTGTTTCCCTGCTTCTCTTCTGGGTGCTCATTCTAAGAATCCCTTCAACGGGCTCCAACTTGACCACAACCCTCTCCAGGCCAGACTTCACTGCTGACTTTTGAAGGCGTTCCCTGTCTTTTGGGAACTTCTTCTAATTCTCCACTCCTTTAACTTGACAAGTCCCAGCCTGAATTGATTCTTTTTCCTGCCCAACTTGCTCCTCCTCCACTATTCCCTGTTTCAGGAATGACATTGTTCTCCACCCAGTCATTGTGGCTAGAACCCGGGAGTCATGCAGGGCTCCTCCCCAGCCCTCACTCCTATGCCTGTCAATCATCACATCTGCCTGCTTGGCTCCTGAACCCTGTCTAGAGTCCACCCTGTTCTCTCCTTCTCAATGACTCCTAACCAAGTTCAATTCTGACTCTCTGTCTCCTGCTGGATAATTAAAATAACCTCCTCCTATCTGGTTTCTCACTCATCTACCTCCTCCTCTTCCAGCTTGACTTTCCGTCTGATGCTATGATGATTTTCCTAAAATCTCAGTTTGACCATGTCTCCCTCCTGCTTGAGATGCTACACTAAGTCTTCACGATGTACAGAATAAAGTTCATATCTCCTAGCCTGACACATGAATTCAGTCACAAGAGACCATTGGATGTGTCCCCAGATAAGCCTTCTTTTTTCAAAGGCCTTTGCCTTTCCACGTGTTGATCCTGCTCCTTGGTTTGCCCATCCTCCCAGTGCTTTTCTACTTGACCCTGATGACCTCTGACCTCTCAAGCCTCATATCTTATCACTCACCCCTTACTTTTGAGCAGTTCTCACTGCTGGCACCTAGGGTGGTTACCTTATTCCGTGAACTGTCTCCAGAGGTGGTCATGTCTATCCGAGGGCTTTGGAGATGGTCCATGAGCCCTTCTCACTGCTGTCCTTATCTTGACGGATGTCTCATGCTCTCCTCCAAATTGATCTTAGGCCATGTGAACACGGGACGGAGGAGTGGGACCATTCTTCTTGCTTTTTCCCTGGGTGCCTCAGCTGTGCTCCCCACCGGCACCTGTGAGTGGAAGGCAGTCACGTGATCAACAATGAAAGAGGTCATCTTTTAGGACTGCAGTGATTATGGCTGAAAGAGTTCCAGATAAGCTTGGAAGATGGGTTTTGCCACGTGTGTCCTCTAGTATTCCACGTGGTAAATTGGACACAACTGGAAATGGATTATCATTCACATTTTCCTGCATATGCATTTGTGGTCTTCACTGATGCAATTCAGTACCCCCTTTGAGTCATTGGAAGCCAGTCTTCATAGGTGGCATGATGGATGCAGCAGTGTTGTGAGTAATGATGTCACTGGTATTAAAAACGCTATTAGGGCACTGCATAGACACATTGGTTCCAAATAACCAGGTTCTGAAATGCCATGTTATTGGAAATAAATGCAGTATTTCATCTTCTTAACTAGTCAGAAATGATGCATTTGACAATAAAGAAAACAAAGAGGTGGTTCCTGGACATGAACAGGGAGAGACAGTGCCTGGACCTATCAAAAATCTTCATGTGCAATACTGGACAGTAAACAGGTATGTAGTTACCACTCCTTTATCCATTATTCTAAGTCTTCATTGACAAGTCACTGTATTGCATGGACCCATGCATTTTATAATGTTTTTAAATTAAATTGTTTATTTGACAAGGCTCCACAAAAACAATTTGCTCAGGCCCCCATACACCCTAAGGACAGATCAGTTCTGGAAGATGACTTTATATATGTTTTTGAAATGTTCCCGGCTGCCCACAAGGAGCATATTGGATGCCATATAGCCTATAGTTTATGTTGGACTATCTTGAAGAACTCTCCACATTTGGTGAAGATCTGCCCATCTTCTTCTTCTAACTGAAGTGTAGTTGATTTACAATGTGTTAGTTCCTGGTGTTTTTAAGGGATGTGATAGAAGGAGTTCAGACAGATGAATCTCTGTGCTCGCCAAAGGGAAAACGTCCAAGAGAGATTTACTAAAAGCATGTCCACAAGGGACCGCCACACAAATACCCAGTTGTGCGGCTCTGTGAGGGTGAATATCTTGATTTTAGAGCTGAAGCTCACACTGCTGGTGAGGGAGGCAGATGGAGCTCAAGTCCCCGTGAATCAGTCCAGCATCCATGTTCCTTCCATCGTATAATCCCAAAATGGGTGAAATGGAAGCAATGTGATTTCATAGTGTCATCTCTGTGGGCTTGGGTTTTAAAAACACAAATACTTAGAAAGTACACACAGCCAAACGCCTGGGGAAGTGACCCATCTTTGAAAGAACTGTGTATGAAAGGCTAAACTTGAGAGGAACTAAGACCTTTGAAATGCCACTGAAAATAAAAATGAGGGTTTCTGTTGTGTTGTTCAGAGAAAGATTGCAGTGAAGGAAGGAGAGTCCAGAGCCTGGTGATGATGGTACCATGTCAACAGTTATCAGAGAGAGCTGAGAGCTGCTCAATTCGTCAAGGCAAAAGCCCTTAATCTGAAAAGATGGGAACTCAGGTAGGAGAGAGGCAAAAAGCACACGTCTTTGCTCCTAATTATTTCAAATCTTAATCCCATATGAATTATAGCCCAGGGTCCTGAAAGGACTTGCAGAAGTCTTTGTGAAATCTCTGTCGGTCTTATTTGAAGAATTGTGGAGTGAGAGAGATGCCAGAAGACTGGGGACGGGCATGTCTTGTCTTGATTTTCAAAACCTGGGTTCTAGAGAATTTTTCAAAACCTGGGTTATGGCTTGTGACCAGTCTCTGGCAATGAACTAGAAAGGGTTCATTAAATGGTGGAGGGGTTGTGTATACTTAGAAAAGAAAGTAGAAATCAGTTTGTAGCCATCACAAGTTCACTGAGAACTTTTAATACTTCTAAAATATCTGTATTTCTCTTTTGAAAAACCAGCTACCTAGATTGGTGCAGTGGATGTTTATTATTGCTTTTTATCTTTCCACCTTTTGGACTAATTTGGGGGAATTTTCCCTTTATGGATCTTGGTGAGATGTGGGATCTTTCTTTCACCATAAAATTAAAAATGGTACATGCTCAACTTCTCAGCTTCCCTTACAGTGAAGGCTTTGGCATAGTAATTCATCCAGGTTGGTCTCCCAGGGGACAAGTTATGGGAGGAGAAATAACGGTTCTCCAAAGATGTCCACAACCTATTCTCTGGAAACTGTAAACACGTTAGGTTACATGGCAAAAGGGAGTTAAGGGTGTAGGTGGAATTAAGGTTGCTAATCAACTGTCCTTAAAATAGAGAATTTATCCTGAGTTATGTGAGTGGTACCAGTATACTCACACATGGGCATGCTAAGTTGCGTCCAATTCTTTGCAACCCTATGGACCATAGTCCACCAGGCTTCTCTGTCCATGGGATTCTCCAGGCAAGAATACTGGAGTGGGTTTCCATGCCTTCCTCCAGGGAATCTTCTCAATCCAGGGATTGAACCTGCCTCTCTTATGTCTCCTGAATTGGCAGGCGGGTTCTTTACCACCTGGGAAACCCTATCACATAGGTCCTTAAAAGTGGAAGAGGAGCCAGAAGAGGATGTAATGGTGGAAGCAGGACCAATGAGATGTTCCATTGCTGGTTTTGATGATGGAGGAAGAGGGTCATGAAACAAGGAATGGTGATGGCCTTTGGAAGCTGTGACAAAGCAAGGAAACAAATTTTCTTTTAGAGGCTCCAGAAGGAAAGTAGCTCTGTCCACCTTGATTTTCGCCTAATAAGATCAATTTCAAAAGCAGGAACTACTAAACTGTAAGATGATAAAGTTGTGCTGCTTAAGTCACTAAGTTCGTTACAGTAGCAATAAGAAACCAATACACATTCCATGCATCTCTCCAATTCACCTTTTCTAGTGGAGCATTTATTAATGATATTAGATAAATAGTCTTCAAAGTAGACTTGGCTGAGTCTTAAGGTCTCAATGTGGTATCTAAAGAATTACAGAGGAGAAGAATGGGAAAGAGAAAGGCAGAGACACTGGGATCTTGGGACACATATCCACACTGCTTTTGTCTGCTTAAATACTGCTTTTGCCTGTTTAAATACTGAGATTCTAGGGAAAATGTTTAAAGCCACCAGATATCATAGATAAAGGTATTAATTATAATAATAAAAGATAACACATTCACATTTATATAGACCCAACACCATGTGTAGCAGTTTATATATATTATCTTATTTAATTTTCATAACAAATAATCCTTACAAGGCAGGTATCATCTCCATAGAAGGGGAAACTAAAGATCAGAGAAATCAAATCACTCAACCAATGCCAAGAGCCTGTAAGTGGCAGAGGTGGCATTTTAACATGGCAGTCTGACTCTAGAGCCTGCATTTTTAGGCAAATGGATCAAACATTTGATTGGAAAAAACTAGCCGAAGCGTCATGTTGATGGCTTAATTCAAAATCCAAATGAATTGTGCATGTTGAAAGTTGTTTAGAGGCAAAATTCTGCATTTGGGTTTCAATACTTGTTGATTTGCTGCAGAGAGGTGTTTGCAATGGGAAGAAAGTCATCACCTTCTGGGTGTATAACACGTGTAAGATTCTAGGACTCTGTGATTTAAAAAGTCCTTTACACAGTAGTTTCGGCTGCCTTGCAACATTGCAAACTTCCTGTCATTGGTAGTGGTCAAGAAAAGGTTGAATTTGTGATGCTTGCTTGCTTGCTAAGTCGCGTCAGTCATGTCTGACTCTGTGCAACCTCATAGATGGCAGCCCAACAGGCTCCTCTGTCCCTGGGATTCTCCAGGCAAGAACACTGGAGTGGGTTGCCATTTCCTTCTCCAATGCATGAAAGTGAAAAATGAAAGTGAAGTCACTCAGTCGTGTCCGACTCTTAGTGACCCTATGGACTGTAGCTTACCAGGCTCCTCCATCCGTGGAATTCTCCAGGCAAGAATACTGGAGTGGGTTGCCATGGCCTTCTCCGAATTTGTGATAGTGGGAAGTTAATTTAAGGTCCCTTTAAAGACAGCATCACTGACTCAACAGACATGAATATGAGCAAAGTCTGGAAGATAGTGGAGGAAAGAGGAGCCTGGCGTGCTGCAGTCCATGGGGTAGCAAAGAGTCAGACATAACTTAGCATCTGAACAACAACAACCACCAAATGGAAGATTCTATGATCTAAGTGCTATTGTGTGTGGAACCAAATTTTGGGAAGTTTTAGTTACTTAGCTTAAGCAACGCTATCTTCTTTAGACTCACCTGGAAAAAAAAATTCTGGACTGGTAGATTCAGCTTCAGGGTAGGACACCCAACCTGTAGGGCTTGGTTTTATCCTAGGGAAAAAGTGAATTCACAGTAGGTGTTTAAGTGGCAATCTGATATGAACAAATTGGTGTTTTTGAGGGGTGAGTATATCTGAGAGGGAGTAATTGCATCTGGGAGAACAGCTGTTAAAAAGGCCTAGGAGAGAGAGACATATTTTGGGGCCAGAGAAAGAAAAGGAGAGGGTGGAGTCCAGGACAACACCCAGGTGAGGACTGGGCTGGGTGGAGCTGTCCAGAACGGGCGGTGCTGGTGCCTGCAGGCTGCAGGAACTCCAGAGCACAGAGAAGGTCCACGGGGAGGCTTGTCTGGGGAGGAGCCCTGTGGGAAGTGGGTCACAGACTTGGACGACTCCTTAGATGAGTTAGTCAGAAATGGGTCAGGACCTGGAGGTCCAATGTCAAGACAAGTGGAGACCTGTAATCCCTACCCCACCTGTGGTTTGGCGACCTGGTGAGGACAAACAGGAGCCTGGCCTTGGCACAGACCTGTTCTCAGAAGGGGGCATGGACTTTGGGAGGGCTGGAGAGAGCAAAGAGAGGCTGCCTGGCTATGAATTCCACCAACAAGGAACCCCAGCACGTGTAATTTACCAGACATGAAAGCTAAAGGACAATTCTAAATCAGGTCTCAGAAAGCATTCACAAGTCACCACCTCCCTATGACCTTCAGACTAAACTAGTTCACTTTCTCCAGGAATTTAGCCATCTTCGTGCTTTGCTCTAGGATCATTGTGTTTCCCACAGCTAGTGCTTTAATTAATTAGTCTTTTATTTCTGTCTTATTAACACACTAGTTCTCCTTTCCCTGGTGGCTCTGGTGGCTTGTCCCTGGAGGCTCAGATGGTAAAGAGTCTGCCTGTAATGCCAGAGACCTGGGTTCAATCCCTGGGTCAGGAAGATCCCCTGGAGAAGGAAATGGCAACCCACTCCAGTATTCTTGCCTGGAAAATCCCATGGACAGAAGAGCCTGGTGGGCTACAGTCCATGGGGTCACAAAGAGTTGGACACGACTGAGTGACTTCGCTTTCTGACTTCACTTTCTCCTTTCCCACGCATGAAACTGTCCCAACCTTAGTTTGCTTTATCTGTAAAATGGACATGGTAGTCATGAACCTTATTGTACAGACAAGCATTGCATATAAGGTTCTTGGCACATAGTAAATGCTCAGTACCAGTTAGTTGTTGTCAGGGAGGAGACACTAGTCAAACAATGAGGAGTCAGATTATCCTTATGTACTCTCATGGGATTAAATGGTACTGATAGAGCATGACCAGGGTTTGCAGGGAGGATGTTAGGGAGGAGAGAGACATAAAAATGGAGGCAAGGCCAGGAGCACAAGGGTACAGACTCAAGGGGAGGTAAGATGATCATTTGGGGATGCTAAGGCCAAAGGGCAGGGGCCGGCCTAAGACTACAGATCCAAATGCACTGGATCACTTTTCTTCCAGCAGCTGAGTCTGACACCCTATAACCTAAGTGCTAGGCTCAGGGCAAGTCCGTAGATGTGTATGTCTCTATGCATTGCACTCACCTGTGGAGTCTGGAAAACTTAGTTCCATTTCCAGTTCTTGCCATTACACTTTGTACAATCTACTTCCCCTCTCCCTATGCAAATGTTTTTAGTTACACAATTAAGGAGCTGGGTCAGGTTTATCTCAGTGATTCCTCTCAACTCTGACATTCTAAGATGCTGAGCCAATTCTGTCTAACCCATCATCCTCCCTGACCAAAAAATAAATCAAGCTGAATGACTGCTTCAGACAACCTTTATCAAGGGTCTACAATGTGCCAGGTCATGGGCTAGGCATTTTTATACCCATAAACACATTTTGTTTCAGAATAGATCTACAGTCAAGGGATTGTGTGTCCCATGTTGATAGGATTAATAGTATATCATCATCCCTATTTCTTTTCATGTCTTATTGCAATGGTCGAGTGGCATCACTGTCCTAGTGCTCTTGAGCTCTCTCAGCATTGATCTCCATTCTCTTTCTGGCCTCAAATTGCCTCTTTTCTCAATTATATCCTTACCTAACAGTCCTTACTCAATTCTATCTATTCTCTTTTGTTTGTGGTATTTTCAGAGGAATCTACTCAGTATGGAATAGCAGACATGTTTCTAGGCATTGTCAGGTAGTAACAGTACATAATTCCAGATACCTTGAATCAGGGTCTGTTAGTACACAGAAAACTGGAATTAGGAATAACTCTCGTGTGGTGGTGCTGACAAGATCTGGACAAGAGCCAGGGACCATCCAAGTAGATGGGGTTCCAATGGCCAGTAATAATATTGACAAACATTAATTAGATGTATTTTCCAGGCACTGGGTTAAACCAGTGGTTCTCAAGAGGGATGATGTCAAGGGACTTTTGTCAATGTCTGCAGATACTTTGAATTGTATCTGCCAAAGGGGAGTTGTGCTGCGGGCATCTAGTAGGTGGAGGATAGGAATTTTGCTAAGTATCCTACAATGCACAAGATATCCCACATGACAAATAATATCTAGCCTAAAATGTCACTAGTGCTGATGTTGAGAAAGTTTGGGTTGAACACTCTACATGCATTATCTCATTTCATCATCAAACCAACCCTATGACAAGGTACTACGGTTATTACCACCCCCCCCTCCCCGCTTTTTATATACGGGAAACTATGGATTAAGTGCAAAAAGCAATTCACCAAACTGAAAACTGACAGAGCTCAGCTTTGATCCCAAGTTCGGCGGATTTCAAAGCCTATGAACTTAATTACTTTGTTGGAAACTGAAAGGTTGGACCAACTGAACATACAGGTCAGGACAAGGAGTATGGCTTGGGGACTGATTCTCAGAGATATGTGAGAAACTCTCTAAGGCCCAACAACCACTGAGTTTTGTTGCCATTGCAAGAGAACAAGTTCAGGTCCTACCTGCTGGGGGCAGGATCTCCCAGGGGCCGTTGGATTGACTCAGGGAGCTGACCTTGATTGTTCTTAGCTGAGCTGACCAGGGAGGCTGGGCCACCATCCTAGTGACTTCAACATCTCAGTCCCACCATACTGACCTCTGCAGCTCTGGGATCAAGTGCAGGGAGGAGGCCGGCTGACAGCTGGACGCACTTGCTTGCAGCCAAGTGAGAAACGTGGCAGCTGGCCAGAAACCAGGTCTTCTCCTGATTTTATTTATAAAAATACTCAGAATATCAGCACAATGAGGAGTTGACCAGTGCGTGAACACAGGCCTGGCACATAGTAGGCTCCCAATAATGAGTAAATGAATAAGTCAGATGGGTGAAGAAATACATTTTTTAGGAGGTCAACCTTGTAGTACAGGGCATAGGTCAAAGAGAGGAGGACAACCAGGCCAATGGGGGTGATGCATCAGTGAATGGGGGAGTGCCAAGTCCTCCAAAGGAACCAGCAGAGCAGCAGCTGAAGCTACATCTTCTCGAATGCAAGCCGCAGGAGGCCACGGTGAAGTCTGGCTCCGAGCACCTTGGGGGCTTGACTAATTTTTGGACCGCATCGTTGGAATGCTTTGGCAACCAGGAACTCCGTAACCTCCCACCCTAAGGGCAGCAGAGCCTGGAGCTCTCCTCCCCAGGATCTCCCCTGGGTGAGGGTTGAGGCCACAGATGGACTCAGGAATTTAGTTTATTGTTCTTGAGGTAGGAATAACTTTCAATATTCTGGTTTCCCCTTTCCAGGCCTGTTCAAAGACTATATTTATAAACTGGCTTTGTGGAATCCAGAGAAACCAGCTAAAGGCACATAACTCTGGGATCGTTGTTGTTTTTTCCTCTGTGAAGGAAAGGGGAGGAGGGGACAAGGAGAGGAAGGGAACCAAAACTTGTTGATGGTTTATTTTGGGAAGGGTGCTTTTCAAGGTCACATGGGGGAGGCAGCAGAAAGCCCTGCCTCAAAGCATGGTGCTAGGTAGACCTGGGTCACCAGAGCCCCACTGGCTGTCCTAACCTTCCCAAACTTCAGTTTACCCATTGCTTTTGTTGTTCAGTAGCTAAGTCGTGTCTGACTCTTTGCAACCCCATGGACTGTAGCACTCCAGGCCTCCCTGTCCTCCACTATCTCCCAGAATTTGCTCAAACTTATGTCCATTGAGTCAGTGATGCTGTCTAGCCATCTCATCCTCTGCCATCCCCTTCTCCTTTTGCCTTCAATCTTTCCCAGCATCATGGTCTTAAAATTGGGATAATACATGTACCCACTTTCTGGACTTGGGATGAAGATTTAATGAGCTAATGCCTAAGATGTGTTTAGCCTAGTGATTGGTGCAGGATAAGTGCTCACTAAATGTTAGCCAATATTATTGTTATTTTAAATGTAACCCTCTCAACCACCCTGAGAGATGGGCCTGATTGTCTCTGTTCTATGGGCTCAGAGGGGTCAGCATGGTGCAGCTTTGCTCTCAGTTTCTCTGGCAAATCTCGGCCTATCTCCAAGGCCAGGCCAGGTGTCCCTTCTGTGCTGCCCAGGCCCCTGTACCTCCCTCTCAGTTGTGATTGCTGCATGGTGTGAACGCCTGCTCGAAGTCACAGCCCCATCACACTGAAAGAGCATGAGGACAGCCTCTGGGTCCGTGGGATCATTCTTTGCTGTGATCCCAGCATCTAGCAGAACACGTGGGAAAAGTTGACAGGATATCTGCTGACCAACAGGTAATTTGAGACCGTTCGACCCAGTGGTCTCAAGTTGGTTTCGTTTCTTTCTCATAGTGGGAGTGCGTGTGTATGCGTGTATGTTGTGTGTTCTTTCTTAGGAATACGATGAGTAAAGTGGGTGGCTGGGGACATCTTTTAGGTGTTAGTAGGTCTCTTTTCTTTGGCTTAGTGACCATGGCAAACTCAGCCTTTTTTCCCTCTCTGTGTTGCCCACTCTTTCCACTAAATTGTAAGGAATCCAAGATATAACCTAAGATTTCCAAAGAGAGAAACTAAATTCAATGAGAAGAGATTGGGAGTCAGTTATGCACTTCCTTGGTGTAGTATGATGGATCCTTGCAAGTTACAATGGGAAAGAATGGTTAATTTCAGCAATGGGCTCTGAATCTTTCAGTGACTCAGTTTTCTTTCCTCTACTTTTAGTAATGAAATTCATCTAGTTCTCCCATCTCCCATGAGGACTGCTAAACAAGGGACCTTGGCCAGCTCCTGGAAGGTGAGCCCAAATCCATAAGATAATTATTATTCATTCATTCAATGGTTTGGGCTCCCACTCTGTGCCAGGCACTCTACCAAGCATCGGGGTAGAATGCAGACCCAAAAGAGACAAGTCCCTGCCCTCTTGAGTTTACAGTTTGATGGGAGGTAGAGATGATAGTCCAATGGTCACAACTATGAATCCATAATTATAAAAGTACTCAGGAGGAAAAAAAATAGTTCTATGAGGACTTGACTCAAATTGGATGATCAAGGAAGATTTCCCTGAGGATGTAAAACTGAGTGCAGATCTGAAGAATGGATAGGAGGTGGTTGGCAGTGGTTGCTCCAGACAAAGGGAACACCATGTACAAAGTCTTTGTGTAGAGCTGGAAATAAACAAAGTTTATAGGATGAGAACTTGGAAACAAGGACCAAGGGGTATGAGTCAGGCTGGAGAGGCAAGTAGTGGCTGACTACCTGAAACCTTGCAGGCTAAGTGAAAGATTTGGCTTCTGTTCTAAGAAAAGTGGGAAACCATAGAAGGGGCTTAAGAAGCTGTGGGATACAACTTGCTTTATTTTTTGAGAGGATCGTTCTGGACACCATGGGGATAATGAAGGCTGCCTGGATGTATGTGGGGAAACCTGTGAGGAGAAAATAAGGTTGTCCAGGGGAGATAATGGTTGGTTAGACTCAGTGTGGTAGTGGAGATAGGGAGGAGAGTCCTTAGGAGGTGGCATAAGGAGTATGTGGGGATTGAGGGTAGGGGAGTTATCAGTGGAGATGCCCAGGTTTCTGGTTTGGCAGCTGGAAGGATGGTGGCCCCTCTGGGACACTAAGGATGCTGATGGAGGGCAAGATTGAGTAGGTGGAGGGAGGCAGATAATGAACCTGGCCTTGAACCCAGTGAGCTTCAGAGTTTGTGAAACTCTGAGTGTGGAGGCTAGTGGGCAGTTAGATGTGCTCTGGAGTTCTCAAGGATTTTGAGATTCTTGTCTTTCAAATTGAGGTTTTTGAATGAGAAAATATGGTCCTCCTAAGACGAGGTGAATCTGGGTCTATTTACTACTACTGTGATAAATAGGGAGATAAAATGAAATGTCAGCTTGAAAAGGCTCCTGGGTGAGTCCTGAGGCTATGTGACCTTGAGAGAGGTCTCTGAACCTCAGACTGGAAGAGGTTTGTCTCACCTACATGGAGGTGGTAGAAGGAATTCTATTGGGTTGGAGGTGGCATATACTTTTACTCTACTCAAATAAATACCCATCCTTCTTTTATAATTTTTTAATAATGTCATTTATCTGTTCCCTGATTTACTTAGCCAACATTTATGGGATCTACTGTTTTAGGTATGGAGAATAAGACAGAGGAAGTCTCTTGGGGACTGTTATCCTGCTGCAGAGACAGGCAACAATCGAGGAAACAAATGTGCAAAGAAGGTGATTTTCAGTGATATCAGGGAAAGCATCCCTGAAGAGTGATATTTGAGGGGAGATGGATGCATGAGCCAGCCAGCCACACAAAGGGCTGAGCAGTGATATGGAAGCAGCCGTGAAAGCATCCACAGGTAGGTCCTGAGGCTGCATGTTTGAGAAATAGAAAGGAGGCCAGGGTACCAGCTCAATGAGCAAAGGGAAGAGTATTGGAGATGAGACTGTGGAGGCCACAGGGGTGAGATCGTGCAACCTCTGAGAGGTTTTGTTCTAAGTGCATTGGGAAGGCACTGAAGGATATGAAGCAGGGGAAAGATCTGCTTTGATTTGTCACCTGAAAAGAACACTCTGCTTGCTGTGTAGGACAGGGGTTGTTGGAAAGTCAAGAGTAGAAGGGAGGGATCCAGTGAGGAAGATGTTGCATCTTCCATGGGAAGAGGTACTGAGGCCTGGGCTAAAATGGCAGTGGTGGGCATTGGCTCTCAAACCTATCTTCTGTGTGCTTATATGGATGACAAATGTCCCATGCCCAGAGGGACTCTAGTTAATCTGTCATGCATTGCTCACCAGAGCTACCAGCATGGGTATTTTCCCAAACTAAGAAGGGTAAATGGAGTATTTCTTTCCATTAAGCAATCTGTAAATCTTATTTCTCTTAGTTCCCATCTGCTGATGGGGGGTTAAGCTAGAATAAGAAAGCCTCTTGATTAACCCTGTTAGAAAGCTCTCAGAATCTTTTGTTTAAGGAGTCAGTCAGTCATCAGTGCACTCTTTTCCAGAAAATTCATTTCACCCCCTTGCTGACTTTAATCCTTATTCCTATCACACTGGGGTTGTGCTATGTTTGAAGACACACAGAGTCACCCACTGACCAATGGTCCCAGTTTGCCCAGTTCTTTCTTGGGTTGAGCACTGGAAATCCCACATTCTAGGAAATCTTTCAGTCCCAGAAAAATTGGGACAGTGGGTCACCCTTCACCTACATGTCCCTTTGCTGTTGGCAAGTCAGCTGTGCACAGTCTTACTGCCTTCTGACAGCAGGTTGGTTTTACCTGCTTTAAAGACAGTGAACCTAAGATCCAGCAAGTCAAGCATCCCCTCAGGATTACCCAGCTTGAAGGCAGCAAAGAGAGGAGCTGAATCAAAGACAGCAGAGTTTATTTCTCCACACCTGCCGCTTTGGGGACAGTGACATGAAAACCTTCTGACTGGGAAGGTGAGGGCCACGTCTTAGACACGCTCCAGCACTGCAAACATTTCTCCGGTGTGATTATCCATAAGTACACCCTGTGAAGTCAGGCACCAGGAGCGAAGGGCCTGGTCCTTATTCTGTTGCTCACTCTCTGCAGAGAGTGCTATCAGCCTGCTATCAGCCCTGAACCTGACCCTGACCCGACCCACCAAGGCCAGAAAAGCTACAACGTCAGATCTGAAGATGGCAGTGAAGATGAGACTCAGGTCCAGAGCAGGACGTGGGGGAATCCAGGGAAAGATGAGGCAGGGAAGGGTAAGGGATAGGAATAGAGAATTGGCTGCGTCTCTTTCAGGAACCTTGTTGATTCTTTCTCATGAACTCCTTGTTTAAAAAAAAGTAACCCATTTTTCATAATTCAGAAATCCAAGCTGCCGAAAA
This sequence comes from Bos javanicus, assembly GCF_032452875.1. NCBI lineage: Eukaryota > Metazoa > Chordata > Mammalia > Artiodactyla > Bovidae > Bos > Bos javanicus. The sequence goes on along the minus strand of NC_083880.1, from coordinate 69,235,863 downwards.
TTTCCTCCTGTGATGAGACGCATTCAGAACAAAAACGTGAGGCCTGATTTGTCTTTCCTTGAAATCAAAGACACTGTTCTAAAGGGGCTGCATTTGCCACACAAAGGTAGCAGATGTTTCCCGAGATTATAGCTGCACAAGCATTTGCACGTTCAATCTTGGGATGTTTCGGCTTTTGAAAAGAGAAACGTTTTTTGTCATTTTGTGATGCACAGAAGCTTCTAGTATTGGTACCCCAGAGTCAGGCTCAGGTGGGGCGTGCCAGTAGACTGGCTTGTGAACCTGGCCTTCCATGCTCTGAATGGCTCTGCAGAGCTGCAGAGTAAGGCTGGACCCAAGAACAGTGTGGGTAGGACAGGTCAAGTTAGCGGGCACACAATGAGCACCTAGTATATACCCAGAATGGCTTTAGGTTTTCTCTATCAAAGATTCCCAACTTCTGGGATCTAATGTCTGATGATCTGAGGTGGAGCTGATGTGATAATAATAGAAATGAAGTGCACAGTAGATGCAATGCACTTGAATCATTCTGAAACCATCTCCTTCTCCCTGGTCAGTAGAAAAACTGTGTTCCACAAAACATGTCCCTGGCGCCAGAAAAGGTTGGGGACCACTGCTCTGTGCAACGATGTCAAGTCTTCAGGATGCTCAGTCTTAATTCTGGCTCTCATGGAGTTTCCAGTCCAAAGACTTCCTAGACTCACAAATTTAGGAAGTGGATTCTAAAGCTAAGTTTTTTTTTTTTTAACTTATTAAACATATTTCTCATCTCTTATTCCCTCCTCTTGATCTTCTTTGCTGGAGATCTGACAATCTCTCAGATTTCTCCCTTTCTCTTGTCCCTGGAATATAATCAGTTACAGGATCTTGCATATTCTAGCTTCAAACTGAAACTGAAAACTGAAACTGAAGTCGCTCAGTCGTGTCTGACTTTTGCGACCCCATGGACTGTAGCCCACCAGGCTCCTCCGTCCATGGAGTTCTCCAGGCAAGAATACTGAAGTGGGTTGCCATTTTCTTCTCCAGGGGATCTTCCCAACCCAGGGATCGAACTTAGGTCTCCTGCATTGCAGGCAGACGCTTTAACCTCTGAGCCACCAGGGAAGCCCTAGCTTCAAAAGTGGAGCTCAAAAGATCCCTACTCTTGTTTGCCTTTGTATTGCAGTTTTAATCCCTTCTCCTCACATGTACCAGAAGCATCCATGTCACTCCCCCCATGCCTTGTGTTATGGTCTGCTCATGGCTCACACTGGGAGCTACTGGAGGCTGGATTAAGCTTTACTACGTCAGTAGCTTGCAAAGGATCTGGTGTTTATTGGGGGTTCATTAATTTCTTTGACCAAAGGAAGAGGTGAGGATGTAAAGCAGTAATGGTGGGATCTTCCTTAACTGCATCCCACCATGCCCCTTCGACCCCTCGGTCTCTGTTGGTGTGGGCCTCGATTTTTTTGTTTTGTTTTGTTTTTTTTTTTAGCATGGCAACTCCTATTCATCCTTCAAGATCCAGCATGCATGTTAACTCCTCCAGGAAGCCTTCCTGATGACTTTCAGCCCGTGTGGTTTATTCACGTCTTCCTCTGCATTTCCACAGCACCCTGCACATGTGTGCATCAGAAGGAAAATGTTTCAATGACTATATGTATCTAGTTTCTTTTTGGACTGCGAGGGCTCACAAGTAGATTGAATTTTATGATTTTTTTCTGTCTAATGTTGCTACCTGAACACTGCCTGAAGTGGAGTCCAGATATATTGACTATATGTTATTATATATATGCTGTTTATATATATATGTATGTATGTATGTATGTGTGCTAAGTCGCTTCAGTCATGTCCAACTCTTTGCAACCCTACAGACTGTAGCCTGCCAGACTCCTCTGTTCATGGGATTTCCCAGGCAAGAATACTGGAGTGGGTTGCCATTGTTTACTCCAGGGATATATGTATATGTGTGTTTATATATAGGGTCTATGGGGTCTCACAGAGGCAGACACGACTGAAGCGACTTAGCAGCAGTGTATATATATATCTGAATATAATGATGAAAAGGCACCTTCTGAATCCAGCTGGGAATCACTTCAGGCAGTGTTCAGATAGCAACATCAGACAGAAATGTATTGTAAAACTCAATCTACTTGTGAGCCCCGGCAGTCCAAAAAGAAACCAGATACATATAGTCATTGAAGCATTTGTCTTCTGATGCACACACACACACAGGATGCTGTGGAAGCACAGAGGAAGACATGAATAAACCACACGGGGTGAAAGTCATCAGGTAAAGCTTCCTGGAGGAATTAACATGTGCTCTGGGTCTTGAAGGATGTACATGGGGCTTCCCTGGTGGCTCAGACTGTAAAGAATCCTTCTGCAATGCAGGAGACCTGGGTTCGATTCCTGGCTTGGGAAAATCCCCTGGAGAAGGAAATGGCAACCCACTGCAGTATTCTTGCCTGGAGAATCCCCATGGACAGAGGAGCCTGGTGGGCTACGGTCCATGGGGTCGCAAAGACTCGGACATGACTGAGCGATTAACACTCTTAACACTTTCACTCACACACACACACACACACACATACACACACATATATATTTTCTGTCTACCAAAAGGAGCAGAAGTAAATCTCAAGAACATGACATCAATGATAAAGGGTAATAGTGTAGACAGGCATGTGTGGGTCAGCCTGTCGGCTAGTATGGCTTCTGGACCGTTAAGTCTTATCAGTCGCAGTGGCTAAGCCTACTAACCCCAAACCTGGAGGAGGAAGACGCTTGAAGCCATCCTTTTGCATCTGTTCTATTTCCTGTGCTCCGTGGTTGATGACAGGAAGTTCTGATTCACAGTTTCCTCCATGGCAGGCAGATGCTGGGCACAAGACACCACACCCTGATGGCTACAGGTGTAGACTTTGGGTTTACAAAGATAGTTGGAATCTCCACTCCATCACTTCTCACTGTGTGACTGGGGGCAAGTTACTCAGCTTGTTGGAGCCCCAGTTTCCTTTAAAGGAAAAGGGGATTCACACTAAAAGTCAGCCTTAGCAGAGCCCTTGCATGTGCCAGGTGCAGCGCGAGTGTTTTGTGTCGGCTCATCTCATCTTCACAGCCGCAGTGAAGTGAGTACCCCTACTGCCCCCAAGTTACAGATGCGGAAACTGAGGCTCAGAGTGCTTGGGACCCATGTCCAGGGTTACTCTGCTGGAAAGGCTCTGACTCAGGATGGATATTCAGATAGCCTGACTTCACATCCAATACTCTTAGCCATGACACTCACGAATCATTTTCTGATAAGAAGTGATTAACCTCCAATTAAAATAAATAAATTTATATTAAAAAAAAGAAGTCTTGTAAGGGTTACCTAAGTTAATTTTTTTAAATGCGGCTCTGAATGTTCAATAAGTGGTAGCTTAAAAAAATTCTGTTCAGAAAACTTTGAATATGCAAAATGGAAGGAGTCACATTACAAGGAAAAATACAAAGGAATCTCACTATTTTGAGCCCAGAATATTTCAATTATAAGGATAATGTACTTTTAGAGTATGAACAACAAGGAAGAAAAGAAAGTCTCCTTTCAAAGAACATGAAAATTGATTATCTTCAGACTTTTTCTTTCCCAGGTGGCACAGTGGTAAAGAATATGCCTGCCAATGCAGGAGATATGGGTTCCATCCTTGGGTGGGGAAGATCCCCTGGAGAAGGAAATGGCAACCCACTCCAGTATTCTTGCCTGGAAAATCCCATGGACAGAGGAGCCTGGCGGGCTACAGTCTATGGGGTCACAAAGAGTCGAACATGACTCAGGACTGAGTGTGCATGAGCAGACGTTTTACCCTGCAAAATGGAAGAGACTTTAGAGGGTTTTGGAGAGGGAAGGTTGGAACTAAGGAATTTTGACAATTTCACCGTTAAAGGCAAAGGTGGACAAACACTCAGATAGACTCACACTAGTGATGGAAGACAAATCAACATGAAAAGACTGTTGGCATGGGGAACTGTGGTATAACAGGACATGCGATTCTTTCTTTTTGAAATGTACACCCAGATTCTGAAATCTAGGAAGATTCTGTTACATTTATGCTCTTAGGTTTAACCTGCACTACTTTCATCTGTCTTTCTGCTTCTGCAGCTTCACTGAGACCAAGAACTGTATTCCCCTCCCCTCCTTTTTTTAATCTGTCCTTTTATACAGATCCTATCATTTAATTCAGGAAAATGCGGTTTAGTAGATCCAAATGGTAAGTGGACTTTCCTGGGTCCCACACGTGAGTGGCAATTTAAGATTCCAACTGAGTTCTCCCAGACAGCATGTCTGCCTGGCACTGGAGTCCCCCATGCCAGAACAGAATTGGGCCTGATAGAGACCCCTGGACCTGTCTCTGTTTCCCTGGGCACCTGGGCTTTCTGTGGTTGGTCTGGGGATCGTTCTCCTGGGAGGTCTCCCCAAGCTCCAGCCCTCTCTCTATGCTTCCTTCCTGATAACACCAGCGCAAGGCTGCCAGTCCTGAACTGAGGATCTCTGGAAGGTTGCCCTACAGAGTAGGGGCTAAGCCTCCCCCCTCCACAGGCCACGCCAGGCCCCAGACCCTTCCTGCCTGGCGCTTTTCTTTAGGGAAGTCCCTCAGATCCTTGGTCAGAAAACCAAGAGTGACCAAGCCTTCCTCTTTCAAGAGAGCCCACTCCATTGGCCGAAAGGCCAAGACAAAGGAAAAGGCTGTGCAGAAAGGGCCCTGACATGTAACACTCAGGGTTCTGGCCTTGCTTTTTTTAGAAAAGGAGCGCTTTCCCATGGTCAGGGGAGAAGTCAGACTTCCCCGTTTCTCTTGGGCCGGGCATGAAGCAATCTTCGGTTCTGATGTTGACACCAGGTCAACCCTCCAGACCTTATCTCGGGGCCTGGCTCCTTGGGTTTCTGAGCTCTGACCTTTCCAACAAGAAATTGACCAATGCACCAGGGGCCCACAGCAGCAAGAACTGGGTGGTGGTCTTAGTGGCAAGGGAGAGGAGCAGGACACAGGTGGGCACCCTGGGACTCACAGCTTGACTTGGCCCCCAGCTCTACCACATGGTGGCTGGGAGGCCTTGGACAAGTTACTTAACCTTTCGGAATCTCAGGCTCCCCACCAGGAAAATGCAGAAATGGTGCTTTATGCAAAAGCAGGCTGTCTATTAAAAAATGAGGAAATCTGTGCGGAGAGCTAGGGTAAGGTTTGTCTAAGCCCTCATTAGACGTTAATTATGCTCAAGGTTATTGAAGGTTGCACCTGAATCTTCAGTTTGAACAATCACCTGCACACACAGTGTATGTAAGGATTGTGCACCTAGAGATGGAAGGCTCTGGATCCAGATGGAGCTGGGTTCAAACTCCAGGTCCCCCACTTTGCAGTAAGCAGTGTGAACCTGCGAAAGTAAATTCTCTTCTTTGAGCCTGATTTCTCATCTCCTGCTTTCTTTATAAGGCTCTTGGAGGCTGATGGTGAAAGATTAACTGAAATAATGTCTTCACACAGGCACGTAGTGGATATGCAGTAATTGTTCCCATTATAACCAAGTGCATGCATGCTAAGTCGCTTCAGCTGTGTCTGACTCTTTGCGACCCTATGGACTGTAGCCCGCCAGGCTCCTTTGTCCATGGGATTCTCCAAGCAAGAATACTGAAGTGGGTTGTCGTGCCCTCCTTCAGGGGATCTTCCCAACCCAGGGATCAAACCTGCATCTCTTACATCTGTTGCATTGGCAGGTGGGTTCTTTACCACTAGCGCCAGCAAAGGATCAAGGCAAATCCATTCAACTGTCTGAATCTTTGTGGGTCTCAGCATCATCAAATACGTAAAGATGGGAAAGTCTTCTGGCTTTGTATGAGTGTGGAGAAAATCTAACGGAAAGATTAAGGTCAAAGTAGCTTTCTTCATTAGATCACTCATTTTTTTGTATCTCAGAGCCTGGCACAGTTCCTGGTTTGTTTGAGGTTCTCAATACATAGCTGTCAAATTAAAGAAAGCTTTGCTAAGGCCAACAGAGTTTTGTAGAGACAGGGCTGGCTCTGTGGGCAGGGTCCCATGCTTGGTTCAATGCTCTGCTGTTGCCATCTTGAAACTCTTAGTGGTTTTTGAACAGGGGTCTTTTATTTGAATGTTGCACTGGGTCCCACAAATGAGGCAGCAGGTCCTGTGTAGAGGCAAACCCACTTAGAAGAACATCCAGCCTCCTTATGCAGACTTGCCAGGTATTACCTGATCTGCCCCTGTTGCCTTACTGAACTCTGTGGTCATGCTCCGCTTGCTTCCTGAACTTCAGGCACCCAGGCCTGTTTCTTTAACTGGCCACACCCACCTCCCCTCAGCTCATCCCATGACTGGCTCCCACCACCTTTCCTGTCTCAGCTCCTAAGTCACCTCTATAAAGAAGCCTGCCCTGACCACCCTCCCAGCCACTTTCTGTCTTATTAGCTCGTTTTATACTCTTCCTAGTCCTTGATGCTTCTTTTTGTTGTGTGTGTGCTCTAAGGTGCTCAGCTGCTCAGTCTTTTCTGACTCTTTGTGACCCCAGGAACTGCAGCCTGCCAGGCTCCTGGGATTTTCTAGGCAAGAATACTGGAGTGGGTGATCATTCCCTTCTCCAGGGGATCTTCCCCGCCCAGGAATTGAACCTGAGTCTCTTATGTCTCCTGCATTGGCAGGCGGATTCTTTACCACTAGCAGCACCACCTAAAGAGAGCTATTTGTTTATTACGTTTGGCCGAGCCGGGTCTTCACTGCTGCACGTGGGCTTTCTCCACTTTCAGTGAGTGGGGGCTACTCTCTAGTTGTCGTGCCTGGGCTTCTCATCGCAGTGGCTTCTCTTCTCATGGAGCACAGGCTCTAGGGCTCACACACAGGCTTAGTTGCCCCACAGCTTGTGGGATCTTCCCAGAATAGGGATCGAACCCTTCCTTGTCTCCTTGCATTGACATGCGGACTCAACCACTGGACCATCAAGAAAGTCTCCCTGATGTTTCTTTGTGAAATTAAGCGGTTTTCGTATAGGTTGACTTGTTTATTTTCTCCTTCCTCCAGTAGACTGAACTCAGTGAAGGCAGCCGTCTCCCCACCTCATTCTCTGCCTTGTTCCTAATGCCCCTGGTGCATGGGCAGGGTTCCACGAATCCTTACCTACTGAAGAATGAATGAAGTCAGTAGGGTTGGATTTTCATCTCCAAAGGCTATCTCCTGGGACTCACTCATGTGAGAAGGTGAGAGCTGAGTTGGCACCACCCACTGTGGGTGGTGTTGAGAGTGGCTGTCTGGCTCCACAGCCCCTGCAGCTGGACAAGGTGGCCACCATGCCCATATTCTCCTGGCCACAGAAGCTGGCCTCCTGGATGAGATCTCTCCACTGGGAGTCCACTCTAAACACAGGACTTAGAAAGGTCTGAATGGCTGGTGTGAGCCAAGAGATGGAAAAGCAGAGGTGGATAACAGTGGGAACGTTGGATTAGAGGTCACTTAATCCAATGTCCTGTTCATATGGCTTCCCAGGTGGCACTAGTGGTAAAGAACCCATCTGCCAATGCAGGAGATGTAAGAGAAGAGGGTTCAATCCCTTGGTTGGGAAGATCCCCTGGAGGAGGGCATGGCAACCCACTCCAGTATTCTTTCTGGAGAATCCCATGGGTGGAAGAGCCTGACAGGCTATGGGGTCGCATGGGGTCCCAAAGAGTTAGATACAACTGAGATAACTTACACATGCCTGTTACAGATATTTTGGCCCCAAACAAAAGAAACAGCACAGTGGGAGGCAGTATAACACAGGGTAAAGACTTTAATACAAGTATGAGATTAAATAACTTAATATTTACAAGGTGCTTAGGACAGTTCCTGGCACGAAGACAATGCTAGGTAAGTGTTTTACAAATTGCAGATCAATCCAAGTTGAGCTCTTTTGCTGATCCAGGAAATCTGCAAACTCCGTACTTGTATCATTTCATTTAATCCCCCAGCCATTTTAAGAGGTAGGTGCAATAATGATTTATGCCCATTTTACAGATGAGGAAATGAAAGGCCAAGCTAGAGAGTGGCAGAGCTGTGACCCAAGGTTGGCTGTCTCCAGAGCTGAGTTCTCAGCTCCTGTGCTGGATGGCAGTTATGGGTAAAGCTGGCCTGGCATCTCCATGCTCCTTCCCAGTACCAGACCTGGCACTGGCCTGAGTGGGAAATGCCTCTGATTCACATCTGCTCTGCTGGGAAGCTGCCTTACTCATTGGCTCATTCATGCCTCAAGCATCCTCTGCCATCTCCCTCCGCTGTGCAGGGGCCACGCCTGGTTCTACAGACAGGCTTGCGAGATTGGGTGTCCTCTGTGTGGTAGAGCAGCAGGCTCGCAGTCTGGAGGGGCTGGCAGGATGGGGGATACACACTGGAGAGCTGATGAGCCCAGGCTTGTTGAGTTTGCTGTTCCTCCTGGGTTGCTTGCCCTTCCCTAGGTGGAGGGTGCTTCCTGTGCTGGGGCCAAGAATGGCTAGGACCCCACAGATACTGGAACTAATGGGTGTGCTCAGCTCCCCATGCAGAGTTCCATGGGCGGGTTTCTGATGGCCCATGGATACATCTGAAAGCCCCGCTCACCTTTGGGCCAGCTGAGCTGGGGAGAGGGGTAAAGCCCAGCAAAGGCCATCCGTGCAAGACCCCAATAGCTTTTGGCTCTGATTCTAGATTGATCTCTGCTACCTGACTTCTCCTATCTGGAAACTCTGGGTCTGTTCTGTTCTCCACACCCTCTCAGGAGCACCCCAACAAGCCCAGTGGGACTCGTCATGGGTCACTGGAGGTGACTGTTCACTCTTCAAGCCACAGCAGAGATGCCCAACCCTATGACATCCATTGACCTCATTTGCCCATTCATTCACACATGGATACGTTCATTTAACAAATATTCATTGAATTTCCATCATGGGCAAGGCATGGTGTCTGACTCTAAGGAAACAGCTGAACGTAAATCCATCACCGCTTCCACTCTCATGGAACCCACATTCCAGAAGGCTAGCATAAAGAGAGTCAAAGAAGGAGAAAAAATAATTGCACATCTTGAAAGGTGTATGGAGGGAAAGAGTGTGGGTTATTTCAAGTGATTTTTGGAGCTGACTCATAACAGGTTGAAAGAGATGCCTGTTGAAGTTTTGGGGAGTTTTGTGAGCTGATTGTTAAACACAGCCATGATGAAAAAGTAAGTTATGTAAATTTGCAGTGATATAAACTATATTAAAATAAAAATTAAAAATTGAAGCCATCAATTATATGGGGTGGTTGTGAGCAGAGAATTGGCAGACTGGGGATGGGTTGGAGAAGCCACTTGTGTCTACTTGGCTTCCTCTCCTCACGCTTGGGGCCTGGGTTTTTCCTTCAGGAACCTCATCCCTGGTCCTGCAATTAGTCTCAGTTAGGGCCAGGCTTCCCAGGTGGCGCCAGTGGTAAAGAGTCCACCTGCCAATGCAGGAGACACAAGAGACACAGGTTTCATCCCTGGGGAGGGAAGATCCCCTGGAGTAGGAAATGGCAACCCACTCCAGTATTCTTGCCTTGAAATCCTGTGGACAGAGGTGCCTGTTGGGCTACAGTCCATGGGGTTGCAAAGAGTCAGACACGACTGAGTGCACAGGCACACACAGGGCCAGGCTGATCCCAGGGCTGAGGCCTGAGGGTAACCAGGAGCTAAGTCAAACCCAGTGTCACACTGTGGGGACAGTTCAGAGGCCTCCGGTGACTTAGATTTGGGCTCTTGATGCTGACCATTCCAGGTTGGCCCCTCCGCTGTGACTTTGCCTCCTCCTGAGGGCATCCTACCCTCCCATCTGGTTCTAGAAAGTGTGTGTCTGGATCTGATGGTTTGGCGAGTCCTCTGAGAGTTCCCACCTGGTGGCATGGCTGGTCCCCAGTACTGACCATGTGCCTGAATTAGGGTGAGCCACATGGACATACACTCTGCAGGCGACACATTCTGCCACTGGGGAGCTGGTCCTACCCTATCGGTCTAACCCAGGTCAAGTAGGGCAGCTTCCTCAGTCTCCCCAGTTCAGTAAGTGTTATCAGTTCAGCAAGTCACGTAGCAGGGCAGGCGTCAGGGAAAGTGCAGCTATTGTAGGAGTCTCATGTGTTCAGAGAAGCCTCCATACACACCGATCTGAATCCTTCCCTGCATCGCCCCCAAAAAGACTGCTTCCTTCTAAAGCACATCCACTTTGCATGCCCGGTGCCGGCCTTCCCTCAGGACACAGGTTGACCAAGGCAGTGGACCCACTCCTCCTGGGACAGTCTTCTCTGGCTCCATGCCTGGGAAACCAGCCCATGCTCCCTCTGCCCGGGGTGACCTGACTCCTTTCCCCACCATCTACCCTCCTGTTCTTCCCTTCTGAAGCTCTCCAGAACCTTCTGACTCATCCTCTGACTCAGGTGGAGTATTTCTGTTCCCACGTCCTTTTCCCTGAGAGGCTGGAAATCACAGCTCTCCCCCTGGCTCAATGTCAGGGAAGGAACAGCTGGATTCCTGTATGTGCTTGTGTGCACGTGTGTGCACATGTGTGTGTGCCGGGGTATGCCCCTCCCCACCCCAGGGAGCTAGGGAGGGTGGTTTTCCTATTCCTTCCCTGATGCTGGGAAAGATCGAGGGCAGGAGGAGATGGGGTCGACAGAGGATGAGGTGGTTGGATGGCATCACTGACTCAAACGGACATGAGTTTGAGCAAACTCTGGGAGATGGTGAAGGACAGGGAAGCCTGGTGTGCTGCAGTCCATGCAGTTGCAAAGAGTCGGACATGGCTGAGCGATTGAGTAACAACCTCTCTGTATATCCCCTGACTCCTCGGGAGCCGACAAGCATCCTCTAAGACCCCAGGAGGGGTGAGCGGTGGGGGTATCCGCAAAGAGCGTCATCCTGATCTTGACAAGATGACTGTGTTGTTGGAGGTGACTTTTTAGCAAAGAAAGTCCAAGCTGATGACACCTTCTACCAAACCCCAGATCCCTGAAAATGCACTTAATAAACCGGCAGGCACCTAGGGACCAATACTTTGAGCTTGAAAGTGACCAAGATTGATGAAGGATCACCTTCAACATTACCCAGCAAGCAAGTAGCCAAGCTGGATTTGGATTGTAATAAATTCGTGCCTTCAGTTGACATCGGAAATTCCCCGTCCTCTTTCCCTGCCCCCTACCCCCAGGCAGGACCTCTCCTCTCTCCGCTTCTGCTAAGCTTGAGCTGTCTAGTACAGTGGCTAGCAGCTACGTGAGACTATTAAGCGCTAGAAATGTGATTAGTTCAAATGAAGAGGTTCTGTAACTGTAAAACGCACACTGGGTTTCAAAGCTCTAGTATGAAAAATATTCTAGTATAAAAAAAATGAGAAATAGCTCATTCATAATTTTTCATATAGGTTGCAGGTAGAAGTGGTAATATTTTGACAGGTTGGATTAAATAAAACATTATTAGAATGAATTCCACCCATTTATTTTTACTTTTTAAAATGTGTAGAAAATTTTAAATTGTGCATGTAATTTAAGTATGTAATGATTATGTATGTAATTCCAATACACAATGGCTCATGTTTGGGCTGCAATTATGTTTCTATTGGAGTTGACCAGAAATCTGCCCCCACCTTGTTTCTATAAATAAAGTTGTATTAAAACACAGCTAGGCTTATTCATTTACAAAGCATTTTAGGGTGATTTTGCTCTATAACGGCAAATTGAGTATTTGTGACTGAGAACCTGTGACCCATAGAGCCTAAAATATTTAGTTCCAGTCCTTTACAGAAAAAGTTTTACTGACTCTTTCACTAGACTACCAATTTCGTGAGAGTGGGGATTATGGACTTGACACAGAATAAGTGGTTAGTAAGTATTGAGCGAATGTATAATTTTGGAGGGTATGTTTGTTGGAATTACAAGCAGAGGGAATAGTATATGCCGAAGCACGGGGCCAAGAAATAACACTGATTGTGTTGGTGATGGGGTGTTTTGGGGGGACGTTTATAAAAAATTTGCTCACTCTTATTCTAGATACTTCATTGGCTTCCCTGGTGGCTCAGAGGGTGAAGCGTCTGCCTGCAGTGTAGGAGACCTGGGATCGATCCCTGGGTCAGGAAGATCCCCTGGAGAAGGAAATGGCAACCCACTCCAGTACTCTTGCTTGGAAAACCCCATGGACGGAGGAGCCTGGTGGGCTACAGTCCACGGGATCGCAAAGAGTCGGACACGACTGAGCAACTTCACTTTACTTCATTCTAGATACTTAAATATATGTATTTTTTGGTAGACCATTTTTAGAGTCTTTATTGAATTTGTTACAACACTGCTTCTATTTTATGTTTTCGCTTTTTGGTCTCAAGTCACATGGATCTTGGCAGTCTGACCAGAGGGATTGAACCCACATGCCCTGTTTTGGAACGCGAAGTCTTAACCACTGGGCCACCAGAGATGTCCCCTCTAGACATTTGTATCAGCCTCCTGCCTGATTCCTTGCCTCATGTTATTTCTTTCCCAGGCAGCCTCCGTTCTGCCTACCTGCACGCGTGCTAAGTCGCTTCAATCGTGTCTGACTCTGCGACCTTATGGCCTGTAGCCCGCCAGGCTTCTCTGTCCATGGGGTTCTCCAGGCAAGAATACTGGAGTGGGTTGCCATGCCCTCCTCTAGGGATCTTCCCAACCCAGGGATCGAACTTGCATCTCTTACATCTAATGCATTGGCAGGCAGATTCTTTATCACTTGCACCACCTGGGAAGCCCCATTCTGCCTACACAAATCCCAACAAAGCATTGATCAGCTCCCCAAATCTCCATTGTCCTAGCCATTGCCTGTAAGATGAAGGCAGAACTTCCTAGCATGGCCTTGCGGGCCCTCCCATGCTACCCTGCCCAGCCCCCGAACCTGCTACTCTGCTATCTCCTCTCCCCTCCAGTGCTCTGGGGCTGCCCCACCTATTCTGGTCTTAATGCCTTTCTTCATACTCCTTCTCTGCCCTGAAACCTCTCCTTGATCTCTGCAAGTCAGATACCCACCCTTCAAGGCTCGGCTCCAATATTTCTTCCTTGAGACACAATATGGCATTTTGCCAGTTTTGGAGTTTCTTTTAAGTCATTGTTAACATAAGATAAATGATAGGAGGTACTGGGTTCCCACAGCAGTTTGTATCTTTATTTATTTTTAAACAGCAGCACTAATAATTTAAAGCTGAAAATTTTACTTTTCATCTAGTACTCACTATACGTGCCAGCTACCATGCTCAGCTCTCCAAATATATTGCCTTTTGCAGTTCTCACACAGCTCTGTGAAACTGGTGCTATGCTACTCCCATTTAACAGATAAGGAAACAGACTCAAAGATGTAATATAAGAATAATGAGTGGTGGTCCTGACATTTAAATTCAAGTTGATTAGATTCTAGAGCCCAAAATGCAAATCTAAGGTCTGTGTTCTTCCCTTCCTAAGGCTACCTCACCCATGCCTGGGTCCTGGTGGTCCTCCTACAGGGATTCCCATTCCCAGGTCCTAGATCAGTCCTCACTGGGTCCCCTATTAGGTCAGTCCTGACTAGAGAGAGCTTAGTCCCTGTGCTGAGGCCTGAGTGTGCTGAAAGAAGCAAATCAAACCCAGCACCTTGGCCTGGGGACCACTCGAGAGGCTGTGTCTGCTGAATCCCCATCCTTAAGGGTCCAAGATATAGAGTTAAGTGGAAGTAAACTTGTGCTCACTTTTGCATCTCGATGTAAAGGTCACTTCCTCAGGGAAGTCCTCCATGATTGCCCAGACAGGGAAAAATTCTGGATCTATGTTCTTACAGCATCTAGATCTACTTCTTCTCCTTCCAATAATTCATCCTTTTTTTTTTTTTTTTGGTAATGACTCTTTTATCATTTGTTTCCCTGACTGAATAATAAGCATCATGAGGACAGGGGCTTTGTTTCTCATATTTCCAGGACCTTTCTCAGTGCCTGATTCATTGCGGGTGCATGGTGGATATTTGAATGGATGAATGAAGCTCTGCTTGTTCATCTCACCTGGATATCCACCTTGCTGGTCTCCAGATCCATAGGGAAGCAGACAAGCATGTGAATTTCTGTTCCCTCTCTTTCCTGATGACTTAGTGTTGAAGACACTAGTGTGTGTTGAAAAGAGACTGACAGATTGCTGATCACTAGGCCCGTAATATTTGATCATGAGCAGAACTCCAGATAGAAAGCCCTTTCCTCGACCTCAACCGAGGAAACCCATCCCACTGTGTGTCCTCTGGGGGCACAGCCTGTGGCGGCGACCCAGAAGAAGGAGAGGGAGTGGGCGGGTCCCCTGGCATGGGCAGTGAGCCAGGGCAACTCCACACCCTGACCTGTCCCCACTGCCCACCCCTGAAGGGCAGGGAAGCATGCAGATCCCCAAGCACAGCTAAAGGAGTTCCGCAACACCTTCCTGATACCTTAGTGGCTGTGATTTGAGAATTTCTGTTTTCACCTAATTCAGAAGAGGCAGCTGCAGGTGAGTCCTACAGCCACAGGAATTCTTCTATCTGTCCTGCATGTCCTCAGACATCCTGGGGCTTGGTTGGTGGGTGGGAAGGTCAGCCTAAGAATCAAGTCTCACATGCCTATGTTGGTTTAGGGTGACCAACTGATTCTGCTTTGTCTGCAATGGTCTTGTCTTTAAAACTGAAAGGCCCTCATTCCTGGGTGACTAGGGACAGGTGGTCACCCTGACTAGGTGACTCTTGCTCTAAAGTGGCTAGTTTCAGTGCTGGATGCTACATCACTGGTTTCTGGCCAGTTTGCCATCATTTTGGGCAAAATGCACACAAGGCTGTCATCTTCTTTGAGGCTCAGAGTGAGTCTGGGGCCAGGGACCGACAACAATCAGCTCAGGCCTGTGAATCTGGCCAGATTAGAGGGACTAGTGTTAATCCTTTTAAATCCAGTATTAAAGACCACAAGAGGTACTACAGGGTTCCTCCAGCTGTGGGGACCTCAGAGAGTCTGGATTCCTAGGTTGTGATGGTGGCCACGTATAGCTGGCCAGCATCTGGGGTAGGGGGTATGTTTATACAGATCAGAATAAACTAGACTCGAGTATGCGTGCTTGCGAGCATGAGTGCAAGTCACTTCAGTCGTGTCTGACTCTTTGAGACCCTATGGACTGTAGCCTGCCAGGCTCCTCTGTCCATGGTATTTTCCAGGCAGGAGTAATGGAGTGGGTTGCCGTTCCCTTCTCCAGCGGATCTTCCCTACCCAGGGATCGAACCAGGGAATCTTCCTGGCCCATGGATTGAACATCGGTCTCTTATGTCTCCTGCATTGGCAGGTGGGTTCTTTACTACTAGAGCCACTTGGGAAGCCCAGACTCGAGTATACAATAAAAATATAACAGAAGTCATATGAGCAATTTTCAATTTTCTAGTAGCTATGTTGAAAAATAAACTGGTGAAATTAAATTTAATAACATATTCTACTTAACCCAATCATCCAAAATATTATAATTTTGACATGTAATCTATTTAAAATTATTGAGATCTTTTATGGTTCTGTTTCATTCTAAGTGTTCAAAATCCAGTTTGTATTTCATGCACTCAGCATCTCTTGATTTGAACCAGCCACATTTCAAGTGCTGTGGTATCTATGGTTTGGTGTGTGTGTGTGTACACATGTATTATAAAGCCTCCTAATAAAACCTGGAAGATCTGTAACTGCCAGAATACCATCTGACAAGACTGCCATATATTTTGTAAAGGGCGCCATGAACTGTGGCTTCCCCAATGGGTCAGTGGTAAGGAATCCGCCTGCAATGCAGGAGACTTGGGTTTGATCCCTGAGTTGGAAAGATTCCCTGAAGGAGGAAAAATGGCAGCCCACTCCAGTATACTTGCCTGGAAAATCCCTTGGACAGAGGAGCCTGGTAGGCTGCAGTCCGTGGGGTCACAAGAGTTGGACACAACTTAAAGATTAAACCACAACAACCACCACCATCTTTTGCTTAAACGGGTGCTTCTTTTGCTTTCGAAAGTTGTGCTTTCTTCCCTCAGAAGACTGGACACCCTAAGATACACATATACTTTTAAATACATTTGTGGGGAGGTATAGAGTCTTCCTGAGGACTTCACAGGTGATAAATAATCCTCTTGCCGATGCAGGAGGCTTGAGTTCGATCCCTGGATTGGGAAAATCCCCTGGAGAAGGAAATGGCAATCCACTCCTGTATTCATGCCTGGGAAATCCCACGGACAGAGGAGCCTGGCGGGCTAGAGTTCATGGGGTTGCAAAAGAGTTGGGCATGACTGAGCGACAAAACAATAACAACCAAAAGAAGCTCCCGACCAAAGGAGCATCCTTTGCTCTTTAGAGCAAGCATTTCTACTGAAGATAAAAAAATGGAGTCCTGAGCTGAGTTTCCTAAATGTCTAGAGTGAAAAAGAAGATGAGAAAGATACAACCAAATGTTGGTAAGTATGTAGAACAACCAGCACATCACAGGTGGAGTATTAATGGTAGAGCTGTTTGTAAAACAGTTTGACATTAAAGGGTTAAATGTGCATCTACTAAGTGACCTAGTCATTTCATCTTTCTGTATTTTTCTGAGACAAGTTAAAAAAATATAACGTCTTTTAGAGAAATGTTTGTAACAGCTTGATCACAATAGCCTATAACTGGAAATAGCCGCAAAGATTTCATCAACAAGAGAACAGAAAAAAAGCTATGGTCTATTTATGTAACAGAATACAACTCAGCAATAGAAATAAATAGATTAGTGATGTACACAACAAAGCCTGTGAATCTCAAAAAAAAAAAAAAATCACGCTGAAGGAAAGAAGCTAGACACAAAAGTGCCCATCTGCGTGATTCTACTGACGTGAAGTTCTGCAACAGGCAACACGAACTTACCAGAAAAGAAATCAGAGCAGTGCTGGCTTCCAGGAGAAGGTGGATTTCGTGGGAAAGGGCACAGGAAAACTTCCTGGGTGAAGGGAAAGTTCTGTGGGTTTTTGATAAAATTGAAAGACTAGTTTACTTAAAAATCTGTACATTTCACTGATGTAAATTACACCAAAAAGGGGACACGGAAACAGTTAAGAAACTGAATGCTTTTGGAGGCTCTTAAAGACCCAATACACCTCTATCATTCTTTGTGACAACAGGGTCTTGGACGATGGATCTGGCCTTGCTGTTTCAAGTAAAATTGACCATATTAATTCATGGTTATTCCCAGCTGGACTAGATGTCTGAAGTAGAGACCAGTCTTAACATCATGTTCCCAGGATCTGGTGTGAGGATGGGCCTTCATGGGTACAGAGGAAATATTTTTTGAATAAATGAATGACTCTTTGTATATTTATACATATGTAAATACACACATATTATTTAGTATAATATAAAGTATATATAACATATTATTATTTAGCATGAAGTGTAGTTGACTTTTAGTATTATATTAGTTTCAAGTGTACAACAAAATAATTTGGCATTTTTATAGATTATACTCCATATAAAGTTATTATAAAATATTGGCTGTATTCCCTGTGCTATGTATTTTATGCTGTATTCCCTGTATCTTATTTTACATGTAGTCGTCTATACTTGATGCTGGAGCTCTAATACTTTGGCCGCCTAATGTGAAGAAATGACTCATTAGAAAAGACTGATGCTGGGAAAGATTGAAGGTAAAAGGAGAAAAGGGAGCAGAGGGCGAGATGGTTAGATAGCATCGCCGACTCAATGGACATGAATCTGGGGAAACTCCAGGAGATAGTGAAGGACAGGGCAGCCTGGCGTGCTGCAGTCCATGGTGTGGCAAAGAGTTGGACATGACTTAGTGGCTGAACACAACAACAACAAATCTATACCTCCTAATCTGCTTCCCTTGTTTTCCCTACATCTCTCCCCACTAGTAACCAGTAATTTGTTCTCTGTATCTGTGTCTGTTTCTTTTTTGTTATAGTCATTTGTTTATTTTTTAGATTCTGCATGTAAGTGAAAACATACAGTATTTGTCTTTCTCTGTCTGACTTATTTCACTAAGCATAATACCCTCCAGGTCCATCCAGGTTGTGAATGACAAAATTTCATTCTTTTTTATGGCTGAGAGATAATAAACAAATGACTCTTAATGGAATCACTTGACAGGAATAAGAAGTTCTTGTACTCTTGGGTGATCCATGGGTCCTACCACTGGACGGGAAAGTGGGTCATTGTGTTTTCACAGAAGGGGTCAAATTTCCTCCCTTCTTTTCTTCCTTCTTTCTTCCTCCCCTCCCCCATTTTTTTCTTTCCTTCCTCCCATTTCTCCTTCTTTCCTTCACTAATCCTCTGCTGTACCTCAAGGGAATATCCATTCATTTTGGGCCCTTTGATTCACTAAGTCCTTAAGGTACAGTGCTTATGGGCTTTCAAGGGATCCATGAAAGTAGCTCTGATCTGAATAAGTAAAGAAAATTGCAAAGTATAAGAATGAGTGTTTAATTAAATGTACATAAAGCATATCATTATGGAAACTAGTTTAATCCAAGTCAACTCCTATAGTTATAGAAAAATTCTACTCAGTGTAGGATGTGGATTTATTTTCATGATGTTGGATGGGGGAGTCTCCCAAAGTCAGGGGGATTGGGGGCTCCCAAGACTCTCAAGTAACTGTAAAATCGATGTATACTTGATATTGTGGGAAACTCATTTGCCAAAACATACAAGAAAGTGGGAGAAGACACAGGAAGAAGAATCAATATATAAGGTTATGAGGAATAACTTCAAATTCATTTTCTTTTTTTTTACCAAAAAACTTTGCAGGTAATATAAATATGCTTGGTAGGCAGAAGAATGACCCTCTAAAGAGGTCCATGTCCTAAGCCTTAGAACTTGTGGATATGTTACTTTATAGGACAAAAGGGAATTTGCAGATGTGATTAAAGTTAATGACTTTGAGATGGGGAGATTATCCCCCAATATCCAAGTGGGCCCAAGGTAATCACATAATCCTTAAAATTGGAGAAACTCTTGACTGTGGTCAGGGATAGATGTGATGGGGAGGAATGGTCAGAGAGAGGCAACATTGCTGGCTTTGAAGATGGAAACAAGGGCCATGATTAAAAATACATGATTAAGGATACTAAGAATACAGGTGGCTTCCAGAAGCTGGAACAACCAGGAAAAGGGATTCTCCCCTTGAGTGCATAAAAAAGAGCACAGCCCTGTAGACATCTTGACTACAGCCCATTGTCAGACTTCTACCCCCCACAACTACAATACATACATATTGTTTAGGCTACGAAGTTCACGGTAATTGATCGTGCCAGTCAGGGATGCAATCAATGCACATGGCATGCAGCATGTATTGAGTGCTTTCTATGTGCCAAGCACTGTGTTATATACTTTGCGTGTCTGAGCTTTCTCGATTTTCATAACAACTCTGTGAAGTGGGTCCTGTTATCACTCTCCTTTTATTTCACTTGTTTCCTTCCTTTCCTTATTTTTGTCTGTGCTGCACAGCATGTGGGATCTTAGTTCCCTGACTAGGGATGGAACCCACAGGGAAGTGTGGTGTCTTAACCACTGGATCATCAGGGAGGTCCCCACCCTCCTTTTAAAGATTGAGTCTTAGAGAAAGTAAGGAGACATAGGAGACACAGATTCGATCCCTGGGTCAGGAAGCTCCCCTGGAGGAGGGCACGGCAACTCTTTCCAGTATTCTTGCCTGGAGAATCCCATGAGCAGAGGAGACTGGTGGGCTACAGTCCATAGCAACCCAGAGTCAGACACAATGAAGTGACTTAGCATGCACGCACGTGTTCGTTTCTATGATAAACAATAGAATCACAGAGTAAAAGCGCTTTGTAATTTTTTGGCCTTCAATCCAGGATGATGAGGGTCAAATTTACCTTTGCAGAACCTACGAGAAAAGGTGAACACAAGGCACGACAATGTAACAGCTCTTTAGGGCGACGTGTTTTAGTAGGGGCAGAACCATCTCCATTCTCATAAATCGTCTACAGGACCACAGGCTTTAGATCTCGAAGGAGCATCACTTTTCACATAAACAATTACAACACTAATCACAAACCGTTTTTATCTGTCCATTAAGGTAGATATAATTAAGGTAACATTTTGTTAAACTAGTTTGAGGATGAGCTTTAGTGTCATAATGATGACTTTTATTTCTCGGAGAGTTTCTAATTTGTCTTGGCTGCGTCTTGGGCAGTCTCCTGCTCTCTCTTGCGCTCGATGCTCCATCAGAACATCTTCAGCCCCTCTGTTCTGCGTCCCCTCCACTTTCCTAGTAACTTTCTAGTCATTATTTAGTTGTCCTCTTACATCTCACCTTCTCAGGGAGACCATCCTGATGCCCCACACTGGAGAAATCCTCTGGAATGCGTTCCAAAAGTGTCCTGTTCCTTCCCTTTATCTACCTCATCACCCTCTATCAGCTATTTCATCTACACACATGCATCACCTCTTTCCTCTGTGCTTTAAGCCTCAAGAAGGCAGAACCTCACATCTGTTCCATTTCCCACTGGGTCCCCAGGGATTGGCAACTGGTAACATTCATTAGGGGCTTTCCTGGTGGCTCAGTGGTAAAGATTCTGCCTGCTAACGTAGGTGAGCCAACTTAGATCCCTGGGTTGGTAAGATCCCCTGGAGGAGGCAATGGCAACCTACTCCGGTATTCTTGCCTGGGAAATCCCATGGACAGAGGAGCCTGGCAGGCTACAGTCCATGGGGTCTCAAAGAGTCAGACATGACTTAGTGACTAAAATAACAAAAACAACATTCAATAAATATCCGTGGGCTGATTTCTGATAGATTTTAATTGGTCTTTGCTTCTTAGTGGCCACTACTGGTGTCTACTTGGACCTTAACTGGCTGAGATTTTTGTCCCATCCTCCACCTTCCACTTTCCCAACATGTGTACTTTCCACTTCACACACTTTCCACATCATGTGTACTTTCTACATCACACACTTTCTACTTCACATGTACTTTCACACAAGGATTCTCCTATGCGTGTGAGCATGTGAACACACACACATGTGCACACACAGGATAAGCAATGTCTTTTCAAAGCTCCTCTGCGCCTTTAGGCTGGAGCCCCTGGGCCCTAGTCTGCAGGCCTGGCTTCTGAATCAGTATAGAGAGGGAAGGGAGAGGGGGCACGATGCTTTTGAGTCAGGCATTGCTCTCTGGGACCATCTACCCTCTTGGGAGGTCCTAGGGATTACCTGTGCATCAGTCCAGACCCTCTGGGAAGCCTCGTTTCCCCTGAAGCTCATGTCCTGGGACTCCATTTCTGCTATTCTTGTCCCCATGTGGGCTGTGCTCAGCCTGGGGGGCCAGTGGTTGAAGCCATGCTTTCTTCCCTCCCTCCCTTCCCCACCATGGGGAGTTTCAGTAGGGGAGTCCCTCCTTCCTAGGGTCCCCAGGAGACTACCTGGCATTTCACAACTGCTGCCCAGACTCACACAGTGAGGGCATGAGGCCAGGTCATGGTCCCAAAGGGGCCTGACCCTTAGAGCCCAGCCCTCTGCAGCAACCTTGGGATGGTCATTGCATAACTGGCAGTGAAACCCCTGCCACGGAGCTGAAGCCCTTTGACCGTGTGGAAACTTTCGAAAACAGACTGAGCCACAGTGATGTCCTCTTCTGTTCCTGGTTCCCAGCCTGCTCAGCTCCACCCTCCCCTGTTCATGCCCTGCATTGGCCTTTGCCCTGAGCCTTGCCCCCTCGCAATGTCCCTGGCCCGCTCCACCTACTGCCCAGACCAATGAGAGCCCAGAAAAAGAGTCTGATGGGGTTGGGGGTGGGAATGCCTTTGTGTCTGGAGGCAGAATTGCAACCACCCGGGGCTCCCGGGCAGTGTTTCCTGAACTCCACTGGGGAGGCCTGTGTCTCCCAGCTGACTTCCCCACCTGCCTCCCTAGCCCGGCTCCTTCACCCCGCCCCTGTGCAGCCTGTCCCTGCTTCAACACCTCACAGCCAGATGACTTTCCTGCTCACCCTCTCCCCATCTTTCACCAAGACATGCAGAGAGTGTTGGTTAAGACTTTGGGAGTCCCTAGACTTGGGTTCAGTACCTGGCTGTTTGACCTTGGACCTGTGACTTCATCTCTTTGGTCCTCTTTTCATCATCTGACATGGATTTGATATTCCCTTTCTCACAGGGTTGTCATAAGTGTGACCCCAGGGGATGCAGCCGTTTAACACACATTTTCGGATCACCTGCTATGTGACAGGCACTGAGCTGTGTGCTAGGGTCACAGGGTGATTAAGACAGAGTCTGGTAGGAGGGAGCCTGCAGTCTAAAGGTGGAGATGGAAAACTCTGGCACGCATTCACAGAGATAGGCCAACAAACAAACAGAGCCATGGATTCCCAGCGCACACTGGATGATGAGAAGAAGAAGAAGGACAGGAAACGTTGACAGAAGGCAGCACTGAGAGCATCCTGGGGGTCAGGGGTGGGGGAAGAGGTGTTTCAGGGAATGGTACTAACCAGACCTGGAGGATGGAAAGGGGTCCACGGCTGGAGAAGAGGGTCAGATAGAGGGACATTCTGCGCGATAAGGCTCAGAAAGCAAGAAGCCATCTGGTGGGTTTGGAGATCCCAATGGGACTCTTTGTGGCTTGGGTACAGAGAACCAGAGTTAGGTAGAGACAAGTGAGCATAACACAAACTATCCTGGATCCTTAGGCCTTTGGATCGGCACCATCAGCATCACCTGGGGACTTGTTAGAAATGCATGTTCTTGGGCACCCGTGCAGGTGAACCAAGTCAGAAACTCTAGGGCTAGAGTCCTACAGGGGATCCAAGTTTGACCGTTTCTGCTAAACTAAAGGAGAGACTTTTCCCCCCAGCATGGGAGAAGACTATTAGAGAGCTTTTTTTTTTTTTTTTAATGGTGAGGTCTATTTATTAACTTAAAAAAAAAACCTTATTTGGCTGTGCCACATCTTAATTGCAGCGTGCCAGATCATTGATGTTCATTGTAGCAAGCGGGATCTTTATTTGTGGCATGTGGGATCTGGTACCCTGATCGGGGATCAAACCCGGGCACCCTGCCTTGGGAATGCAAAGTCTGAGCCACTGGGCCACCAGGGAAATCCTTAGAGAAGTTTTTTTTTTTTTTCTTTCCTAGAGAGTTTTAATCAGGGGAGAGGGATGGCTAAATCGGGCTGATAGTATTGTCTAATGGCTAGGGTCCACACCATCCCACCTTTCCACGCTCCTGCTTTGCTGTCTCCTCTTCCACTTTGAAGGCTGCTGCCCACCCGATGTCCCTGCCCAAGGCCTCTATTTGCGAGGATTTTACCCTGTAGTCGTAGTGGTAGTCGCTCAATTGTGTCTCTCTGTGACTCTGTGGATTGTAGCCCGCCAGGCTTCTCTGTCCATGAAACTCTCCATGCAAGAATACTGGAGTGGATAGCTATTCCTTTCTCCAGGGGATCTTCCTGACTCAGGGATTGAACCTGAAGTTCCTGCATTGTAGGCAGGTTCTTTACCATCTGAGCAGGCCACCTGATTTTGCAAAGACCTATATTTGAGCAACTTCTCTGTGGGAAGACCCAGGAAGTTAAACCCAACAGACCATCTCTTGGGTCTGAGAGCCGACCTTATAGGAAATGAGCTATGCTCTCCAGGGCTCATGCAACCAAGAGGTGAGAGTCCCACCTGGACTCAGGTATCTCCTATGGAAGTTATCCAGTGGGTGTAGCCTGTGGAGTGTCCATCCCTGTCTAACTCCTGAACTGGGGGGTCAAGAAGCTACAGCTCTGCACTACCAAGAAGCAAATTTCAACAGATGATTTAGGTAAAAATTGCTAAAATATCAAGAAAGCTAGGCAAAATAGCTGAAATACTCAAGCAGTTAAAGCCAAATACCTAAACTACTTGGAAAAGTTCAGGTGAGTGACTTCAAGACTCAGAGGACTCAGGCAAAGCTGTTTAGCAGTCAGGTGGGCAGAGGACCATGCACGTGGGGTTTGGATCAATTTCCCCATAGACACTGGTTTGCTGTGTGGCCTTGCATTTGGAACCATCAAATGCTCTTCTGTGAAGTGGGGTCGGTATCATCTATCTTGTAGGACCTGGGTCAGTGGGAAGACGCAAAGGGCTGGAGGACTTTGAGGGCAGGAGACTGGGGAGTGGGAATCCATGACTGGTTTCACTCATGGATCTGGTGCCTTGGCAGGGATGGCTGGAAGCTGGACTCAATTCGGGTGGCACACTTCCACTCTGGCACAATGTCTTATGGAGCTTCCTTGGAAGCTTAGACAGTAATCTGCCTGCAATGTGGAAGCCGCAGGTCTGGTCCCTGGGTCAGGAAGATCCCCTGGAGAAGGGAATGGCAACCCACTCCAGTATTCTTGCCTGGACAATTCCAGGGACAGAGGAGCCTGGTGGGCTACAGTCCATGGGGTCGCAAAGAGCTGGACACGAATGAGCGACTAACACTTTCACTTCTTTATTTTCATGATACCTTACATGATAATACAGAGTTCCAGAGAATGAGATGGAAATGACAAGCTTTGAAAGTCACATAGCATTATGCTCGCCATACTCTATTTTTTTTTAATTAATTAATTTATTTAGGCTGCATCGGGTCCTAGTTGGGACATCTTTTGTTGCAGTGCATGGGTTTAGTTGCCCTGTGGCATGTGGCGTATGGGATCTTAGTTTCCCGACCAGGGATTGAACTCATGTCCCCTGCACTGAGAGGCAGACTCTTAACCATGGGACCAGCAGGGAAGTCCAGTCGCCATATGCTATTGATTGAAATAGTCACAAGTCCACTCTGATTCAAGGAGAGAGAAATCAGAGACCACTCTGATTGCAAGGACCTACCTCTCAGTAGGAAGATTGTCAAAGAATTTGTGGCTGTCATTTAAACCCAAAACACTGACAAGCCTTCCAGGATTAAGTCAGTGATGACCAGGCTTGCCACTTAGTCAGAACTATGCTTCCAGCCCCTATGGTTAGCAATAGGGTTGCTGCTGCTACTGCTAAGTCGCTTCAGTTGTGTCCGACTCTGTGTGACCCCATAGATGGCAGCCCACTGGCTCCTCTGTCCCTGGGATTCTCCAGGTAAGAATACTGGAGTGGGTTGCCATTTCCTTCTCTAATGCATGAAAGTGAAAAGTGAAAGTGAAGTCACTCAGTCGTGCCCGACTCTTAGCGACCCCATGAACTGCAGCCTACCAGGCTCTTCTGTCCATGGGATTTTCCGGGCAAGAGTACTGGAATGGGTGGCCATTTCCTCTTCCAGGGGGTCTTCCCAACCCAGGGATTGAAACCATGTCTACTGCATTGGCAGGTGGATTCTTTACCACTGTAACATCTGGGAGGCCCAGGTCGTTCCTATTGGATGGATGCAAAACCATCAGCTCCTTGTAAGCCTCAAAATTCAACTGACCTTGGTTTGTGACCCGAGGAAGGGTGTCGAGTCCATTTCCTTGCAGGTCAGCTGGGCTGGGGAAGGGATGAATAACATCCTCCAGCTTCTCCCTCTCTGAGCATTTAAAAAGCAGTAATAAATAGATGAGAGCCTGGGAGGTGTGACTGATTTGTTTTATGAATCACAGAAGAGGCTGTAACTCATGGGAGATTAGGGTTGAAGTAAGTTGTACGGCACTTGCATTACACACGGAGATTAATGGCTTATCGCGTGAGGCCCCACTGTTAACCAGCTCACCCACAGGGAATTTAATGGGGGGGGCACACAGGCTGACTTTTTAATTCTCAAACAAATGCTTCAGGCTTTTGTGCAGCCTGGATTCTCACCTACAAGTGCCTGCCTGATCAGAGCCACGAGGGCTCAGGAATTGGGGAGCAACTTAGTTCATATAGGGAGAAGAAACCGAATATTCCTAAAGATGCTCAGCATCCATTTCCTTCCTGCCCTGTTTCTTCCCTCAAGGCAATGAGCAGTAATTTCTTAGGAGGGCTAGGAGGGGATGCCTCTTTTCTTGCTACTGTCAGCCAGCATCCACTCATTGTCCAGGTGCTGTGCTGAGGGCTTTATGGGATTCTCATTGAAATTTCACAGCAATTGTATGAGATTGGCATGATTGAATCCATTTTACAGCAGAGAAACACAGGCTGGGGGCTTCCTGAACTGGAGTGAGTATGCGATGGCATGCCATGAACCTAGGCTGGGATCCTGCATGCATGGTTTTTTCACGAGTTTTCTATTGTCTTGGAACTTCAATTGCTTCATCTATAACACAGACAATGTCAGTCCTTCGCAGAGGTGTTCTAGGGTTACATGATCACAGTACCTGGTACTTAGGAGGTGCTCATCCAGAAGTCAGTCCACGAGACTACTGGGGACAAGAAAGGGATAGCAGAGGGAAAATCCATCACGTGCTTCTGAGACAAAACCTGGAATCCTGCGGGTGCCTCTGGAACCATATCTTGGAGGGTCAAAGTGGTATTCAACAGGGTGGGCCTGATGGTTGAACAGATCCAGCCTGGAGAAGAGTGAGGTTAGGTTCTACACTTGAGAACTATGCAAAGCCTTGGGCTAAGAGTACCCGATGATACATGTTGCAGAAGGGCTGGAAGAATTCAGGAGCTGCACACGGCGGGAGTCATTCGTGTTGCCGATGGGCTCCCAGTGGGGCCACGGGAAGCCCTTGACATTCCTTGCCTCAATCGGTTTGACCATCTTCACATCTCAGCTTCTGTCTCTGGTCCCCTGACCAGCATGCCTCCTGCAAGATGGGATTAGAACCTGGGATACATCTGCCATCACAAAGAGTCCAAGATGTTGGCTTGCATCCTGTTGACTTAGGTGGAACTCTATACTTCTATTTACCTGCTTTCCAGTCTTTGTACCCACAGAGAAGAAGACCTTGTTGGATATTTTTGGCTGTCCAGATTCCTACCAGGGTCCCCATTAGAAATCAGGTGGAACCAGCCTGGGTTAATACCCATGAATTTGGTTTATTGATTCCTCATACTGAAGACAGAGAACTCTCCTAAAAGGTTGCTGAACTAACAGGACAAATTAAGAGACTCTCCCCCTTTCATACACTGGGAATCATAACACTGTACTTCATGGCTACTATGATCAGGACACACTCTTCACAGCGTGTTCCCTACCTTTCTTGCGTTATTTATTCCTAGTACTTAAAACTTTCTATTTTATAATATGCATACATGCTCAGTCACATCAGTCATGTCCAACTCTTTGCAACCCTAGGGACTGTAGCCTCTGTCCATGGGATTCTCCAGGCAAGAATACTGGAGTGGGTTGCCATGCCCTCCTTCAGGAGCTTGGCCCGACCCAGGGATCAACCCTGCATCTCCTGTGTCTCCTATTTTATAATATACATTTTGTAAAGTAGGTTTTAAGTTGCTTCCTTTCTTTGCTGTGCTGCATAACATACAGAATCCTAGTTCCCCATCCAGGAATAGAACCGGTGTTCCTGTTGTGGAAGTGTGGAGTCCTAACCACTGGACCACCAGGGAAGCCCCATACATTTAATTGTCTGCCTGTCTATCCATCCCTGCTAGCGTGCAAACTCCACCAGGACAAGGATTTCTGTCTGATGCAATTCTTGCTATTTTCCCTGCCCTAGATAGTATCTGACACATAATAAATACAAGTGTTGACTTAAAAAATGGTCACAACCTAAAAATTGAGAGTTATGTTTTATTCGGCGGGAATTTTTTAGGACTTCTAGGCCAGGAGACAGCATCTCCAGTACCCCCAAGAGAATTGTTCAGAGGATGTGGAGGGGTGGTCACGTTATATAGAAGTCTGCAACAAAGGGCAAGTAGTCTAAACATCAAAAGTATTTTTGTGAATTATAGAAAACAAGCTATATCAAGTTAAGGAATTTAGCTCTTTTCTATGTATGAAAAGATGCAAGAGTCTGGGCTCACTGAAATCATTCCCTCCATATGCATCTCAGCAATCTGGGGCCAGTATCCTGCATTTTCCCTCAGTGCTCACCCACAGGGAGCAGCTGCTGGATTACAGGTATTGTTCTTCCTGGGTGCTCTTGGGGCTCAGAAATTCACATTTGGAGGGCCGGAATCACGGATGACAGTGACATCCTTGTTTACTGATATAGCAGGAAATACCCCATTTCCCAAGTGGAATTGATTGCATGAAGAAATACTCATGAGCTTTTAGATATCCAGGTCTCCCAGATGGCTGTCCTCCACCCCTGGGCCCTGCTGGGACCTGCTTGGCTCCTAGACCTGATCCCTCGGCAGCTCACTGTGTTAGGGTCTTGTTGGCCCCTAACCTGGACATGAAAATTTCATCCCTGGATTTGGTCTTGGCCTCCAGCCCAGGCTTTCCAGGAAATCCAAACCCAGCTGTTTTCAGTCTTGACTTTGCTTCTTCTAACTCACCTCTGAAACTCTGTGAGGCTCGCGCTCTTCTGAGTGGCAGATGCATGAACGGCCATTTGTCCTGGGTCTGTGGTCATTGTCAGTCCTATGGCAGAGCTTCAGTGGAGAGTCTGTTAACAAACATTCTATACACTATACTGGCTGGGTTCAAGATCCATCTCTGCCACATATTAACTCTTTGGACCATCTTTCTGCAGCTCTTTTTCATCAGTAAACCCATTTACTGATGTTTAATGATGTTTAATTGGAGGGCTTAACGATGTTTAGTTGGAGGCTTTAGTGAGATAAAGTTTGAAAAGCAAAACTAACTTGGCATACAGTAAGTGCTCAATAAACAGTAGACATTATTATTATTTTGGGTGTCAGACTCTGGAGGTGGGAGGGGACAGAGGGGAATTAGATGAGAGTAGGGCATATCTGCTACAATCTGTGGGTAAATCAAGGGTATTAATAAAGCAGTTTAACATCTATAAAGGACTCACCATGTGTTGGTACTATATGAAGAGCTTTATATAAACTTTGCCTCATCTAATTCTCAACCAGCCTCCTGCACTGGCACTGTTATTACCTCTCGCAGATGCTGAGCAGAACTCAGAGTCGATACGTGGGTGACTGGCATAGTTAATCTGGCACTAAGGCCCAAGCTCTCAGACACTGCTGTCCTTCCACCTGAATACCCCGTGGACACATGCATGTTCGGAATCTTGGTCATTTCTGTAATTAATTATCCTGTGCACCTGGTATATTTTAAAATAATGGAAAAAAGTAAGAAAATAAAAGCCAAACACATAGAATCCAAAATGCAGACACAGTGTGACTCTGCTTTAAAAGATTTAAAAAAAAATACCATTTCTCCAGCAAAATAATGACATTTGACCTCATTTCTCTTTGAGCCATAGGAATATCAAAGGCTTCTGAGTGATTTAATTCTCTAGAAAAGTGATGGAGCTTGGATCCATGGCATGGAACTTGCTGGGATTCCAGCTCTGTCCCTTATCAGCTGTGTGAAATTTTTTAAAAAATATTTTATTTATTTATTTAACTGAGTCAGGTCTTAGATGCAGTACATGGGATCTTCACTGTGGCCCATGGATGCTCTAGTTGTGGCACGTGGGTGCCAGAGCGCTCCAGCTCAGTAGTTGAGGTGCTCAGTAGTTGCTTAGTGGCTCTGCAGCATGTAGGATCTTAGTTCCCTGATCAGGAATTGAACCCGCATCCTCTGAATTGCAAGGATGATCCTGGGTAAACCAAGACTTTTTTTTTTTTTTTTTTAAACCAAGACTTTTGAAGCATATACTGTCAGGCACCAATTTTATTTCCCCAGATCCCTCTACTGTTTTTGTACACACCAGCCAATCAAGGACATGTGCCCTCTGGCTGCAGGAACTCCCTCTCTCAGCTCATGTCCATGAAGAGCTAGAGCTGATTTGTTTGTGTGCATGCTAAGTCAATTCAGTTGTGTCCGACTCTCTGTGACCCCATGGAGTGTAGCCCTCCAGGCTCCTCTGTCCATGAGATTCTCCAGACAAGAATACTGGAGTGAGTTGCTATGTCCTTCTCCAGGGGGATCGTCCCAACCCAGGGACTGAACCTGGGTCTCCTGCATTGCAGGCAGATTCTTTACTGTCTGAGCCACCAGGAAGGCCCGAAGGATATATAGGAGGGTCTTATACTGCTATTGCAATTTTTCTATAAGCTTGAAATTGCATCAGAATAAAAGGAACCTTTGTCTCAGAGTGGGCTTCCAGGGAACTCAACCTCAGATACCTTCTGAGCCTCGGTTTCCTCAGTTCCTCAAAAGAGATCAGGGTCTTTACCCACCTAGGCTATTGCCAGGATTTAGAGCAGCAGGCATCTGAGATAAGCCTAGCACAGGGATCAGAGTCTGTATTTCCCCTCCCTGTCCATTAACCACACATCCTGGAATGCAGGGCTTGGGAGGCCCTCGGAGAATTCCCAACATGTACTGCAGGGACCTCAAAGAGACACACTGCTGTCCTCAGTTCTCTCTCTGTGTCCACACTTACTCTGCTTAGCGTGTCTCTTTGCAGAACCCTTCCTGGTCCGCAGCTGTGGTCAGTGATTTTTGTAGATTAAAAGAAACTCCAGGGGGGCAGACATTTTTCCTGGGGAGATCAAAGAGCTAGTCTAACATAAAAGAAACTGTATAAAACTATATATGTTAGGAACAAAACAAAACCCAAAAACCCAACCCAGGAGCACACTATTCATATGTCAGAGTCGATAAGCCCAAACTGCAGCGATCTGCTCTGTAGAGTTGCCAGCTGAGGCAGGAATGCTGCCTTGTCCAGAAAAGGTAGCCGCATAAAAGGGAGATTTTTATAGACTTTGGCACAAGGATGAGGCAGGAACCGTATGTCCAAGGCTTTGTGAGGAATCTCTAGGACTGATGTGGTTTCTTTTACCCTTACTTTTAATCAGTTACTATATAAGTCAGACTTTAACTGGGGAAATAGAACTAGTTGCAAATATGCATTAATATTTATTGTGAGGCGTTGACTGTTTAGACGGTGAGAGCTGGCTTGGCAAGCCCAAAATCCGCAGGGGAGGCTGGAGCTCTTGAGTGTGAGCTATAGCTTCTGTCCACAAGAAGAATTTCTTCTTCAGGGAAGCAGTTCAGTTCAGTTCAGTTACTCAGTTGTGTCAGACTCTTTGCGACCCCATGGACCACAGCACACCAGGCCTCCCTGTCCATCACCAACTCCTAGAGTTTATCCAAACTCATGTCCATTGAGTTGGTGATGCCATCCAACCATCTCATCCTCTGTCGTCCCCTTCTCCTCCTGCCTTCAATCTTTCCCAGCATCAGGGTCTTTTCAAATGAGTCAGTTCTTTGCATCAGGTGGCCAAAGTATTGGAGTTTCAGCTTCAACATCAGACCTTCTAAAGAACACCCAGGACTGATCTCCTTTAGAATGGACTGGTTGGATCTCCTTGAAGTCCAATGGACTCTCAAGAGTCTTCTCCAACAACGCAGTTCAAAAGCATCAATTCTTCGGTGCTCAGCTTTCTTTATAGTCCAACTCGCACATCCATACATGACCACTGGAAAAACCATAGTTTTGACTAGACAGACCTTTGTTGGCAAAGTAATGTCTCTGCTTTTTAATATGCTATCTAGGTTGGTCATAGGTTTTCTTCCAAGGAGTAAGCATCTTTTAATTTCATAGCTTCTGTCCACAAGCATAATTTCTCTTCAGGGAAGCAGTAGCTCTGCTTTTGAAATCTTTCAGTTGATTGAATCAGGGCCACTCAATTATATAGGAAAATCTCCTTAAAGGAAACTGCTTATGGACTTTAATCACATCTACAAATACCTTCCCAGCACTCCTAGATTAGTGTGTGACTGAATGACTTGGAGGACAGTAGCCTAGCCAAGTGGACATTAAAACTGACCACCACAGTCACCCGAATCAGATCTTCAGTATCATTCCCACCTCCTTCTCTCTCCATCCTTGTTTACAAGCCCCAAGGTCAATGGCTCCTCTCTGGTTTGCTGGCACCTAAGCCCATGGTCTCCAGTCTATTCCAGCATGACGTATTCCAGGTCAGAAGCCACTTGGTTTTTCCCATCAATTATGGGATACATACTCAAATCCTAAGCTGGGCAGTTACCGTCCTTCATTTTGTTCCAAAGCCCTAAACTGCATCGACTTGCTCACTTCTCCTTCTGCACAAAATGGCAAGAGCTGACATGTCTTGGACACCTGCCAGTTCCCAGGTGCTGTATCTGGTGCTTTGCCTTACATGGCCTGATTTGATAATCAGAACAATTGTATTTTGCAGATGGGGAAACTGAGAGAGATTAGAGGAATCCTTGGGTTACCATGGCAGAAACTAGCTTAATGTATAATCCCACAAAGTCTGACTCCATGGTCTATGGCTTTGGGGCATTACATTATTGCTGCCTTTTTGAAGGTTCTCTTCACATTTACCCAGGGATCTTCCACTTAGGCTTCAAAGCCCACCTCAAAAGTTTCCTCCTTTCTGAAGGCTTTCGGATTTCATGGAATGTGCTAGTTCTGGGTTCTCTGTATTTTTCACGCTCCTTTCCTATGATGACCTGCTAGTATAGCTTTGGTTCCCTCCCACTTGTGATGAGCCCTTCATCTGCTTCCCAAGGCCCAGTTCAGGGTCTCACCCCATTATTTACACCAATGGTTGCTTGTTAAGAATTGCCTTCTTTGGAGGCTTACTGTCCCTCTCAAGGCCCAGCTAATGGCTGGCAAGACTGGCAGCCTTTAAGTACGCTGCTCTTCTGTCTATACCAGTGTATGCCTGCCATAAAAGTAGGTGCTGATTCTAATCCTCTCAACTGCCATTGCAGAGGAGTGATGGTGGCCAACCATACATTGTAAACCAATGAACAAAGGTTTGGCTCTGAAAGGAGCTGGGTGAGTGTCTCCACTGTCCACTACATCTCAACTCTATTTCCCCAGGGTCTCCATGGCTCAACATTCCGGCAATTATTGGGTGTCAACCCATTTAGTTGCCTCAGAGGTTGTGAGGGTCGAAGGGTCAGATGACGTGGTGCTCATATCTGAAGCGTTCTGGCCTCTCTAGGGTAATTGCAAGGACTCTAATTTGCGTAAAACCTTGAGCTGCCTTCTGGTACCACTGGGCAAGACTCCAGTGCACCAGCACGAAGACTCTTGGATACGATTGTCAAACGCTGCTGTCAATCTCTTTAATTTGGATTTTTGTAGGTTAAATAAATTAATGGACTTATTCTGAGGTAGGTGAGCTTCCAGACATCCAGGAGGAGTGTTCAGGGCAGGTGAGATTGGGCTATCAGCCAATTTAGCCTCAGAAGGACCTGTGCCCAAGTCCCCAAGACCCCAGGGAGGATGCTGTATGACTGCTTTAAGAGGGGAATGCCTCTTGTTTGATGAGTTGCCCAAGTGTACCCTTGGTGGGAATGGGGTCCTCCCAACCCAGGGAGGACATCATCATGGGGGGATAAACAGAAGTGCCCACTCTGGCAAGGAGGAGGTGGATGATGCCAAAATGACTTGCCATGAAGGCCAGAGTCTTGGTTAGCCTTCCATCCATGAGGATTGCTACTCATGGAAAGATTTTAATGGTGGTATCCCAGACGCCAAGGAGGGAAAAGAGAAATTTAAGCCCTCCTAGTTTCCTTTATTCTGCTTCGTAGCCTCAGAATAAGTAGCTCGCTTCATCTCCACTGCAGTTATGACGGGTTTGCCTCAACTTGTACCATTTCCCTGCTTTGCTCCACCTGTCCCTGCACTCTCCCCCGGGAGCTGCATGCTATGGCTTCTCTGGACTGGGAATTTCCCAAGGGTGGGGACTGTCTCAGTCGTCTGTGTCATCCTGATATCCAGCACAGGGTTTGGCACAAAAGTGGTACCCAATAAAAATCTGATGAATGAAAACGAGGTATAGATCACAGACAAGGCAGAATTGCCTCATCCTTACAGACAAGATGATTGGCTAAGATCTGCTGCAATTTCACTTATGTGCAAAGATACAGCTAAATGTCCTCAAGGCAGTGAAGAAATCTGGCACAATCTAGTTATTAATTTTCTGTTGGCAGTCATGCTGATAATAAGAGTTTCTCCTCCCCTTGCCTAATATTCTGGCTTGGGTGTCTGAGATGGGTATTTTCCAACTCTTCTTTTTGCTCTGTACTCTAAGGATGTGGCCTTGAATTCCCAGAGCACTGGCTTGGAAGTTTGAATTAGTTAGATGGACTGCATAGTAGATTAACTGGGGGACTGTAAGAAAAATGTGCAACTTAGGATCAGAGAAACTAAGTCTCGTCACGATTATGGCATTTATCATCTATGTAGTTTTGGGTTAAAAAAAAAATCCAAACCTCAGTTTCCACATCTGTAAAATGGGTATAGCCAAATCTACTACATAGAATTATTCAGAGTTTTAAGGAACTGTAGGAAAGATCCTGAGCAAAGGAGCTCAGGCTGATGGAGGAGATCGATAAGTAACCAAAAAATTGACCTGTAAGAACCGTATCCCGGCAGAGGTCAGTCCAAGACCACCTGCAGGGTCCTTAATTATTAGTGCTCACCCTGGACCTTGGCCTGTGCAGGGCATAGGGGCCACGATGATTTATGTCCACACCTGCATAAATATGATGTTCTTGGTTTCCTACAGCTCTTGACTTGAGTGGATCCTGGCTTGGAGTCTACAGCTCTGTCAGCAGACAATGAGGAAACATCTCTTTAAATCTGAGGTCCTACACACATGTGTGAATTCAGCTTCTAATGCACAGCACTCACAGGATACAGAAAATGAGAGCTTCCAGGAGGCAGCTACTAAGTAGGTGCAGAGGGCACTAGCGTCTGAATACTCAGTGGAATCATGTACTTTGCTTGTAATAATCAAAGCCTGTCCCTCTACTAACCCACAGGAAAAAGGGGTACATTCTGTGACCCTGTTCAAGTTGGAGGGTTCAGATGCTGAAAGGAGGTTCATGGCAGAGGCCAGGACTGGAAGTGGCTGCTTTGCCCTGCTGGATCTCCCTCCCTGCTTTTTGAAGGTGGTGAGCACCAAGAGCCTGCTGAGTGAGGTGTTAGGTGATCTAAACCAGGTCACCTGGCATCTTTCTATGTATCAATTTTCCTCACTGTGGAGCATGGTACTGAGTTGTGTGCAGCAAAAGAAAAAAAAAAAAAAGATGGTTGTAAAGTTCTTTGATTACACAAATCACTAAATAATAGCATTTAATTATTTATAACGTGTTTTGAGATCTCAGGTTGAAAGCTGTGGCGGCTGCAGCGTGTTATTAACTGGTTGTCGGCAACCTTTGTTCAGGTAATAGACTTAATTACTACATTAATTGGATACGGTGGAGGAGAGGAGTGAAGGACCTCCGAGCTTCTCTCCACCCACTTCCCAGCTCTCCCTGGCCAGTCCAGCTGGGGGAGTGTGTCCACCTGTTCTGGATCCTTTTCCTTACCTGTGGTCCTTCCTTTCAGCGCACCCGGCCTGCCGCTCCACCGTGGTTATCTTTCAGGAGTGCACTGTGAGCGAGCGTTTCCTGGGCTTCTAGGGGTTGATGAGGCTGCTCTCCTTTGTCCCTGTGTATCAATCACCAGCTCTAATTAGACTGTAAACAAACTCCTCCCCCCACGTCCCCGCAAAGCTTGTTGCAGGTCACGTGGCCAATATGTAAATCTACGACCCTGGAGCAGTTTAATGGCCGTGGTGACCGCAGGTAGTAACTCAGGCTCTCCTATAAATGGAAAATAAAAACAACAACCCATTACGGATGATGGTAGGTCTGCCACCTGCACGGGGAGCATCATAAACTTGACCGATTGCTCTGTACATGGCTGAGGACAGGACTGAGGCGGGGGGCAGGGGGCGGGGGGCGCTCTCCAGGTGGCAGGAGAGCAGATTTGTGACCTGCCATTTTCAGGTTGTCCCTTCTCTCTGCCCTGGCCCGCACAACTGCAGGCTCAGAAGAACTCCACCTACCCTTCCCAGGGGATTTTTATCTGGCTCCGTCTCTCGCCTGTGGGCGGGGCTAGCGTCTTCCCCGAGTCTTCCTCCGCCCTCCTTCTGAAGACGGTGTGCATGCCCAGGGGCTGATCTGGGTCACTGCGGTCCTGTTGCCTCCTTTCCTTGGTGCGACCAGTTTCAGAAGGACAGCCTGACCGAGTGGAAATCTAAGTGCTCTGAACATGGCGATGTTTGCCTGTTTTAGTGACTGCTGTGTCGCCAGCATCTAGAGCCGCGTCTGGTGTGTGCTGTTGTTGAGTCCCTAGGTCGCCTCCGACTCTGTGAGCCCATGGACTGCAGCTCGGCCAGGCCTCCCTGTCCCTCACCTGTCTTCTGGAGTTCACTCAAGTTCATGGTCATTGAATCGGTGAGGCTGTCCAACCGTCTCATCCTCTGCCGCCCTGGTGTGTAGTAGATGCTCAGTAACTTTTTGGAATGAAGCAATAAATGAATAAGTGAAATCTCTGGAATTGGGGGCTTGGAACTCTGAATCCCACCTCTGCTGCTTACTAGCTGTGGAAAGTGGGAAAATTATTTTAACTCTCTGGACCTCAGTTTCTTCCTCTTTAAAATGGAAATCAGATGCCTATATCCCTGGATTGCTGTAGAGATTAAAACAGGTGGCATGTCTAAACATGCCTAGCCCTGCCTAGTACATGTGTTACTTCAGGATGGCAAATGAAGACATTGAGGCTTCATGAGGTTAAGAGGTTTGCTAAAGTTTTCAAGAGGAGGAAAATGTAGGAGGGAGAAATCTGGTCTCCTGAGTTTCAGATTCAGATCTCTTCACTGTTCTAGGTGATGTCACAGATATCAGAAAGGGTTTGGTGGTTTCTTTTTCCACCCGTGGGGCATTTGGGGGTCCTCAGATCCTGTTCAGATATGAAGTCTACTTTAGCATGTGCATACTGAGGTCTGTGATCAGTTGGTGGCTTTCCTGGTGGCTCAGTGGTAAAGAATCGCCTGCCAGTGCAGGAATCGTGGGTTCGGTCCCTGGGTCAGGAAGATCCCCTGGAGAAGGAAATGGTTACCTGTTCAGCATTCTTGCCTGGGAAATCCCATGAACAGAGGAGCCTGGCAAGCTACAGTCCCTGGGGTCACAAAGAGTTGGGCATGACTTGCAGCTAAACAACAGCATGATCAGTTGGGCTGGATCTGGGGATAAGAGTGAATAAGACCCTTGTCCTCAAGGAGCTTACGGTGCTTATGCTGGAGAACATAAAGGCAGTGAAAATGGCAATGCAGTCTGGGCAAATCGAAAAGGAGTCACGTGAGAACCCTGTGGGAACTCATAGGTGGGAGTAAAGGAGTCACGTGAGAACTCTGTGGGAACTCATAGGTGGGGGGGTTGATCTTTGTTCAGGGGTTTCTGGGAAAGATTCACAAACAACAGAATGCAGAACAAGTCTTGAACAAGGAGAAGAAATGCTTCTCTAGTGGAAAAGGGAGTGGAGTTGAGTTTTAGAGATAGAAAAAAAGGGCATGATTTGAGAGAGTGAATATGCATGAAGTTTTCACAGACTGATGAATGGTTTGGAATAGGGGGAAATGGAAGAGGAGGAGGAGATCAGACTGAGGCAGTTAATGGGTTTATAGGCTATTCTAGAGATACACTTTTTTATTAAGGGCACTGGGGAGCCATAGAGGACTATAAACATAGAGAATGAAATGGCCATATTTATGATTTGATATGATGACTATTGGGGCTTCCCCAGTGGCTCAGCAGTAAAGAATCCACCCACAAGGCAGGAGCCACAGGAGACACAGGTTTGATCCCTGGGTTCAGAAGATCCATGGCAACCAACTCCTGTATTCTTGCCTGGAGAATTCCTATGGACAGAGGAGCCTGGTGGACTACAGTCCATAGGGTTGCAAAGAGTTAAACATGACTGAAGCGACTTAGAACACACACATGCACGCATGATGACTATTGACTGAGTGGTGAAAGAAAGAAAAGGACTTCAAAACTGGGCACAATAAACTCAGATTCAGATTCAGATGCAAATAAAGTTAGCTGACTGTATACAACATACCTGTTCCCTGCATATGTCATTTTCTTTATCCTCCAATGCAGCTACAAGCCAAGGGATGCCAAGGAATGACAGCAACCAACAGAAGCAAGAAGAAAACCATAAAAGAGAGCTCAACCCTGCCAACATCCTAATTTTGGACTCCTGGCCTCTGGAACTGTGAGAGAATAAGTTTCTGTTGTTTTAAGGTACCCAGTCTATGGTTATGTTATGACAGTTCCAGGAGCCTACTACAGTATCCTTCCAAAGCAGCCTATGAAGATGCTAGTATTAAGAAAAATGGATTCTGATAGCAATTGAGAAAAGTATCCATGGTTATCAGCCAGTGGGCTTCAAAATCAGGTTTATCTGATACCAAACTCATTCTCTTTCCAACATACTGGTGAGGATTTTTGTGAGCAGCCTTGCTGGGTAAGAGTTTAGCTAAGTGTGGGAGCTCCAGTTGAGGAAGGTAAAGAATGATGCAACTTTTCTTTGGGAAGCCCAGAGAACATTCTGGAAACTCATTTGAAGCCGTTTGACCAGGCTGAGGGACAATAGGCTCAATGCTTCTTTATTTTTTCCCTTCAATCACTTGAGTCCCCAATTATATTTTCAGGAAGAAGTCCTCAGTTTCCAAGGACCAGCTGGGGTCTTGTTTAGTTAGAAGGGGGTCCATTTCATTACCAGATGTCAAGTGAAAGAATCAATCCTGAATATTCATTGGAAGGACTGATGCTGAACCTGAAGCTCCAAAACTTTGGCCACCTGATGTGAAGCACTGACTCACTGGAAAAGACCCTGATGCTGGGAAAGATTGAAGGCGGGAGGAGAAGGGGATGACAGAGGATGAGATGGTTGGATGGCATCACCAACCTGATG
Organism: Bos javanicus; assembly: GCF_032452875.1. Classification (NCBI taxonomy): domain Eukaryota; kingdom Metazoa; phylum Chordata; class Mammalia; order Artiodactyla; family Bovidae; genus Bos; species Bos javanicus. The sequence goes on along the minus strand of NC_083880.1, from coordinate 69,197,124 downwards.
GACATGAGTTTGAGCAAGCTCCAGGAGTTTGTGATGGACAGGGAAGCCTGGCGTGCTGCAGTCCATGGGGCTGCAAAGAGTTGGACATGACTGAGCAACTGAACTGACTGCCTGACTGACACTGAGGTAGTGATGTCCTTCCTGCTTAAATCCTTGCACAGAGGTAGGCTTCAGGTATGAGGAGTCTCAGAATGGGCCAGGCTAAGCAGACTTTCAATGCAACAAGAGCCCAACAGTTGGAATCCCAAACCGTTATGTAAGATTAGGTAGATTGTCTCTAAAACTGTTACTGATGTGAGGTTGTAGGAGCTCCATCCCCTCTTTTATCCCAGGAGGGTGATGATGGAAGGTGCTTAACCATACCTGGGGCAACCAGGCTGGAGGGTAGTTACTCTTGCAGGGAGGCCTTCCTTCACCCCTAAGTTTAAACTAAAGCCATACATGATGTTCTGTGCTTTAATTTTATCGGACCTGCCACATCTGTGTTCATGTGGTTATTTGTGTGACTTTTTTTTGTATAATGTTTGCCCTTCCTCTCCACCTGAAGGAACCCAGTGAAGGTAGGTACCAGGAATGTTTTCCCACTTCTGTATTCTCAAGGTTTAGCACAGAGACTGGCACTTAAGGAGAATTTCGTTCAAACCTCAGCTGTGTTGCAAACTATCATGGCTGTGAGACCTGGGGCTAGTTGTCCAATCTCTCTAAGCTTCTGTTTCTCCATATGAAAAGATTAAGTAAGATAAACCCACTTTTTAAGGGCTGTTGAGAGGATTGAAGAACATAAAGCATGGAAAACACAGCATAATGCCTGGCACAGAGCAGATACTCAGCATATGGTAATTTAAAAAGTTTTACCCCTCCCTTCCTTTCTTTCCTTTCTTCCCTCCAGCCTCTTACTGCTCACCTCCTCACTCTCTAAGAGTTCTTGTGTATGTGTACATGTGTGTGTGTGTGTGTGTATGTGTGTGTGTGTGTATATATTTGTCTATGTGAAGATCCCCTGGAGAAGGGAATGGCTACCCACTCCAGTATTCTTGCCTGGAGAATCGCATGGACAAAGGAGCCTGGCAGGTGACAGTCCATGGAGTTGCAAAGAGTCGGATGCGACTGAGCTAAACTGAAGTGATGTGTACGTGTATTTATGTGTGATTTTGTACACACATGTATGTTTGCATGTGTGTGCATGTGTGTTTGTGGTGTGTACATTTGTGCATGTACTGTATATGTGTGTGAGGGGCAGCTGTGCTCACCTCCAGCTCAGAAGGCTCTCACCCTTGATGAGTAGGACTGTGAGTAAATCTTGAGTAAAAGACTCTGTGCTGTCAGTTCGGAGGCCCCGCTGCTGGGGTGGCTTGGCACTGTGAGGCTGTGTATGGACAGTGTCGGCCTTAGAGCTGTCCTCGCCTGCCCTGGTGGTAGCTCCACCTCCACAAGCCACCTGCAGGGGAGGTGAGCTTGTTTGTGTTGAGGGCAGAGATCAGGCGCCTGGGTTCATCTTTCATCACCCTGGATCTTCTGTAGCTCTAGGATAGGCACAAGAGGATTGTGAAAGGTGGAGAATGCGGTGGGTTGAGGGGCCTTCTTTTATTCCCTTGGGAATTTCTGAAGGGCAGTCATCAGTGAAGACCCTAGGGATGTCCCCTACTAGTGACCTTGGCAAGTTAAGCTCTTGGTGCCTCAGTTTTTTCTCCATATAATGGGAATTTTTGAGTTCATAGCACAGAAATATACACCCAGGAAGCCACGTAGTGAAATGAGTGAAGGAAGCTACTTTTAGGGGAAAACACCATGGGAAAATATCCCAACCCAATGAGGAAGATGTTCTTTAATTTTAGCCAACTGTTGCTATGTGAGAATTTGAGCTCAGAACTGCCAGCTTTCTGATGATTTAAGAGAAGGTAGAAATCTGTATTTTTTTAATAGGAAATCTGCAAACTTTCATATGGGCAGAACATTCAAGCTTTCTTAAAACATTATAGGTGGCATAAATAAAGCATCTCTATGGTTCAGATGTGGCCATCAGGTTGGTATTTTGTGATGTGCATATATGAAATAGTAAATGTGTGTGTGCATTAGTCACCCAGTCATGTCTGACTCTGTGACCCCATGGACTATAGCCCTCCAGGCTCCCCTGTCCACAGGATTATCCCAGTGAGAACACTGTGAAATAGTAAATAATATATATATTTTCATATTGGATATATTTCAAATATATTATGGAGAGAACTGGGGAGAGGGAAGAACAGAAAGAAGGTGTGGAGGGGGAAGAGAAGCTGTGCATAGTTCAGAGACTATGAGGGGCTGTGAAGGTGAAGATCCAGTGGTGGGAATGTGTCTGGCCTCTGTCTGGTCCCAGTGTGAAGGCCCCAGGATAGACCCAGCCCTCATTTCCATTGATGGAGTAAAAACAGCCCACTGCCTCAGTGCTGGGATGTTCAAGAGGGGATCTGCTGGGGTATCTGAAGTTTCACGTTTCTTTCTGGGATCAGAGAGTAGGGTGCTCCTGTCCTTCCCTCACCCACCTGCAGAATAAGGGGATTCAGTCCAAAGAGGGAGGGATCTCTGAGTTGCTCAGTCTGACATCTGATGTCCCCAGACTAAGCCAGATGGCCTGCAGTTGGGTTTCTAGATATCCTCCAGTACATGGTGAGATGGGGGCCAGGATGGGGGGAGGGGACATGTGTCAGTGAGCTCAACTGCCTATCTCCCCAGATGCTCTCTTTCAAATGCTTCCCAATCACTGTCTGGGGAACTGGAAAGCCCTGGGCAAGTGACCTCAACTTCCTGAGTCTCAGTTTCTTCATCTGTAAAATGGGAATAATAGCAGCTGACTCACGTTTGTTAAAGTGCCTGATAAGCTTGTTTCATCTTGCATTTGCCAGTGTTACATAGAACTAATCACCATGCCTGGCTTTTCCTCCAAGGAAGGGGATTTGAAAGCCTTCAGAACAGTCCACCTGAGCCTGGCCCTGCTCCTTCTTCCAGAGGCAAGACTCAAGAGGTCTCTGTGCTCTGAACCCTATATTCATGCAGGTTGTCTATCAATGTGGATTGTAGAAATCAGTCCTCTCACTCCAGAAGAGCTTAGGCTTCTTCAGATTTAGGATTGGGAGAAAGAGAAGCAGTAGGGAAGCTGAGGTTAACTTCAGTTCAGTTCAGTTGCTCTGTCATATCTGACTCTTTGCAACCCCATGGACTGCAGCACGCCAGGCTTCCCTGTCCATCACCAACTCCCGGAGCCTACTCAAACACATGTCCATCACATCGGTGATGCCATCCAACCATCTCATCCTCTGTCGTCTCCCTCTCCTCCCGCCTTCAATCTTTCCCAGCATCAGGGTCTTTTCCAATGAGTCAGTTCTTTGCATCAGGTACCCAAAGTACTGGCGTTTCAGTTTCAGCATCAGTCCTTTCAATGAATATTCAGGACTGATCTCCTTTAGGATGGACTGGTTGGATCTCCTTGCAGTCCACGGGACTCTTGAGTCTTCTCCAACACCACAGTTCAAAAGCATCAATTCTTCAGTGCTCAGCTTTATTTAGAGTCCAACTTTCACATCCATACATGACTACTGGAAAAACCATAGCTTTGACTAGACAGACATTTGTTGGCAAAGTAATGTCTCTGCTTTTTAATATGTTGTCTAGGTTGGTCATAGGTTTTCTTCCAAGGAGCAAGTGTCTTTTAATTTCGTGGCTGCAGTCACCATCTGCAGTGATTTTGGAGCCCAAGAAAATAAAGTTTCTCACTGTTTCCCCATTTATTTGCCATGAAGTGATGGGACTGGATGCCATGATCTAAGTTTTCTGAATGTTGAGCTTTAAGCCAACTTCTTCCCTCTCTTCTTTCACTTTCATTAAGAGGCTCTTTAGTTCTTCTTTGCTTTCTGCCTTAAGCGTGGTATCAACTGCATATCTGAGATTACTGATATTTCTCTGAGTAATCTTGACTCCAGTTTGTGCTTCATCCAGCCCTGCATTTTGCATGATGTACTCTGCATAAGTTAAATAAGCAGGGTGATAATATACAGACTTGATGTACTCCTTTCCTGATTTGGAACCAGTCTGTTGTTCCATGTCCAGTTCTAACTATTGCTTCTTGACTGGATACAGATTTCTCAGGAGGCAGGTAAGGTGGTCTGGTATTCCCATCTCATGAAGAATTTCCCATAGTTTGTTGTGATCCACACAGTCAAAGGCTTTGGTGTAGTCAATAAAGCAGAAGTAGAGGTTAACTTTGTTCATAGTGATGCTTTCTAAGGCTCACTTGACTTCATATTCCAGGATGTCTGGCTCTAGATGAGTGATCACACCATCATGATTATCTGGGTCATGAAGATCTTTTTTGTATAGTTCTTCTGTGTATTTTTGCCACCTCTTCTTAATATCTTCTGCTTCTGTTAGGTCCATACCATTTCTGTCCTTTATCGAGCCCATCTTTGCATGAAAATTTCCCTTGGTATCTCTAATTTTCTTGAAGAGATTTCTAGTCTTTCCCATTCTGTTGTTTTCCTCTATTTCTTTGCCTTGATCTCTGAGGAAGGCTTTCTTATCTCTCCTTGCTATTCTTTGGAACTCTGCATTTAGATGCTTATATCTTTCCTTTTCTCCTTTGCTTTTCACTTCCCTTCTTTTCACAGCTATTTGTAAGGCCTCCTCAGATAGTCATTTTGCTTTTTTGCATTTCTTTTCCATGGGGATGGTCTTGATCCCTGCCTCCTGTACAACATCATGAACCTCCATCCATAGTTCATCAGGCACTCTATCTATCAGATCTAGTCCCTTAAATCTATTTCTCACTTCCACTGTATAATCATAAGGGATTTGATTTAGGTCATACCTGAATGGTCTAGTGGTTTTCCCTACTTTCTTCAATTTAAGTCTGAATTTGGCAATAAGGAGTTCATTATCTGAGCCACAGTCAGCTCCCAGTCTTGTTTTTGCTGACATATAAAGCTTCTCCATCTTTGGCTGCAAAGAATATAATCAATCTGATTTCGGTGTTGACCATCTGGTGATGTCCATGTGTAGAGTCTTCTCTTGTGTTGTTGGAAGAGGGTGTTTGCTATGACCAGTGCGTTCTCTTGGCAACACTCTATTAACTTTTGTCCTGCTTCATTCCGTACTCCAAGGCCAAATTTGCCTGTTACTCCAGGTGTTTCTTGACTTCCTACTTTTGCATTCCAGTCCCCTATAATGAAAAGGACATCTTTTTTGGATGTTAGTTCTAAAAGGTCTCGTAAGTCTTCATAGAACCGTTCAGCTTCAGCTTCTTCAGCATTACTGGTTGGGGCACGGGCTTGGATTACCATGATATTGAATGGTTTGCCTTGGAAATGAACAGAGATCATTTTGTCATTTTTAAGATTGCATCTAAGTACTGCATTTCAGACTCTTTTGTTGAACATGATGGCTACTCCATTTCTTCTAAGGGATTCCTATGAACAAAGCTAGTGGAGGTGATGGAATTCCAATTGAGCTATTTTAAATCCTGAAAGATGATGCTGTGAAAGTGCTGCACTCAATGTGCCAGCAAAATTGGAATACTCATCAGTGGCCACAGGACTGGAAAAGGTCAGTTTTCATTCCAACCCCAAAGAAAGGCAATGCCAAAGAATGCTGAAACTACCGCACAGTTGCACTCATCTCACATGCTAGTAAAGTAATGCTCAAAATTCTCCAAGCTAGGCTTCAGCAATATGTGAACTATGAACTTCCAGATGTTCAAGCTGGTTTCAGAAAAGGCAGAGGAACCAGAGATCAAATCGCAAACATCCTCTGGGTCATTGAAAAAGCAAGAGGGTTCCAGAAAAACATCTATTTCTTCCTTCTTGACTATGCCAAAGGCTTTGACTGTGTGGATCACAATAAACTGTGGAAAATTCTGAAAAAGATGGGAATACCAGACCATCTGGCCTGCCTCTTGAGAAACCTATATGCAGGTCAGGAAGCAACAGTTAGAACTGGACATGGAACAACAGACTGTTTCCAAATAGGAAAAGGAGTACGTCAAGGCTGTATATTGTCACCCTGCTTACTTAATTTATATGCAGAGAAGGTGATGGCACCCCACTCCAGTACTCTTGCCTGGAAAATCCCATGGACGGAGGAGCCTGGTAGGCTGCTGTCTATGGGGTCGCACAGAGTCAGACACAACTGAAGTGACTTAGCAGCAGCAGCAGCAGCAGAGTACATCATGAGAAACGCTGGGCTGGAAGAAGCACAAGCTGGAGTCAAGATTGCCGGGAGAAATATCAATAACCTCAGATATGCAGATGACACCACCCTTATGGCAGAAAGTGAAGAGGAACTAAAAAGCCTCTTGATGAAAGTGAAAGAGGAGAGTGAAAAAGTTGGCTTGAAGCTCAACATTTAGAAAACTTAAATCATGGCATCCAGTCCCATCACTTTATGGGAAATAGATGAGGAAACAGTGGAAACAGTATCAGACTTTATTTTTCTGGGCTCCAAAATCACTGCAGATGGTGACTGCAGCCATGAATTTAAAAGACACTTATTCCTTGGAAGGAAAGTTATGACCAACCTAGATAGCATATTCAAAAGCAGAGACATTACTTTGCCAACAAAGGTCCATCTAGTCAAAGCTATGGTTTTTCTAGTGGTCATGTATGGCTGTGAGAGTTGGACTGTGAAGAAAGCTGAGTGCAGAAGAATTGATGCTTTTGAACTGTGGTGTTGGAGAAGACTCTTGAGAGTCCCTTGGACTGAAAGGAGATCCAACCAGTCCATCCTCAAGGAGGTCAGTCCTGGGTGTTCATTGGAAGGACTGATGCTGAAGCGAAACTCCAAAACTTTGGCCACCTCATGTGAAGAGTTGACTCACTGGAAAAGACTCTGATGCTAGGAGGGATTGGGAGCAGGAGGAGAGAGGATGACAGAGGATGAGATGGCTAGGTGGCATCAGCAACTCGATGGACTTGAGTTCGGGTAAGCTCTGGGAGTTGGTGATGGACAGGGAGGCCTGGGGTGCTGCGATTCATGGGGTCGCAAAGAGTCGGATATGAACTGAACTGAGTTCATGAGTGACTGAACTGAGAACATGAGTGACTGAACTGAACTGAACTAAGAGGTTAACTTCAAAATGGGCAAAAACTTAAAAGAAGTGAAGCTGGGATGGGAATGTATGGGATGTGAATGAATTAGGTTGACACTTTTTTTTTTTTTTTTGATCACTTACTATTATTCTAGGCACTTGGGACAGTGGTGAACAAGGCGGTCTGTGATCTACTCCTAGTGCTCAAATGTCACGAGGGAAGCCAGACACTGAGAAATGACAGATGTGGAGAAAGCTACAAAGGAAGACATTCAGGGTGCTAGAGGAGTGAATTCTAGGAAATCTAGCATAGTCTGGTGCCGTATCCCAAATGTAGTTTGCTAGTATTTTGAATTATGATAATAATAATGACTGACAGTGACTGAGGGCTCACTACGTGCCCTCAGGCATTTTGCATGCATGATCTCATCAAATCCCCAGAGCAAACCATCAAAATACATGTTTCAAAGAAGTTATGGCTCTGGGAGGTGAAGCTATGGCTCTGGGAGGTGAAGTAATGCCTGTGGTCACTTGGCCATCCAGTGGTAAAGTCAGATTTGGGTTTGAAATCTCATGGTCATATGGTGTTCAGACTCAGGAAACACTGAGATCCAACTAGTTCTGCTTGGAGGTTGGCAACCTGAGTGACACCAAAGGGTAAACCCAAGGCATGAATGGCTTCTCTAGGAAGGAGGAGAGATGCTGGAAAAGTAGACACACTTTAAGGAAAGGCAGAGCATGAGGGAGGGCTACTTCCATCTCTTCTCCTTGACTGGTCACCTTGCTGTCACTTTCCTTCAGGGAAACCTATGGATTCATTCAAAATTCCTGGGAGGCTGTTTCTCTAGGAGGCTCATACCATGTATGAGGAACTAGGTCTCCCCTGGTGTTTTCAACTTTCCTTTTTTATTTGGTGTCCATTGTAGTTGAAGAGGTCCCTGGTGTCTGTTCCTCTAAAGGGTGAAGAATGAAAGAAGTTGCCAGATCGCCGGCTCTCTGAGATGCCACCTTGGGTGTCATAGAATGTTCCATAGACCAGCATATCAACTCACTGAATGAGGAGGGAGCATGTGTTTGAGGTCCCTTTGACACTCAGAAGATGCCAGAGGCTCAGAGGAGGATAAATAGGTCCATGGCATAAAATCTTTCCAGACTTAGAGATAGCAGGAAACATGACCACTAGAAGGATGGTTGGTGTTGGAACTCATTTTATTTCCAGACTCCAGAGATGCTTGTGTGTGTGACTGTGGCTGGGACTTGATCCTCCAGGCAGGGTGAGGGTTGAGTCAGTTTTTACTGGACTTGGTTGAATCTGGATAGGGAAAAGGAGAAGAGGTGCATGCAAGTATCGAAATAGATAACTCTTCTTTGTGGTTCTGAATGTTCAGACACTTTAAAACAAAACAAAACAAAAAACTTCTGTTTTCCATCCTCAACTGGAAGTGGTCAGAATCAAAACTGAAAGTCGTGGCATCTAGAAGTGAGACTGACCTCTCTGTAGGGGAGGCTCCCATCTCAGACTGGCCAAGCTGAGACTTGGGTGTTGGGTCAGCTGGGTGAGGACTTCATAAGACAGCCTGATATTCAGTAGTATATTCAACAAGAATAGATGACCCCTTCTCAATGCCAGGACTTCTTCTGGGGGCTGGAGATTCAGAGAAGAGGGTGAAGATACAGCCAACCCTGATCTCTCAGGACCTGGGGGGCTGATGCCAGTGAGAAATATATAGGCAAATAAGATATCCCCAAGTGAAGACTTAAAGCAAGGTAGATATAATAAAATGCTGTGGTTTTACAAAGAGAGGAATGACTAATTCTGCTAGGTCAGAGAAGGTGGTTGGGGTCAGTTTCAAGAGCTTTGATTCAAACTCTAAAGAATGTGCAACCTGAATAAATCTTGATGTCCCACATGGCTCAGTACGATTTGGGGGTTGTAACACAGAGAGGAAAAAAATTAAAGATAAGTTTTGCAAGATCATGTAGGATCTTTAGTTGTGATATGTGGAATCTTTTAGGGATAGATTTTGAAATCATATCATTCTAACCTCAAACCAGCACTCTTTTGATTATATCACCTGTTCTTATAGCTTCAAAGCTTGGTTCCTTCAGAGTGCTAGCCAGCTGGGGGTTTGGCAGTGGAGCTGCTCTACCAGGCCTCGGCCACCCTGGTGCCAGCCCAGTCCCTGCCATGAGCCAAGCCTCCAGGCACCTCCACTTAACCCACACTCCCTCCCACACTAATGATATTGACTCTCACCACCCTAGCAGGGTGCTCCACTGCCTAATTACTGTTTGGAAACCTCTCAGGGTGGAAAACAGATGTTCAGCATTTAATGGTTAAAGGATTCACATCAAGTCTGGAGCAGAGTAGGAAACCTGGGGGCTGTTGGCATAGGGCAGGGTGGGCACACTGAAGGTCCAGACCAACCAAGGGACATTGTGTCACGGAAGAGCAGGAACAAAGGCTGGCAGTGTCTGCTCAGCTTAAAGCCAAGATTCTTAGATGATCCGGGTCATGTGATTGTGGGCTGTATCCCCTACCTGTCATTCCTAGATCCCTTTCTGGGGCCAGCTCCTCATTTCTGCTGTATCACTACACATACGGCAGTCCATTCACTGAGCACTGGCTTCTTATGGGCCAGGATCCTGGCTGGGAACCCGATGGTCGTCATCTCCTAGGTTCTTCACTATAATGAGGCTCACTCTTGTCCTCATTTGGGATCTGATGCTGAGAAGCTGAAGTGACTTGTTGAGAGATGCGTAGTTGGTGGGTGGTGGATCTGAACCCAGGTCTGTCTGGCCCCTACACCTGTACTCTTAACTCCAAGCAGTCATATGCCTCCTTTGAATGAAGTATAGTGGGACAAAGGCAGGTATCTTTGAAGTCACAGTGATGTAACTCTGAGTCCTCAAACCATGAGCCTATGCCTTCTAATCTATCTGAATAATGGTACCCACTTTCCTAAGGTGGGAATTTAAATAAATAAATATTTAATTCATATCTTTCCTGAAGATTCTCGGGTCTAACTTTGGAAGGTAATTCAATGATGATTCTCTCTACCCCAAACTCTCTAAGTCATCACTCTCTTGATTATCTCCCAAGATGGGGAGCTCACCACCTCTCAAGGCACTCTAGCTCAGGATGCTCTGAGTAAAAGGGCAGCCAGAGGAACATCCCTCACTCTCAGGGGAGTGGGCAAGAGTAAGAGGAGGAGGGGTCACATTTAATGGCTGCATCCTGGTGGTTGTCCGGGGTGGGGGCACGCCTGTGATGGTGATGACTAGATGGTGATAATGGGCCATTTTTGTAATTGGCATTAATGACACCATTTGGCCTGAACATCCACCTCCTGCTTTCTCTCCTCCTACACTTTGCTGAATCTCTGTTCTGAATGATGACTCCTGACCTGCTGATATCCCAACTTGTCTGGCCAGCCAGTTAGTCCTAGAACCTGGGGAAAAGGGCGTGCCTTGGTCTGGGTCTTTCCAGACCAGAGTAGGCTCTTGTCTCCTTTGACTTGGATACAAATGAAAGTCTGGTTTCCTTTCAAAGTGGGGTTATCATTTCCAGAGGGTATAGGATTCTCATGGCCCAGATAATGGTCTGAGTGAGAAATCGTTCCTCAGTGGGATTTGATATGGTTTCCAGGGGCTGGAGGCTGACTGCCAGCCAACTTAGAAGTGGTATGGAAACAGAGCCTTAATAGAGATCCATAGGAAGAAGGAGACACAGAAAGTCTATGAGAGATGGGAGGGAGAGAAGGAAGGGAGGGAGTGCAGAAGGAAGGAAAGAGGGAAGGAAAGAAGGAAGGAAGGAAGATACAAGGGAAGGAGAGAAGAAAGGAGGGAGGGAAGGAGGGCAGTCCATGCATTAGTTCATTTAATCCAAATAAGACTCTAGGAGACCAGTGTTATTAATGGGCAGGAGGTATACAGATATATATGGTGGTCACTATTGATTCTCATCTCCTTCCAGGCTTCACTTGAGTTTCAGGCACCAGAAGTCCAGTAGCCACATTCTACAGATCCCCAAAGTTCTCTGCATGAGCAGTGAGATATAAGCTTCAGAAGGAAGAATGGTCCAGGAGCCAATCTTTTTCTCAAGCAGTGATGGCAAGCTTGTGAGCCTGTGTTCTTCCTGCCCATCCTTGGTCTTGGACCAGCACATCCTTGGGCCACTGTGCTGGTCAGTAGTGGCTTACTGTAATATCCTGAGTGCTGCAGCAGGAAGAAGATTGCTGACTTTGGACCACAGATATGATGACAAGTCTTAACTGAAAGGCAGACTCTGACTTTCTCTCCTCCAACTCTTCCAAAAGTTTTTTAAACACCCAGTTCCCTGAATTAAATTCCTTTCTGCTTCAGTTGCCTGAATCTTTGTATTTGGGACTGCATTCTGGAAGACACAGGAGATAAGAAACTGGTCCAAGATCATGAACTAGCAAGTTGTGGGACTGGAAATCAAACCAGGTCTGTTCTGAGTCCAGGACTTGCATTCGTTATATTGAAAAAGGTTTTTTAACATAAAATTTATCATCTTAACCATATTAAGTCTACAGTTCAGTAGTATTGTTATTGTTCAGTTGCTGAGTTGTGTCCAACTCTTTGCAACCCCATGGACTGCAGCACACCAGGCCTCCCTGTCCCTCACCATCTCCTGGAGTTTGCTCAAACTCATATCCATTGAGCTGGTGATGCCATCCAACCATCTTGTCTTCTGTCGTCCCCTTCTCCTCCTACCTTCAATCTTTCCCATCATCAGAGTCTTTTCTAATGAGTTGGCTCTTTGTATCAGGTGGCCAAAGTATTGGAGCTTCAGCTTCAGCATCAGCCCTTCCAATGAATATTCAGGATTGGTTTCCTTTAGGATTGCCTGGTTTAATCTCCTAGAAGTCCAAGGGATTCTCAAGAGTCTTCTCAAACACCACAGTTTGAAAGCATCGATACTTTGGTGCTCAGACTTCTTTATGGTCAAACTCTTACATCCACACACGACTACTAGGAACACCATAGGTTTGACTAGGATTGGGTACATTTAATTGTTAGGCAATCATCAGAACTCTTTTCATCTTCCCATACTCAAACTCTGTACACATTAAACACTAACTCCCCATTCCACTCTCCATTAACACTTGGCTTCCTGTTTCTTTGAATTTGACTTCTCTACATACTTCATATAAATGGAATTATACAGTATTTGCCTTTTTGTGTCTGGCTTATTTCACTTAGCCTAATGTCCTCAAGTTTCATCCATAAAGTAGCATGTATCAGAATTTCCATCCTTTTTAAGGTTGAATAATATTCCACTATATGGGTAGACCACATTTTGCTGATTTGTTCGTCTGTGAATGGACACCTCGGGTTGCAAGGTTGCTCCCACATTTTAGCTATTGTGAATAATTCTGCTATGAACGTGGGTGTACAAACGGGCTTGCATGCTTAACCTATCACCGTAAGGCTTCTAACTGCTCAGAGGTTTTCATTTCACATCAACCTGAAGACATATTATCACTGTCATGACTTTGAGGCTGAAGGATGGGACTTTGTTTTCTCAAAGTTGGTATGCAAGAGTATCAATCATTCCTTGCAAAAGCACACTGCTGTCCCATCCCTCTCAAGTGCCCATGATAGGTTCATCAGGCTGAAGAAGGGGATGGGTGAAGGAGGTGAGGGAATGGGTGAAATATTAAGGTCATTTCAGAACCAGCAAACTAGCAGCCAATCTCTAAGCTTAAGAGGCAGAGGCCAGAGGCACTGCTTTCCTCTGTTAGCAGGTGGCTTAGGGCACTTCCCAACTGTGTATTAGGAAGTCACAGGTGGGTCTGGAGTGAGTCATGCTACCAAAGTGAGATATCCAGGTTGCCTCGGGATACCCTTGGCATATCCTTGCATTATCACTGAATTTCTGCTCTTACCCTTTTAATCCCCATGTTCCCAAAGGCTGGGACTTAACTTTGGCTTCTTTTATTCATTCATTTGTCCAATTCATCTATACAGTACCTAATTCCTAAGTTTGGGTGTGTATCGGGCACTGGAGATAGAGCAGCAAACAATCAGATATGGCTCGACCTTTTGAATATTGGGTTATAGCAGGAGAGGCATGGAATAAACCAAGTAGTCAAGTTCATACATAGGATTGCCAATGACATTGATAAATCCCATGGCAAATATAGGGCATCCCAGGTGGAGCTAGTGGTAAAGAACCTGCCTGCCAATGCAGGAAACACGAGACATGAGTTCAAACCTTGAGTCAGGAAGGTCCCCTGGAGAAGCAAGCAGCAACCCACTCCAGTATTCTTGCCTGGAGAATCCCCATGGACAGAAGAGCCTGGAGGGCTACAGTCCATGGGGTCACAGGGTTAGACATGACTTAAGTGACTTAGCACACAGATAGCACACATGGAATAAATAAGGCAGGCTTGTAAGGTAGATACTGACTGTAGAAGAGGTTGAGGCAACTAAAGAAAATGTTTCTTTGAGGGGCTGACACTTGAAATGAGATCTGAGTGATGAGGCACCTGCCTTGCAAGGACTGGAGAGAAGGCATTCCAGGTACAGGAACCAGCAAGTTTAAAGGCCAAGAGAGCAAAGAGCTTGGTGTGTTCAGGAAACAGAAAGAAGGCCTTTGTTCCTGCTGAACTATCATGATTCCCCATGAACTTGTAGGATGTAAACTTTGTACCAAATGCTGCCTACCTTGGATTCCCACTGAAAATGAAAGCAGCTCCCCATGCCCTGCTCTGATCATATCCAGCTTCTCCATCCTCTGCTTCCTTCACATCCCCTCAAGTCTTCTTACACCACTCAGTTACCAGCTTGCCCTATGGCTGAGTCCAAGAAGCCAAAGACCTTTTTTGACTTTGAGCTCAGAGAAGTTTTTCCTAAGTGGAGGTCTGTCTGACCCTGGTGTGCTGTGGCTAAGGGCACCCTTTATCCCCAGGCTCCACAGATTGGGGGAGACCAAACTGGTTTTGGCAAACACATCTTCATTTATTCATTCTATCAATAGTTAACTGGGCACCACCATCAACAGAAATAAGAATAAGAAAATGATGTCAATTAATGAGGGGGGACTCAACCAGGGTGATCTTTTTTTGAGCACACTTAACTGGGACCTGGGGCTCTGGAAAGATTTTTAGGAGGAAATGATGCATAAGTTAAAACCCAAAAGATGAGTAGGAATTAGCTAGTGAAGGGACTCATGAGAAAGAAGAGTATTCCAGATTCTGGAAATTGTATGTGCAAAGGTCCTGAGATAGGAGACAGCATGGGGGGGCATTCAAGGAACCCCAAGTTTAGACTGAGTTAGGCGATATTTGAAAAGGAGGATGTGTGTGGACAAATCTGGCTGGGAGACCCTCTAGCCTGTAGTATTGAGATTCTTCAAGGTCTTTTCCACTATATTTGTTTTTGTTTTTTAAACGTATAATCCTTTTCTATAGAGTCAGATCAGTCACAGAGGTGCACTACTGAAGAGGAAGGGCAAAGACAGAAGTGGAGTTAACCTTGACTTTCTCTTGTGTTTTGCCTTCACAAGGACAGTGATCTCTGTGGGTGTCTTCTCCCTTCTGTGCCCAGTTCTCCTCCTGTCTTGCGTCCCTATCTACATGCACCCCCCTTCTCCATGTTTCTGGTAGCTCTTTCACCACCTTTGAGCTCTTCTTTAGAAAACTCCACCCACTCTACCAAGTGAGTTCCAAGCTGCAGTGTTTAGGCTTAGGTAGGCAGATCCCTTGGCTGCTGCCAAGAGAATCAATTGGTAGAAAGTATGGGGTGAAAGACACCAGTTAGCAGACACTGCAGTCATCCAGGGCTGGGGCAGTGATGCAGTGGGTGCAGAGAAGTGGAGAGGTTTGGGAGATGTCAGGAGGTCTTTTAGAAGGTTTGAGTGGGGCTTGGATGAACTCATAGATGAGCACAGACACTGAAGGAAGAAACACAGGGAGGAGAGGAGGGGCAGGGGAAGCTCTTGAATCTGTTGAGGCTGAGAAATAGAATGAAGAAGTGAAAGTGTTAGTTGCTCAGTTATGTCCAACTCTGCAACCCTATGGACAATAGCTCTCTGTCCATGGAATTCTCCAGGCAAGAATACTGGAGTGGGTAACCATTCCCTTCTCCAACCCAGGGATCAAACCTGGGTCTCCCACACTGCAGGCAGATTCTTTACCATCTGAGCCACAAGGGAAGCCCTGTTTCCTGCTATACCAGTAAACAAAGGCTGTCATAGCCATCAATGATTGCAGCCACCACTGGTGGTGAGCTGGTGAGCCCTGAGGGAACTCAGGAGGGAATAGCCTGCCATCAAACAGCCATCAGACTGTGGCCACTTCCTATGGTGAGCCCTGAGGAAACTCAAAATGTGAAAATACAAGATACAGGCCCCAGATAATTAAGGTGCATATCAAATGATGAATTCAGAAAGCTCAGACTCTTGCATTGTCCCATTTATAGAGAAGCACAAAATTCCTTAACTTGAGATATCTGGTTTTCTTTAACTACCAATAATCTTTGGATGCTCAAATTGCCTGCCTTTCATTGCAAAACTTCTACATAACCTGGCCCCCCACGTCGACTCCTTGGAGCAGTTCTTTCAGGATTACTTGAGATGTTTCCTCCAGAGTTTGAAGTCCTAAAAATTCCTGCTGAATGAAACGTAACTATCAACTTTTAGGTTGTATTTTTTAAGTCTGCAAGGCCAAGATGTGGAACTCTGGAACCATGTGTGACGCTGGGCAAGTCACATAACCCGCCCTGACCTCCGGTTTCTTCCTTTGTAAAGTGGTGTTGCTAACAGTACCCATTGCCCAGGTACATGCTGAGTTGCTTCAGTCGTGTCTGACTCTTTGCAACCCCATCTACTGTAGCCCGCCAGGCTCCTCTGTCCATAGGATTCTCCAGGCATGAGTACTGGAATGAGTTGCCATGTCCTTCTCCAGGGGATCTGCCCAATGCAGGGACTGAACCCGTGTCTCTTATGTCTCCTACATTGCCAGGTGGTTTCTTTACCACTAGCACCACCTGGGCAGTCATTGCCTGGGTGGCTGCAAGAATGAATTAAATGAATCAGGCTCAGTATTGTGACTGACACTTGCTGATGCTATAACTGCTGGTTAAAGACATTCTGACCCATTTCAATAAACACAGGCATTTCAAATAAATAGGTCTAAAGTCCAAGAGGGAGACCTGGGCTGAAGGTAGACGTGTGAGATTTATTTTCCTGGGTCCTGCCTCCTCTCCTCAGGATAGGTATTTGCAAGGTTAATGTCAAAGCAGTTGAAAGAATAAACTCTTCACCGACTTGTAGATTCTTTGGAGGAACTTATTTGCATCTGAACAATTAATATGCCAATTGCAAACTAAGCTACTCCACTCCTCAGCACTGCCCCAGGGACTACTTGTTGGTAGCATTTTAGTACTCAGTTTGAGTTACACTGTGTGTTCTGGAACAATAAAAAGGCAGTCCATTTTTTAAAAAAGTGCAATTCACTTCTCCGTATTCTGAGTGGTCTTCTGTCTCTTTAGCCTGGAAAGTGAAAAGTGAAGTCACTCAGTTGTGTCCAACTCTTAGCGACCCCATGGACTACAGCCTACCAGGCTCCTCCGTCCATGGGATTTTCCAGGCAAGAGTACTGGAGTGGGGTGCCATTGCCTTCTCCAAGCAGCAGCTGCATTGTGGTTTAAATGACAGGGCATGATGCTCTAAGTTGAGTGGGAGAGCCTGTGGGGGTGGGGGTTGGGGGGTACTGATGCAAATTGTTGTTCACTCAGTCATGTCCAACTCTTTGCGACCCCATGGACTGCAACACACCAGGCTTCCCTGTCCTTCACCATCTCCCAGAGTTTGCTCAAACTCATGCCCAGTGAGTTGGTGATGCCATCCAACCATCTCATCCTGTGTTGTCCCCTTCTCCTCCTGCCTTCAATCTTTCCCAAAATCAGGGTCTTTTCTAATCAGTTGGCTGTTTGCATCAGGTAGCCAAAGTATTTGACTTCAGCTTTAGCATCAGTCCTTCCAATGAATATTCAGGGTTGATCTCCTTTAGGATTGACTGCTTGGATCTCCCTGCAGTCCAAGGGACTCTCAAGAGTCTTCTCCAACACCACAGTTCAAAAGCATCAATTCTTTGGTGCTCAGCCTTCATTATGGTCCAACTCTCACCATTGGAAAAACCATAGCTTTAACTATATGGATCTTTGTCATATAGTCAAATTAGATAAATAAAAATAAACATGTGATTTTCCCTTAACCAGTCTCCTGGTGTTGTATTTCTCCCATCCAAAGAATCTAGTTGAATAAGAAGATTAAAGAAAGTAAATAGTGAAAGAAGAATGTCAACTGAAAGAAATTAAAGCACAACCTAAAGGCTGAGAATTTATGTTTTATTCAGTGGCCTTACTGAGGATTGTAGCCCTGGAAACAGCCTCTCTGGTAGCTCTGAGGGGCTGTTCCAAAAAGGTAAGGGAGGAGTCAGGATACATAGGAGTTTTTGCTGAAGAAACAAACAAAAATATGGTCAATCATCAAAATGCTCAGTCACTCAGTAGTGTCCTACTCTGTGACCCCATAGATTGTAGCCCACCAGGTTCCTCTGTCCATGGGATTCTCCAGGCAAGAATACTGGAGTAGGTTGCCATTTCCTTCTCCAGGGGTTACTGCTAATCACAAAAATTAGACATCTCAAGTTAATGATTTTAGCACTTTTCCATGTGTGGTAAGATACAAGAGTCTGGGCTCACTGAAATTATTCCTTTGATATGCATTTTAACTATCTACGACCAGTATCCTGTATACCAGGGTATACCGGGGTAGGGGGGCGGGGGTGCGGCAGCTGCAGTGGCTAATGACTTGATGGCAGGCAACATTCTTTGTTTGCTGAAAATGATAGGTGACATTTTTTGTCCGTAGAGGAATGGATAAGAAGGTAGATCAGCTTCAAGCTAATCCATCCTATCAGTGATCTTGTTTAGTTGCTAAGTTGTGTCCGACTCTTTGTGATCCCATGGACTATAGCCCACCAAGCTCCTCTGTTCATGGGATTTCCCAGGCAAGAATACTGGAGCAGGTTGTCATTTCCTTCTCCAGGGGATCTTCCCAACCCAGGGATGGAACCTGCGTCTTGTCTCCTTCATTGGCAGGTGAATTCTTTACTGCTGAGCCACCAGAGAAGCCAGCCCTCTCCGATTTAGCAGTAGAAGGAAATGGCAATCCACTCACCCTAGTAGTTTTGCCTGGAAAATCCCATGGACAGAGGAGCCTGGTAGGCTATAGTCCATGGGGTCACAAAGAGTCGGACACTACTGAGCGACTTCACTTCACTTCACTTCAGGAATTGAATAAAGGTTTAAAAGACTTGCAAATCTCATGTTTACTTTTTTTCACTCTTTCTTGTGTTACAGCCCCCAAATTTTACTGTGCAGTGTAAAATACCACCTCCCAAACTTAGGGGCATTTGGAAAATGACTTATCTGACTGCTGGTCTTATGCTTAGTCACTCAGTCATGCCCAATTCTTTGGGACCCTATGGCCTGTGGCCTTCCAGGCTCCTCTGTCCATGGGGATTCTCCAGGCAAGAATACTGGAGTGGGTTGCATTTCCTCCTCCAGGAGATCTTCCTGACCCAGGAAATGAACCTGCGTCTCCTTTGTCTCCTGCATTGGGATTCTTTGCGCCCTGAGCCATCAGGGCTGGTCTTACCTGGGGTTAATCTTGTGACTCCATTAAGCTGGGTGTTGGGTTCAGGTGGAACATAGGTGCCTGGGACCATCTTCAAGGCCTGGGGTCAACCTGCCCTTCATGCAGGTAAAGTGATCTCATTGGCCAATCTAAGTCACATGTCAGTGTGGGGATAGTTCTACACAACCATGGATTCTGAGAAGGGGTATTCGTTGGGGGTGGTTAATGTGATAATCTATCTTGATAGTCTATGCAACATTTCAAAAATTTATAACTGTGGGTTTGCTGAATTGTAGAGTGATGATGATGAAGATGCTGATAGTAATCATAATACTATTTTAAATAATGCACACCATTTTATTTAGTATTTATTAAGTCCAGGGCCTTAAGTGATACAATGAGGAATTTGATCTTACCAGCAACTCTGCCAGGTCATTACCATCCCCGGCTTATGGATGAGGAAACCGAGGCTCAGAAAAGGTGAGATACATTTCTCTAAGTGCATCTTGTGGCTGCAAGTGGGAGAGGCAGGGCCTGAATCTGGCCAAGAGATCTCAGGACAAAGCTAAATCGCATTTCCAAAGCCAGTCCTTAGACTTGTTCAAGTGTAAGCAGCTTTCACTAAACAGAAGTTTGATGAGCCGAGCAGGAGTGAATCAGAAACACGAGGCTGATGTTTGTCTTCATCTGCAAGGGGGTTTGGCAGTCTCCAGGCTCCCTTGGCAAGCAGGATTTGGGCGCTGCCAAAACCTGGAGCTCTGGCGTGATAGCGTGACCCTTCCGGTCAGGCCAGGCCTCCCGCCCGCCTTCCTGCTGTTCAAATCAGAGTCTCGGCCTCTCATGGCCTCTCCTGCTGCTTCACCCTTGAGCCCCGAGGACAGAGTGGCAGGAGGCGTCTCTGTAACCACATCACGTGTAGGGGAAAAATGGCACAGAGCGCTCTTTCCTGGAGCGCGGTCAATGCAGCAGTCCCCCAGGTGCCAGGAAACCCAAGCCTTGGAAACTGTGGCTGCAGGTTCCATCCCCAGGTTGTGGGTAAGATGCTCAGACTGAGGCGGAACGTGGTCCAACAGGAGGGTGGGGCTCACCAGGCAGACAGGGAGGTGGACCTCCCCTGATTTCTCTAAGATCCCTTTTCAGGCTAAAAAAGTTTGGAATTGATCTGGTTAATCAGGCTTTTTTTTTTTTTTTTTGTAATTGCAAAGCTTCTCAGAACTTTTCCTCTTTTGATGAGACTGCCCCAAATCTGGAGCAGGACTGGAATAGATTCAAGGTCATCGGTTAGAAGAGCATTTTCTTGGGTGTTTTGTGGGACTGCTGTGCTGTGGGAGGAACTCAAAGGATGCTGTTTTAAGTGCGTTTGCCCTGAAAGTGCCAGAACACAGGCTCCATGACTGCAGAGATCTCATCTGTTTTTATTCATATCCCTGGAGTCCAGCACTGTGCCTGGCTCAAGATAAGTGGCCAATAAGTAGTGGATAAATAAACAAATGAAGAAAAAAATGCAGGGCACTCACTGCTATCTTTTTTTCTTCCTGTTTCCTTCTTTCTCTTCCTCCATCTCTACTACCTTCCCTCTCTCCCTCTTCCCCTCCCTCCCTCTCCCCTCCCTCCTTTCCTTCTTTCCTTCCAAGAATTTACTAGGACAGACACTATCCTAGCTCCTAGGGATGCTTTAGTGAACCAACACAGGTCTGCTGTGTGTTAACTAATGACTGTTTTGGATTGCAGGTGTGGACCACATTTGCACCAGCAGCTGGACAAAGGTGAGAGGCTGAGGGCTGCCCAGGCCCCTGGAGGACCAGAGAGAAGCCCGCTTAGGGCAGGCTGGCTACTTGTTTGTCCTGGTCAGTCCCGACTTGCCCCCTTTAATATTCCCTTAACATACTATTGTCCTGAAGATCCCAGATACCCCAGACCTGGCAAAGCAGGCCCTTAGACCTCACTTCTCCTTGCTACTGCTGCTGCTGAAGCCAAGGCTGGCCTGTGAACTCTGGGGGAGCAGGACCATGTCGAACTTGCTCACCAGGATACTTCCAGTACCTGGCAGGGACCTGGCAGTAATGACTATTGGATGAATGATGAAACCTGGGGGCAATGCTCACTGAAGACATAAGTCCACATCCAGAGGGGAGAATGAAAAAAAAAAAAGGCACTGGCTGAAGTTCTGGGAAGTTCCAGAGTTCTTGGTCATGGTTCTGGCTGGGAGGCTTGGGATGTCCCTCTGATAAGGGCTGCAGAAGGTCCCTGCTGACCTCCCTTACTCATTCCTGAGGCTGCAGCTTGGTCAGTGAGTCTTCTCCCAGTATGACCAGATTGTCTTGGCCCA
Source organism: Bos javanicus (assembly GCF_032452875.1). NCBI lineage: Eukaryota > Metazoa > Chordata > Mammalia > Artiodactyla > Bovidae > Bos > Bos javanicus. The sequence continues at coordinate 69,176,067 of NC_083880.1, read as the reverse complement.
CAGAGATCTCTCAGCCCCATAGAGAGCTATGCAGTTCCCCTGCAAGGAAAAACAAGGTTCTTGTCTCGGAAGGGAGAAAGCTTGTGTGGCTTTCAGGTACAACTAACTCCCAGTTAGCCGAACGTTCCAGGTCTCAGAGACTCGTGGGGGTCCCAGGGACCCTCCGAATCTCATGTTGGCCCTCAGTGCTTGCACTTGGTAGTGACAGTGGTTGGTTCCATCAAATGATGGAGCGAAGTCCCCTTGCTGGATTCAGGACAGGGATCTGAAACACGGGGGGAGGTCAACATTGTTAACACAAGCGTGGAAACCAGCTTCAGATCAGTATGGAGACTGTGAGGAATTGGGAGTCTGGGCTCCCCCACAATATGCAGGGCTCTGGGCTACTCCCTGTGCTCGTGCCTCAGGCAGTCCTGCAAGGCAGAAGTTGCCGCTCCATTGCACAGATGAGAAAACTGAGTCTCGGTGCACAAAAGCGACACACCCAAGTCCAAGTTGCTGAGATGGGATTTGAAATCAGGTGAGGAGAATCTGAAGCCCAGGTGACTTTCCCGCAGTCCTCTGACTCCTGTTACCAGAAAGGTGCCCTCCAAGATGACTTCCCTCTTCTGGTTTGGTGATGGAAGGGGGAGGCCCAGGGGAGAGATGGGGAGGTTGTGACCAAAGCCCTGTGGGGTAGGAAAGAGGAGGAAAGTTACTCCTTCATTCATTCAAATAAAGAACCCCCCTCCTCTGGATTAAATGCTGGGGGTCCAGCAGAAAGAAACCCAACCACTGACTCAACTCAGTAGGTATGTGAGATATTTTTCAAATATTACACAAATTGCACCTGTGAGCAGTGCTCTGAAGAAGTACAAGGTGCAAAGAGATATTCGGAGAGGCCTCTGGCATGGTTAAGGAGGTCAAAGTGGCTTTTCTGAAGAAGGAATATGTCAACTGAGATCTCAAACATGAGTGCGTACAGCCTAGATCGCTTCAGTCGTGTCCAACTCCATGTGACCCTTTGGACTGTAGCCCGCCAGGTTCCTCTGTGCATGGGATTTTTCAGGCAAGAATACTGGAGTGGATTGTCATGCCCTCCTCCAGGGGAACTTCCTGATCCAGGGATTGAACCTACATCTCTTATGTCTCCTGTGTTGACAGGCAGGTTCTTTACCACTAGGGCCACCTGGGAAGCCCCTCAAACAGGAGTATGAACTAGCAAAGTGATCGTGAAGGTGGAAGGGGAGGAACAAGAAACATTCCCAAGAGAGTAGAGAGCATGTGCAAAGGTCCCGGGGCAAAAGAGATGTTGGTGATCTCTGGAGGACAGAGAGCAAAGGGCTGGGAGTTGTCTTGAAGTTGGAGCACAGGAAGTCAGTGAGATGGCTTAAGCAAAGGAGAAGACGTGATTGTTTTTGAATTTGGAAAATACTTTCCTGACAATGCTTTCTCTTCACTTCTGGGAGTAACTTGGCAAAAAGAGGCTGGAAGCTCATTGGCAAGTCAATGCCTCTTGACAGGCTTCAGTTTCCCCCTCTCTAGAGTGAGTCTGAATTAAATGATTGACTATTTCCATTTAGTTTAGATACTTTGTGGCTCTTCCTGCCTCTCAGTAGGACACTCAGTCCCAAGGCGAAGAAATTCTCTGTCTTTCTCAATCTTGCTCTTGTACCGACTAACACAAACACTTGGAATTGAGTTCCCCTGTGTATGGGCACCCCTATCTGGAAATACCTACAGACGGGACAGCAGCCACCAACTTGGGAGAGCCACACAGAGAGATCTATTAATCCTAAGCCTTTGGATGCTGTGATACAGGGAGTCTGCCACTTGGCATCCTCTGCATGTGGGCAAAGGAGGAATATAAGAGGATGTTATTTTAACATTGTTTACAAATAGTGAAAAATCAGAGCCAACTGAAAAGTCCACACCTTGGCAACTGTTAAAAATTATGGCACATCCATAGTAAGGACTGTTAGGTAGCCATCAAAAAAAAAAAAAAAGGAAAGTGGAACCACTATATAACAAGATGGTGAAAAAGCAATTGTAGAAAGATACATACGGTCTGAAAATACATATGGGAAGGCCCCTGATATCCAGCTTTTCCTATAAGCTTCAGTATAATATTGGGTAGCTCAAAAAGTTTGTTTGAGCTTTTGCATAACATCGTACTGCTGCTGCTGCTGCTAAGTCACTTCAGTTGTGTCCAACTCTGTGTAACCCCATAGACGGCAGCCCACCAGGCTTCCCTGTCCCTGGGATTCTCCAGGCAAGAACACCGGAGTGGGTTGCCATTTCCTTCTCCAATACGTGAAAGTGAAAAGTGAAAGTGAAGTCGCTCAGTTGTGTCCAACTCTTGCGACCCCATGGACTGCAGCCTACCAGGCTTCTCTGTCCATGGAATTTTCCAGGCAAAAGTGCTGGAGTGGGGTGCCATTGCCTTCTCCGTAACATCGTACAGAGAAACCCAAATGAACTTTTTGGCCAATCCAGTACATACACACCATACAAAACTCAGATCTGAAAGAAATATTTCATGAATTACCCCTGGCTAGGGACCCACAATTGGAGAAGGCAATGGCAACCCACTCCAGTACTCTTGCCTGGAAAATCCCATGGATGGAGGAGCCTGGTGGGCTGCAGTCCATGGGGTCGCAGAGAGTCCAACATGACTGAGTGACTTCACTTTCACTTTTCATTTTCATGCATTGGAGAAGGAAATGGCAACCCACTTCAGTGTTCTTGCCTGGAGAATCCCAGGCAAGTGGATTGGAGTGGGTTGCCATTTCCTTCTCCAATGCATGAAAGTGAAAAGTGAAAAGTGAAAGTCAAGTTGCTCAGTCGTGTCCGACTCCTAGCGACCCCATGGACTGCAGCCCACCAGGCTCCTCCATCCATGGGATTTTCCAGGCGAGAGTACTGGAGTGGGTTGCCAGCAGGGACCCACAATTAGAGGTGAACTCTGTCAAAGGACATTCTTCCTTTCTTAGTAACAATCTAACATTAAAAAAAGAAGAAAATATCTGTATACTTCTTAGATAACTTAAAATTAATTAAAAAATAAGACTGAGTCCTTGAAGATACTCAGGAAGATATTGACCAGGTTTATTGGTGCAGAGGGTGTGATGAAGTACAGAGTAGTTTCTGATTTCTATTTTTCTATATTTAATCGTCTTTACATTTTTCATATTGACAATATATTTATATATTTTTGGGGCAAGAAAAAGGAAGTGCTTGCTTCAATTTGGTTCTTCTGCAAGTGATCTCAGCAGCTATGAGCTCTCAGGGGGAACTGAGGCCCAGGGGGCCATGTGACTTCAGGCCAGGGTGCAGTGAGTCAGTGGGCGAGGGAGAAAATGCCACCTCCGGTGCCTGCCCGTGTCACGTGACGCCAGAGCACAGCAAACTGGCTTGTTTTGCAACCCAGGCAGGTCCTATAACCACAAGCCTGCTGGCTGGCCCCATGCAGTAGGGGGAGATGATGCCAGCCCTCTTCCCTCGAATGACTCATGCTTCTTCCCGCAATAGCTGGGGGAGGATGTGGAGAAGTTGGGCTTCGGGGCAGAGGCTACAGCCCATACGCCTTGCCAGGCTGGGTGATGGGCCTCAGGGACCTTTGGGGGAAGTCCCCATGGGGCTGCTGCTTACATATGTAGATGAACACAGCTGTGGACTTTTATTTCAGACCACCTCATCAGCGCCTGTGTGGTGATGGTGAGGAGCTGGGGCTTTCAAAGGCTTGCATCAAACACTGAGTGTCTATTATGATCAGGGCAGTGTGGTCTTGCATCATGATAACATCTAAGGCAGGGCTTGCTGGTCCCATTACACAGATGCAGAAACTGAGCCTCCGTGCAGGTGAATGAGGTGAGTGACTTGTCCAGGGTCTAGGGTCTAAGCTGGTAAGTGGCTGAAATGGAATTGGAAATCAGGTGTGTCTGGAATCCAAGGCCCGGATGGCTTTCACTGTCCTCAGGTGGCTTTCTTTAGCTAGCAAGGTGTGTACTCTCAGAAGCGTGCTCGTGGAGTCCACTTCTCATAGGTCATGCTCTCAGGTTTACTGGTGGAAGGGGAAGGTCCTCTGAGACGGCAGCGAGGCCAATGCACATCATTTCTGGGTGCTTCTCTGCCACTTCTGGACTGAATACTGTGCATTCATATGCATCTCAGTTCCCTCAACAACTGGTAAAACCTCTGTCCTAGCTTTGCAGACGGGCACACGGAGGCCGAGGGAGTGAAATGATTATTGAAGGCCGCAGCCAGCAGAGGAGGCAGGGGTTCGATCCCAGGGTTTCAATGTCCAATTCTGGAACTTAGCCTCTGTAGTCAGTTACAAGCCTTTTTAACCTGCAGGCACCCGTTCCCTGTGAGGCCCAGGTCTCAGCTCTCCTTTCACTGTTTTGTCTAGCCTGGTCCACGAGGCAAGATCTCATTTATCCTTCAATACCCCAGGAGCATCACCTTCTCCATGAAGGCTTCCTAGCTCTGCAGAGAGGGATTCCCACTATCCCTCCATGGCTTTCTGCCACAGGTGTCTTTACTGACACACACCAACTGGCTTTGTGACTCTTCCTACTGGTTTATTTAGGGGACTGTGAGGTCCTTTAGGGTAAAGATAATATGATGGTTAATTTTATGTGCTGACTTGACTGGACTAAAAGATGCCCAGAGAGCTAGTAAAATATTTCTGAGTGTGTCTGTGATGGTGCCTCTAGAGAAGATTAGCATTTGAATCAGTGGACTGAGTAAAGGAGATCAGCCTCATCATTGCAGATGGCAACATCCAACTCACTGAGGGCCCCGATTAGGGCACAAAGACAGGGATCTGCTCTCTTTGCTTGAGCTGGGATGTCCATCTTCCCCTGCCTCTGTACATTAGAGCTTCAGGTTCTCGAAATTTCCAACTTGAACTGGAACTCCTCAGGCCTTTGGCCTCAGACTGAACCCCACTGCCAGGTTTCCTGGTTCTTCAGCCTGTAGTGGGCATATTGTAGGATTTCCTGGCCTCTATAATTTTGTGAGCCAGTTCTTATAATAAGTCCTGTCTAGTTTATATATAGCTGTGTATCTGATTGGTTCTGTTTCTCTGGAGAACTCTTGACTGATACAGATGGCATCATGTTCTTCAGTTATTTTTAAAATCCTCTGATCATGTTTTACCATCCATAGGATCTAGGTTTGAATCCCAACTAGTCTGGGTGATGTTGGGTCAATTCCTTGACTTCTCTCAGGTGTGTGTGTAAAAAATGGAGATTCGACTGTCTACTTCTCAGTGATGTTGAATGATTAAGTGAGATACTTATGTAAGGTGCTGAGCACAGCACCTGAGGCACAAAGTGCATTAAAACCATTAACCTGGCATCGGGCCCTTGCCAATATGGCTGCCCTGATGCCATCGTGAGGACTGGACTAGAAGCTTTGACTGCTACCCGTGATTTATAGCTCCATCTCCTGCATATATCATTCTTCCTTCTTCAGAAGGTGGTGATTAACACTCACATCTACAGATGAAGAGAATGGGTAAGCAGATGAGCTGAACAAAAATCTATAAACAAAAATTTGCATATAAAGGAATGTAGAGAGTGATCAAACACTTAAAACATGTTCATTTGTAATTCTGACCAAGGAAATTAGCATGAATTATATCTACCACCTAAGAAAAAAAGAATGGTCTTATTAATGCCCACTGGTGGTGAGACTGGGTTGAAAAATCATACACAAAAACACAGCTTGTGATCATCCAAATCCTTACAAACTTCGGGGATATGATACTGTATTGTCACACTCTGATACTGATCTTGAGAAAATTCTCTTGAATAAGCAATAGTTAAGCAGAAGATGCTTGTTGCCTGTATGGGTGCTCAGTCATGTCTGACTCTTTGTGACCCCACCGAGTGTAGCCCACCAGGTTCCTCTGTCCATGGGATTTTCTCCAGAAGAATACTGGAGTGGGTTGCCTTTCCCTTCTCCAGGGGATCTTCCTGACCCAGGTATCGAACCCACATTTCCTGTGTCTCCAAGACCAACCCCCTAAGTGTTGGTCAGCAGGGGCTGATCTTGAGAGCACTTTGTAAACAGGCAAAAACTCTGCCTGGGAAGGGAGGCTGCATTAGTCCTAAGTAAATTAACGGGCTGATGAAGCCCCATTAACTTAGGAGCTTAACCTGAGAAGCCCACACGGGCATCATGTATTTTTTCCCATAGGACCACTTCCAACTTCAGACAAAGCAAAGTCATGGATAGGACTATTTCTGTCTGAAAGGAATTCCAGACGGGCCCTTAAAACAGGGCTGGAAGGCTCCCCTCCCCGCCCCGCGACCCTCTCCCAGGGTCCTCTTTGGCCTGCTGACCCCTAGGGGGAGCCTCAGGCGCAGGATCTTCCCTCTGCATTCACTCCCCTCTCCTTCACCGGTGGTCTCCACCTTTGCTCAGCTGCTGAAGAAGAGTTTGTGTTCCAGATCAGCACTCAACCCTGTCACAAATCATGCTCATTCAACGTGGGTAACTTAAGTATCCAGAGAGGAGTTCTTGGGAATGACTTGCCTACACTGTCATCCATCCATCCTCCCATCTCTCTTTCCATCCACCCATTCATCTACCCATCCATCCATCTGTTCCTCAGCTGTGAACTGCCACATACTCTATACCAAGCACTATTCCAGATCCTGAAGATATGGCAAGACAATGGTGGCCCTAGTGGTGGATAATACACACATGAATAATAAAAAGCCAATGGAGAACGACAGGCAGGAGTGAGTAGAATGGACCTCCAGTTGCATGGCCACCAGAGACCTGATGAGAACATCTCAGGTCAACAAAGGCCAGACAGAGGAGAAAAGGCCAGAGATGCAAGAAGCTGGGGGAAGATTCTTCCAGGCAGGGCTCAAAAATTCAAGGCAGGAGCTGGGTGCCAGGGCGGGGGGCGGGGTGCAGGGAGCTCTGTACAGCCTGCCTTGCTTCTCTCACCCCTCTTTTTTTTCTGTCTCTGCTTTCTCTCTCTCTCTCTCCCATCTCAGGAAACACTTGATCTCCATCCATAATTTGGCTCTTGATTTACTGAGTCTGAGTCTGGCTCGGTTTTCTTCACCCACTAACTCTATCAGTCTCCCTAACTCTTGATAACCTTTTCTCAGTCTTTGTCATTCCTCCAGCTCACTCCTGTATCCTTAGTGCCTTTGCCTCTCTCTCTCTATCATTCTGTCTCCATCTAACTTTGGCTTCATCTCTTTCTGATTGCTTTCCGCTCTTCTGCTGATGTCTCTTGTATTCCTGAGTTGAGGCCACTGGGTGGACTATCTGATTGATATTGCTACTGACAGTTAAAGCCTTGAAATCATTCCCACAGTACATCTCTGGGAGGTGTTAAGCCGGTGGTGTTTTGTCTGTACCCGAGAAAGACAGGGGTTTTTTAAACAAATATATACATTCTCAGAAATCCCAGCAATTGTATTTCTCCATGGATCCATCATGGTGTTGAGTTAGTATAAAAGCTTCACTGATGCCTGCAGGGGGTTTACAGGCTGAGCGGCTGTGCAGGGGAGGGTGAGGAGAGGGAGAAAATGGTTCCAGAGGACCAAGCGGGAGCCTGTGCTCCAAGGACCCAACAAAGGGGTTCATCTCTAGAAGGGAGAGAGATCACTTCTCACTGAGGGAGTCAGAGAAAGCTTCACAGTGCTCCAGTGTCACCTCTTCTGTAAAGCCCTCGTGACCACCTCTGCCACGGAGAAGTGACAGCTGACTTAAGCCTTTACTGTTTTGGGATGCTCTAGTTCACCACCAGAAATCTGGAGGGTTTTTATTTGCCCAGAAATTCCTCTTCCCCACTGGACTATGAACTTCACGGAAGCACTATTCATGAGGTGCTTAGCTTCACACCCACAGTGGCCATCCCACAGCCTGTGTCTTGCCTGGCTGAGCCAGTTTGCAGTGAAAGGCTCATGGCGGGGGGGCGTCTATGCGACTAGCACGTGGTAGATATGACACTTAGTAGGCTTTGGGAAAGTGCCTCACTTTCTTTGTCTCTAAAATAAGGGTATCTGTGACACAGTGCAGTGAAGTGCTTAGAACGCTGTGGTAAACCTTTAGTAATGTGAGCTCTCCTTACTCCCATCGCCAGGGTCTTTGTCATCCCTGCATCAACTCTTCACAGTTGAGTACCATGTGGTTAACTGGCTGTGGAATCCTTCATTATGAATGGATAGGAGATGATGATTTGGGGTGCAGAAAATTAGTTTTGACCTGTGTGAACATTTATATTCTCCCAAATATGCTCTTTCACACTCTGGGTCTCTACCCAGTAATATTTGAAGAACTCAGGGATGGGCTTGGATGTAAAGGAATGTTAGTTCTTCTCTCTGTTTGTCTGCTTTGTTTGGAAGGACTTCTCTGCTGTGAGCCTCCTCCCTTAGCTCCAGGCTGGCCCAGGGCCAGATTCCCAGCCCTCACAGGCCTTGGGCAGAGCCAGACAACCCCCTTTCATGTTGCCATAACTGCTCCATCCTCGTTCCATCTGATCATTTGACACAGTGTTTTGGGATAGTTGGTTGATTGATTCTAGAATTTTTTTTTAATCACTTGTCTCTGAGCTTTAGCTATAAAACAATGAAAATTATTACTAAATAAATAATGATTATTTATTTTTTACTTTACTTATTTATTTTTTACTTTAAAAAATGTGGCTATTAGAAAATTTTAAATTGTTTATTTGGCTCACATTCGGGCTGCCGTCTATGGGGTCGCACAGAGTCAGACACATCTGAAGCGACTTAGCAGCAGCAGCAGCAGCATAGTTCTTTTGGGAGCTTCCCCGGTGGCTCCGCAGTAAAGAATCTATCTGCCTGCAACATAGGAGACACAGGTTTGATCCCTGGGTTAGGAGGATCCCCTGGAGGAGGGCACGGTAACCCACCTCAGTATTCTTGCCGGGAAAAATCCTATTAACAAAGGAGCCTGGTGGGCTATAGTCCATAGTGTTGCGAAGAGTTGGACTGCACTGAAGCAACTGAGCAAACACGCATAGTTCTTTTGGACAGGGCTGCTTTAGAACATGGTAAAGAATCTGCTTAGCTCAAGTGAGCAATACATGTGGAAGGAATAGATAGATGAATAAATGAAGAATAGAAATAAATGAAGGGATATATAAATGAATTAAAGCATAAATGAATAAATAGCAAATGAACAGATGGAAACAGATGAATGGGTACATAAAGTAATAAATGAATAGACGAATAGGAGGATGGGTGGATGGGGGTGGGTGGACAGAAGAGCAAGAGAAAGAATAAGTAGAACTGGTAATGAAACAAAAGAATGGCTGGAGAGAAAAGATGACCGGTCAGTCGATGAATAAATGATCAAAAAGATGAATTAAGTAAGTACTTAAGTACAAATACAAATACATACGGAATATTTGAGTATAGGATAGATGCCTGAAGATACCAGGATTTGACTTTGATAAAAAGATGTATTCTTCTTCTTGGGCTCATGGAATTTAAGCCTTTGACCAAGAAGAAAGGTTTACCCTTGCTCTTGGGGAATTTATTATTTTAATTGTTAGCCTTCATCAGAGGTTATTGGAATTTTTTTCCCCTCGGACAGTTTATCACTTGTAAATAATTTGTCACATCGCTATAATTCTATCCAGATCCTTAACTTTCTCATCATGCATCTTTTATGGGGTCTCCGTTAAAGAAGCACTATAATTACGTGCCAAGGGTCCCAGTAAATTTTACCAGGCCATAAAATATTATACTTTAATTATTTGGAAAGGGAAGAAAGGCAAATGTTCCCTCTGCAAGACTGATGATCAATACTACAGGGCTCTGGGTGGCATAGGCAGCTTTAGACATGTTCCTCTTAACTGGTGTCCCTCCCAAAGGATGTGCCACCTGCCTCTGCAGCATATGTACAGAGCAGGGGGGCCTCTGCATGCTGATGCCTCTGCTTTGATTCTCTGGCAGATGTTGGGCCGTGATAAACTCATAAGCATGCATACTTGAAATGATCTCATTATGCCCAGCAACTCCAACGGGTGGTTGGGAAGTTCAGTTCAGTCCAGTAGCTCAATTGTGTCCGATTCTTTGCAACCCCATGCACTGTAGCACACCAGGGTTCCCTGTCTATCACCAACTCTCAGACTTTACTCAAACTCATGTCCACTGAGTCAGTGATGCCATCCAACCATCTCATCCTCTGTTGTCCTCTTCTCCTCCCGCCTTTAACCTTTCCCAGCATCAGGGTCTTTAAAGTACTGGAGTTGTAGCTTCAGCAGCAGTCCTTCCAATGAATATTCAGGACTGATTTCCTTTAGGACTGACTGGTTGGATCTCCTTGCAGTCCAAGGGACTCTCAAGAGTCTTCTCCAATACCACAGTTCAAAAGCATCAATTCTTCAGTGCTCAGCTTTCTTTATAGTCCAACTCTCACATCCATGCATGACTACTAGAAAAACTGTAGCTTTGACTAGACCGACCTTTGTTGGCAAAGTAATGTCTCTGTTTTTTAATATGCTGTCTAGGTTGGTCATAACTTTTCTTCCAAGGAGCGTGGTTGGGAAAGATGATGAGGAAACTTAGATCCAAGCAATTAGAGATGGGGCTGTAACTGGCTTCTCTTAACTCCATGGTAGTTTTTTTTCCCCTCATTGTGCCACATCTGGTCTTATGAGCTCAAACCATCACACATACATGTACTCAGTGGGTTAGGGCTGTGATATTCTCAAAGGTCTGAAAATAGAAATGTGGTGGCCCCAGGCTTTTGCATCCAACATTTTATTCATCGAAATAAATATTTTAGCTGGGCTCCCACTATGGGCCAGACCCTGGTGCCGGAATGAAGCTATAAGTGACACATCCAGGCTCCTCTGGGGCTTGCGGTCCCACTGGGGAGATGGACGTTGGTCCAATCATTCCATAGACCATAGAGCATGGAGGTTGACCTGTGGTAAGTGCTAAGAATGTGCGGATTTATGAGACTTTGAAAGCCTAAAGCCAGGATCTTTTAATGAGTTGGGAGGTCAGAGAAGGCTTTCCTGAGGGAATAAGTGATCTGTGATCTGAAGGACAAGCAGGAGTTAACTAGGTAAATGGGGAAAACACTCCAGGTTGTTGTTCTGTTGCTAAGTTATGACTGACTCTTCGAGACCTCATGAACTGCAGCATGCCAGGCTCCTCTGTCCTCCACTGTCTCCCAGAGTTGGCTCAAATTCATGTTCATTGAGTCAGTGATGCTGGCTAACCATCTTATCCTCTGCCGCCCCGTTCTCCTTTTGCCTTCAATTTTTCCCAGCATCAGGGTCTTTTCCAATGAGTTGGCTCTTCGCTTCAGGCGGCCGAAGTATTAGAGCTTCAGCTTCAACAACTGTCCTTCCAATGGATATTCAGGGTTGATTTCCTTTAGGTGACTAGTTGATTCTAGGTATAGGGAAGAGCATATGCAAAGGAACTGTGGTAGGAAAGCCTGGAAAGTAATCCAGGGCGGCCAGAGCAGAGTTACTGATGAGAGATTGTGAGCTGAGGCTGGAGAAATATCAGGAACTGCATCACATGAGGCCTATTGGCCCATGTCAAGGCTTTTGGTTTTTATCCTAAGAGCACTGATTATTCAGGCAAAGGTTTAAATGAGGAAAAAGAGATGTTTTAAAAGGTTGTACAGACAAGGGAAGACATTGTCCAGGAGAAGGGAGGAGTGATCTTGTGCTTGGACGGATGTCAGGAGATGAGTTTCTCTAAGTGCATGAGTACGAAGAAGAGGAAGGCAGGGGAGGATGACTAATCTCTGCTCATCCCTCTGGTCTTGGCTTCAATGTCATTTCCTCGGGGAGACCTCCCCTGACCCCCCGTTGGGTCAGGTCCCCCGCCCCAGTTGGTGGTCCCCACCCTCCACTTCCCCTTTCATAATGCACAGCACTATTGCTGCCATGTCTTACTTAATGGTCTCTTCCCTTCACAGGGTGGGGCTTGCGAGTGTCCTGGTTACTTCTAGTTACCAGATCCTCAGCCCGGGACCTGGCATGTAGCTGGCAGGCAATACCCAGGGCTGAATGAGCAAATGAATGAATGGGGCACCCAGGAGACAAAATTTATGAGGGGCACGTTTCCTCCAGACTCTTCCCCACTACTGCCCTTCCCCTGCCCTCCCTCTCCTCCTCCCCTGGCTACTTCCTTTTTTTATCCTAAAGCTGAACGCCTCTAATATTCCCACCCAGGGGCTCTCATCCGAAAGAAGTGACAGACACAGGGGAAAATTACTTAGCTCTGGCTCAGAAATACCAATTTTGCCCAGAAAACATTGCAATTGCATGTTCATTGTGCAGACGAACTACTTTGATTCGAGAGAAGGTGACTTGGTCAAGACTGATGAGAAGGAAAATGATAGTGCAATTTACAAAACTTCTCCATGTCATCCCTTTAGGGTGACTCATCTTGTTACTAGGTTTGCTGCTGATTAACTCAGGGTGAACACTTTTTGGTGAACCCTGTGGTTATGAAGCTGGTGAAATCCCTAACCAACTTTTTTTTGCTTGAAGAAAGTTGTATTTATATCAATAATAATACTTGTGCTAAGAGCAAGCATACATGCCAGGAAGTTTCCCTGTCCTTTGCAGCAGAGAGTCTATAGTCCACGGCCCACAGACCAAATCTTGTTTTTGTAAAAGAGGTTTTATTGGAGCACAGCCATGCCAATTTGTTTATGTATCTGCTTTCTTGCTGCCCTGGCAGAATTGAATAATTGTGACAAAAACCATATGGTCCTCAAAGTCTGAAATGTTCACCATTGGCTCCTCACAAGTGAAGTAGCTAATCCCTGATATGTATTCATTATTGCAGCATAATGACCTAAGTCTCATTTTCTGCATTTTACAGATAATGAAACTGAGGCTCACAGAGGACAAGTAATTTCCTTGAGGCTTTATGGAGACCAGAATTCAGAGATTCTGTCTTCAAAACTGTTTTCCTGGTGTGCTCTCCTGGAAGTCACAATGTCACTCTGACCTTGAAGAAGAAGGCAGGAGACTTGTTCTTAATAGAGTCCAGAATTCCAAAAACTGAATGCTCCACAAGCATTTTCTTTTGGGGGCAAACGCTCTGATTTATAATTACATAAAGATACCTCCCAACCGGTAACTTGAAAGCAGTAACAGTTGTTTCCTTCACTTCCAAATGAACAACTGGAGCAGGATTTGGAAGGAACGGAAGTTCTCTGCACAGCATCAGCTAGTGGCTCGAGTGGGGCTGAGTATTTAATTCAAAGATGACTCATACCCAACTGGCAAATTGGTTCTGACTCTTGGTCTCTCTTCACAGGGGCCTCTCCACAGTGTGTCTTGGGCTTCCTCACAGCATGGTGGCTGACTTCTAAGAGTGAGAATACTAAGAGGCAGAAGGGGAGATGTGCCAACTTCTTAAAGCCCAGACCTAGAAACTGTACTGGGGAACCGCTGCCATGTGCTATTGGTCTGCTTAGAATCAAGGAAGGGAGCAGAGATCTCATCTCCTAATGGGAGAAGAGTCAAAGAATTTGGGGGGACATATTTAAAAAACCCACAGCTCCTAACTTAGAAGCTTGGGATTATCACATACACATTACCGTATAATGAAATAATCAACAAGGACCTACTGCATAGCGCAGGGAACTCTACTCAGTATTCTGTGATAATCTGTATGGGAAAAGAATCTGAAAAAGAGTAGATATATGTATATGTATAACCAAACCAACCACTTTGCTGTACACGTGTGACTAACACAACATTGTAAATCAATTATATTCCAATAGAAAATAAAAGTTAAATTAAAAAGATTATGGCACAAGGAACTATATTTGATATCCTGTGATAAACCATAATGGAACAGAATATGAAAAAGAGTGTATATATATATATGTGTGTGTGTGTGTGTGTGTGTATAACTGAGCCACTTTGTTGTACAGCAGTGATTAATACAACATTGTAAAGTAGTTACACTTGGGTAAAAATTAAAAAATAGGAAATTAAAAAAATAATTTTATTTTTTATTTGGCTGTGCTGGGTCTTCATTGCTGCTCAGCTTTTCTCTAGTTATGGAGAGAAGGGACGACTTTCTAGTTGCAGAGCATGGGTTTCTCATTGTGGTGGCTTCTCTTATTGCCGGGCACAGGCTCTAGAGTGTGTGGGCTTCAATTTTGCGCTGCTAGGGCTCAGTAACTGAGGCTCCCAGGCTCTAGAACACAGGTTCAATAGTTGTGGTGCAACGACTCAGTTGTTCCATGGTATGTGGGATCTTCCCAGACCAGGGATCGAACCTGTGTCTCCTGCATTGGCAGGCAATTCTTTCTTTCTTTCTTTTTTTTTTTTTTTTGCCACTGAGCCACCAGGAAAGCCCCCAAATAGGAGATGGCATTTGTGGGTGGAGGGACCAGAGGCTATAAAGACAGGTCATGGTATAGAGTTTGAGAAGCCTGGGGTGCAGCCAGCTATTTGGTGTGTCTGGAGCATAGTTGGGGTGGAGGGGGTCCAGTGGGGTCCTGCCTGGGAAGGGAGTTGCATCATAGGGGCTTGGGTCTTCCCTCAGAGGTACTGGGGCTCCTTCTGAGTGTTGACATGTTCAAGGGGAGGAATATTAGATTTGGCCAGCACCAGCCATCTTGAGCTTGGGCGCTTGGTAGTTTGATGTGATCTGTGGACTGACAGCACCGCCCTGGAGTTCCGCAGAAGTGCGGCACCTGGGCTTCCTTGGTGGCTGGAGTGTGTGGAAGTGCCTAGCAGAGGATGCAGCACAGGGGAGGGAGCCACATGCTTCTGGTCCATAACCTCAGACTCCAGCTGGGCCAACCATCCTGGCATGCCAGGGGCAATAAAGTGAAGGGTCTGGTTTCATTTCACAAACCACACTTGCCCAGAGCTCCTCCCTGTCTTTCAGGGAAGTGACCTTTCTCACATGCTGAGAAGATGCACATGAGGCTGGCGACCAGACAACCAAAGGATCTTGCAAAACTCCCGATTTTCTCATTGCTGCAGAGGAATGGAGGGAGAGAGGAAGAGGGGCATCCCTCTTTCCAGCATGGTCTTCAGGGCTCTGCTTGCTTTGGGATCTTAAGACTATGTTTAGGAAGATGGACTTGCCCTGAAGGTCTTTCTTCCTCTCCTTTTCCTTCTCCTCCTTTCGTTGTTGCTCTTCCTCTTGTTCTATTGACTTCCTTGACGCTACTCCCCTGATAGTGAGACAGTGAATGCATCCAGGCTCTGCTGAACTTGGCAGGAGGGCTGGGCAGATGATGGAGGGCAAAAAGGCAGGAGGTTCGTTCACAGAACTTTCAGAAGCTTCAAAGACCTAGAACTTATTGGCTGAAGCACCCACGGTGGGGTTTAGACCCATGGGAACAGGTGAGCAAGTCAGGACCCTGCTTGTCTTGCCATTGGCCAGACTTTATCCATCCCTGAATGCTCAGCTCAGGGATGTTTGCACCTTGACATCACCAAGGCCTTCAGTTTCTGCAGCAGGTGATGACTAACGCTTTCCTGGGAGCAGCCAGGACTCTGCTGTCCTTGAAGAGAGCTTGAGTAATGGGTGCCCTTCTGCATTGTGGCTCTGCCTCCTGAGTGACCCCTGCCACACTCTCATGATACCCACATATGCATGCTCCCTTGCACACCCACTGCATGTGTACGATGCTTTTCACCCATCCACACACTCCCACATAGCCTGTAGGTATAGGTACTTGGACTGCATGGTTCCCTCTTCTCACAGGCACGTCCCCCCCACCGTCTCCAGCAGGGAACTTTATTGCCCGTGCTCCCAGGTGTCTGCAGACTTGAGATTGGCAGTGATGGAGTGGGCCTTTTGGTGACACTTCCATAAAACCCCATAAATCGCCTCTGTGAGACATCATGTGCGGATTTTTATTTTCCTCTATAAATACACACATTCTTATTTCCTAACAGCTCCAGCCTTGGCCGAGTGCCCAGCCAAGGGGTACACTTTCTGTGTGTCTGACTGGGGTGGGTTGTGGACAGGAATGGGGACCACTTTCTTGGTTGTTTGAGGCCTAAGACATCCTCTGGGATCAGAGATAAGAGAAGCCTTATTTAAGGGGGACTTTGGTGGGGGTCATCTTCTCCAGTGGCAAATCATACCTTTCACCTTGCAAAGCATTCTTCTTTTTATCTATTGACTTATTCCACCCAAATTTAGAGTTTAGGTGGAATAAGCGAATAGATAAATTCTTTGCCTAAACTCTTTTAAGCATGGGCTACTATTAAACCTTGGAGGAGGAAATGGCAAATCCCATGGACAGAGCAGCCTGGCGGGCCATAGTCCATGGGGTTGCAGAGTTGGACATGACTGAGCATCCACATACTGTTCTTCTCAATGTGGAAAGGATAAAAAAAATTACATGATGCTCAGGGCCAGGTAAGTCCTTGGAATCTGCATTTATGAAAATGCTCTGGGTCCCTCTGATGCAGGTGGTTTTGGTCACACTTAGGGAATAAAGATCTTTTACGATGTTGACTTGGGTCTTGGGGTATAAACCATATTTCACTCTTTCTTAAAATAAGGGTATCTTGGAAATAATAACTTTGAAGAGGTAAGGAACCGTTCCCAGGGCAAACACTTTTCATGCAGAAGGTTGATGGAACTTAAAAGCTTTAAGAACTTTGGTGTTGACCCTCCGGAGAGGCTGGCTGAGGCCGGGCTGTCTGCCACCTTGTATGTCCAGGGCAGCTCATCACCTCTCCTGGCTTTGCTATTAACATGGATGCACTGTTGTCTGCCCTTTCTTAAAAAATAATTCCATTACTTATGAGTTGATAAATCTTTATCTCTTACAAAGTGCTTCTAGGAGGCTGTTGTTATTTCCATTTTATGAACTGAGAAGCAGAGGTGTCAAAGCAGAGTTTCATTGCCAGTGAGTGGTAGAGCCTGAACTACAAATCCAGCTCTCTGACCTCTGGGAAAGCTTGTTTATTGCCTAAATGCTCCTGATTTTGAGGGGTTAGCAGGCTGTGAGGTTCCAGGGGGCCAGTAGGATGTATGCTAAGGGTCCCAAGGCTACATAGCTCTTGCCCATAAGATCTCATGGAATGGAGGGAAGGCAGAGAAAAGGGAAGTGAAGTCTGGGGTTAGGGATAGGAGGGAAGGATAGGAGGGTCTCTCACTCAGCACTTCCTCATTTTGGGACATCAAATAATACTACCTTGTTGCCATGTCTGGAGCAGAGGAGTGGAGGGTAAAACAAAAGAGAAACGGATTCTCTGTGGCTTCTAAAGTTTCAAGTGTGGCCAGAGTGGAAGAGAGGAAGGTATAGAGTTCACACTTTTGCTTTGACTTGATATTCTGGGAAGTCCATTATGAAGGAGCCACCAGCAGTCTATGAAAGCCACAGAGAAGAGAAGGGTGTAGGTCACAAAAGGAGCCTCATCAGCTCTGATGCACTCGCTTCTCTCTGTGGGTCCCCCAAATCATGCTGCCAGTGATTGGGAAGGGGACAGTTCTTGCCTCTGGGGAACACCCACTGAGTGGGGTGTCTGAGCAGATGCAAAAACAAAGACCAATCATTCACAGAGTCTGTGCTCATCTGAGAGGCTTCCAGAAAACACTGGGAGAAATATGATGTCATCCTAACTCTTCTGACCCACCCACGCGACCGCCATAAGCCATTTCATTTGCTCACAATGTTGCAGGTTTAACATTATGGCTGGGCTCAGATGGAGGATTTTTCTGCTGGTCTTCCCCAGGGTTGCACCTTCTGCTGTGGTCCTTGGTGGGTCTGCTGGGGATAGGTTGTTCTAGAGAACCTCAGATGGCACGACTTTTCTCTATTCCTTTTCATATGGTCCTTCTTGAAGGAAGGGGCTGCAAAGTCACATGAGAAAGTGGGTGGCATGGGGACGTCCCTGGCATTCCAGTGGTTAAGAATTCACCTCCCAGTGCAGAGGGTGCGGTTTCGATCCCTCGTTGGGGAACTAAGATCCCACACGCCTTGCTGCCAAAAAACCAAAACATGAAACAGAAGCAATATTGCAATAAACTCAAGAAAGACTGTAAAAATGGTCCACATCAAGACAGTCTTAAAAAAAAAATAGGTTAGATGCACCCAGGAATGGGAGGAGCCGTAGCACACAACTTGGTAAACAGTATGCTATAAAACATAGATCATAAAAGGAAAACAAGAGGATGATACCCAGCGCTGCTAAGGATACAGCGAGATAAACTGTCTTTCATATATATCTGATGGGCCTATTAAACGTATAATAAAAAAATAATTTGGCAATACATTTCATGAATGGTAAAATGTGAATGGACTTTGATTCAGCTTTTCTTTACCTTGAAATTTATCCTAAAGAAATAGTCAGAGTTCTATGTATGCAATAATTATGTGCCAGACTTTTTATGTATAGCATTATTTGTAAATGAAAACTGGACACAATCTAAATGTGAAATATTAGAGGAATTAATGACATCATCTCCATATGATAGAACATTAAATAATCTTTAATGTCATGTTTGAGGATACACAATAATTTTCAAAAGTAGGATTCATGACAAAATAATGATAAGAGTAAATGATATTTTGAGATATACACAACAGTTATAATATAGCATGAAAATAAGGATTGATCTATTGATTATAAAGCTATAAAAATTACTAATATTGGGACTTCCTTGATGATCCAGTGGTTAAGATTCTGCATTTCCATTGCAAAGGACATGGGTTTGATCTCGGTTCGGGAACTAAGATTCTACATGGCGATCAAAAGATAAAATAAATAAATAAAATACTTGTTACAAAAGCTGCTAATACTATGGTTATGGGTTATCTACATTCATAATAGACAAAAATGTTAATTTTCGGTTAGAGACTGATGAAAATAAAGATATAATTTTCTCTTCATTTCAATTCAAGGATCTTCTGAATTCTTACCATGGACCAATTGGGATCCACAGGCCCCGGGGGGAGAACCCTTGTATTAGGCATTCCTGTTCTTCAACATTGTGCCATGTTAAATCCCATTCTTGTACGATATGGTAGATATGATATTACATTGCTCTTCCTCCCTTTCTCCCCTCACAGTTTGTCTTGGGAGACTTGGAAATCTTCACACTGTTCCTGTGAGTGCTTCTGCAATCTCTGGTTCCTAATTTGGAAATTGGCTCTTGCCTTTTCTCTGATTGTTCACAACCCATCAGGGTGGTTTTAGCCAAAAGAATTGGTCATCGACTCCTTTTGTAATTATAGTAGTCAACATTCACAGAGCATTGTTCTGAAGAGGGCATTATTTCCTTTTATTTTCACAGATGGGAGTCGTGTAGCTAACCTGAAGTGCTATACTGCCTTCCTTTAGTGACACTCAGAAGAAAATTAAATCTTAGGGTCAGCAGTCTTTTGAAGGTAATTGCTATTTCAGAGTACCATTTTGTTTCCTCTGGCACCTTTCTAAATCTTCCATAAGAGTCTGTACATAGGAGGAAGCTGATACATAGGCAGGAAGAAAACTGCAGAAAGCACTCTGAGAAGCAGAGAGGAGGACTGTCTGGTTCCAGTTTGTTTTGAGGGCTGGCTGGAACCTGTTTTGTGTGACCTCACATGGCTTTCTTTCCTTTTTAAAAAAATACTTATTTAGCTGCACCAGGTCATAGTTGCAGCACGGGGTTGGGAGGGGTCTTTGATCTTCACTGTGGCATGCAGGATCTTTAGTTGTGGTATGTGGGATCTTAGTTCCCTGACCAGGGATAGAACCCAGGCCCCTCTTCATTGGGACCATGGAGTCTTAGCCACTGGACCACCAGGGAAGTTCTCCCGCCACCAGTATGGCTTTCTATCACAGGCCGCTTTAAGCTTAAGCTGGCTTCAGATGGTTCTTACTACTTATAGCCAAGAGGATTCATTTAACAAATGAATAATAGACACACATCACTTTAAGAATCGGGCTTCCCAAGGAGCGCTAGTGGTAAAGAAACCGCCGGCCAATGCAGGAGACATACGAGACATAGGTTCGATCTCTGGATGAGGAAGATCCCCCAGAGGAGAGCATGGCAACTCACTCCAGTATTCTTGCCTGGAGAATCCCATAAACAGTGAAGTCTGGCTGGCTGCAGTCCATAGAGTTACACAGAGTCAGACACTCTGTGCAACTTAGCATGCATGCATGCACGCACTTTCAGAAGAAGGAGAACACATGTTGCTAGCAAGCATTACCAATTGTGGGAAAAGGATTATTCTCTGAGTCCTTGACCCTGGGCTGTCTTATTCTAGGGGAGAAATAAGTGCTAAGAATGATGGTGGAAGTGATTTTGGGGAATGCTTGGAGGTGGTTGATGCGAATGGCACCTCTATGTGTCTCAGATTAAGGAGAACGCACAGCCTTGTCTGTTTCTTCTGTAGCCAGGTTCATGTATTCCTCTTATCTCAGTCACCCTTCTAGGATGTGCATGTGTGCTTAAGTGCCTGTGGCTCCATGGACTTGGAGCCCACCAGGCTCCTCTGTCCTTGGGGTTTTCCAGGTAGGATTTCCTCCTCCAGGGGATCTTCCCAACCCAAGGATCTAAACCCTGTCTCCTGTATTGGCAGGCGGATTCTTTACCACTGAGTTACCTGGGAAGCCCTCTGCCTAGGACAAATAACCTTTTACGCATGTAAATGTTTATTTGTTAAGTTTGGGTTTCTGATTATTTCCACCTTTTTGGAGTAAGAGAAAAAGTGAAAGTGTTATTTGCTCAGCCGTGTCTGACTCTTTGCGACCCCATGGAATGGGGTCCACCAGGCTCCTCTGTCCATAGGATTTCCCAGGCAACAATACTAGAGTGGGTTGTAATTTCCTTCTCCAGGGGATCTTTGTGACCCAGGTCTCAAACCTGAGTCTTCTGGGTCTCCTGCATTACAGGGGGATTCTTTACAGTCTGAGCTACCAGAGGTGCCCTTTTTGAAGTATATCCTCCTGCAAAACACAGGCCCTTTCTGTATCTCTGGAACCGAAAGCCCCAGGAAAGGGTGAATACTTGATGGCTACCATGACACGCTTGATACTTAGTGGATCATGATGTTGGTGAGGGCTGTGGCTCCCATCATGGGACTTTGTATTTTTAAAGTCAGCCCCAATCTCTACAACCACAAATGCTGGCCCATAAAGGAAACTTACTGCACTCCATTAGTGCTGGGAAAAAATGGTCTTAGGTCATTTGCCCTTGTTGCAAACTTGATCTTATCCTAATTCTTCTGGGCTTGAAGCTTGCATTGGTATGAAGTGACTGTTTTTCTTTAAAGAATCTGATTTCATCCTATTTTACTATGTTTGGGCTTCCTTGGGTAAAAGACCATAGTCAGCCCTTAGAATCTCAACCCCAGTCTCTGGCTTACCAGCTGAAACTCAGCTCTGGAATGCCAACCTTGAGTGTGCTTGGTGTGGGCATGGAGAACACAGATCAGGTGACAAGGGTGGTCATTTTGGTCAGGATTCTTTCATTTTCAAGTTGAAAGAAACCGAATTCAAGCCAGTCCAGGCATATCAGGCAGCATTTTGGCATAAGTCACTGAAAATAGAGGCATGGTTAGATCCAAGGAGTCTGATTTTTAGTAGCGCTTCTTTCCTTCCTTCTGCTCTGCTGCTTTCTGGGTGTATTTTGTTTTAAGTAAGGTCCCTTTACCTTAATGGTGGCAGTAAGTGACCTCTAGCCATTTTAAGTTTACTCAGTATATCTTTGTGATCCCAGTGAGAAAGTAAAAACCACAGTCATCTTTCCCAGTATCTGCTAAACAAACAGACTTGAGCCTTGGGCCCAAATTCTGGGCAGTGATGGAACCACATGGGATGCGAAAGGGAGAAAACAGAAGTGTGATGGGAAGATCCAAACAGTAGATGATCCGCTGCAGTGGGGATGGCAGGAAGGATGATGATGGTGGAGAGGATGAGCAGGGAACTGCTGAGGGTGAGAGAAACGCAGGGTGCTGTGCATCGGGTCATGGAGGTGGTGATGCTGGCTATGGTGGTGATGGAGGGTTGGTGATGGTGAGGAGTGAGGGGAATAGATATTCCTTCTTGCTCTGGCCCCACTAATTCCGTGACCACAGTGCAGCAGGATGGTGCCTCCAGCCCCATTAGTGGAGACACATGATTTCCTGTGGTTCTTGCCTTTAAGGGCAGAAAGGGCTGCACACTCGTCCTAGAAGAAATTCAATGGTTCCTGAGTCAGCAAGCTCCCCAGGCTTGTGGAAGCAGATCACATGGTATCTCAGAAGGATACCTATGTATGTGAGCAGAAAAACAGAGCAAAACAAGATTCCACCACCAGGACGGCAGGAAATGTGGTCAGCTTTCTTCGAGCACCGAGGGAGGTGAGGCCAAGATGAAAGGTCATTGGCTTTTACTAACGAAGAGACACAGAAACTGCTGATTTAAAGGATAATAATAATATAAAAAAACCACCCTGGGGGACATTTTATTGCATTTAGAAAAAGTCCAATTTCATCTCTCATATAAAAAAATAAAAAAGGAGCATTTTGATTTCCATAAAAGCCAACAGATTAATATAAAAAGAAAACGTTCCCGGCCAAGAATGGAGCCCGAGTCATGTTCATGTGTAAGCCTGACCTAACTCCTCCAGCCTCATGTGAGCATCTGCATTTGGCACACAGATCCCTTGTTCTGTAAAAACTATTTCAGGAACACTTTGAAAGGGCTGCCCAGTGATGGCTGCCTCATTTGGGATTTATTATAATATCATTAAGAGGGGTTATATCACTTGGTATAATGTCAGACACATTGTAGCCTGTGGTTTTATGATGTGGACAAATATCACACTCAGGAATAAGATGGCTCTGAACAAATCAGTTCCATCTGGGTCCTACTGTAAATAGAGCTTTTCCCTTCTGCTGCTGGAAGACAGATTCTTGTCGGCATCCGGCCCCTTGACCTTCCATCTTGCAGGGTCTGTCTCTTCTAGAATGCCTTCCTCCTCAAGCTCTGCTGCTTAGAAGAGAGATAAAGAAGAGACGATCTGTAAGATCCAAAAACCTATTAGAGGGAGGAAGATGCTTGTCGAGGAAGATGCTTGTCAAGGAAGGCAGGGAGAGAGGGGAATTAGCTTTTCTCCGGTGCCTGCTCTGTGTCTGAACTTGGGCTAGATAGTTCCACCTGTATCACCTCACCGTGTCCTCATAATGGACCTATAGAGGGAGTAGACATCCTGCAGCTACGTTACAAAATAATACTGAAACTTGACATGATTAAAAATAATATCCAGGTCAACGTTTGTAAACTAATAATGAACAGGGTTTTTAAAAAAGATTTTTTTTTTAATGTGGACCATTTTTAAAGTCCTTATGGAATTTGTTGTAATATTACTTCTATTTTATGTTTTGTTTTTTTGGTGATGAAGCATGTGGGATCATAACTTCCCAACCAGGGACTGAACACACACCCCTTATATTGGAAGGTGAAGTCTTAACCACTGGACCACCAGGGAAGTCCCCATTGAATAGGGTTTTGGGGTTTATCTGATTCCAAAGTCTGCAACCTCTTGTGATACTCCTCAAATGTCTGCACATTCATGAGCAAATTATTCACGGGAGAGGAGGGATCAGAAAATGGGGGTGCACGTTGCATTTAGTTAAAGACTCAATCATTTAAAAAGCAAATAGGAGCATGGTGTAATCACTTTGGAACACTATTGGGCAGTTTCTAATGAAGTATCTGCCTTCCTTATGACCCAGCCGTATCATTCCCAGGAGAAATGAGTACATATGTCCACCAAGAGACTTGTCTAAGAATGTTCCTAGCAGCTGTTTCATAGTAGTCAGGAACTGGAAACAACCCAAATGCACATAAGTAAGAAACTGGATAAACAAATGGTGATGTGTTCATATAACAGACTACTACACTGAATTAAAAATAATAAACTCAGGGTAAATGGTGAATCTTAAAGGTGCCCTGCTGAGCTAAAAAAGATGGACACAAAAGAGAGCATAAAGCATGATTCTGGTTAGATGAATTTCAAGAATGAAGAAAATTAAACAAAGGTGAAGGAAGTCATATCGAGTTTACCTCTGGGATAAGGAGTAGGTAGACATTGCCTGGGAAGGAGCATGAGAAAACTTTCTGAAGCTGTTTACTCACTCAGTCATGTCTGAGTCTTTGTGACCACCTGGACGGTAGCCTGCCAGGCTCCTCCGTACTTGGGATTTCCCAGGCAAGAATACTAGAGTGGGTTGATAGTTCCTACCCTAGGGGATCTTCCTGACCCAGGAAGATGAACTCTCCTCTCCTGCATTGGCAGGCTGATTCTTTATCGTTGACTCACCAGGGAAGCCCTCTAAAGCTGTAGAAATGTTCTACCTCTTGACCTGGGTGGGTGTTACATGGGTTTATACATAAAATTCATTGCATTGTTTATTTAACTGTTGAGAGACCAAACCTCGATCAACAAGCAGAAAATAATAGTTTAGTAGAAAAATTAGGAGATCCCACTCCAGTACTCTTGCCTGGAAAATCCCATGGACGGAGGAGCCTGGTAAGCTATAGTCCATGGGGTCGCTAGGAGTCGGACACGACGGAGCGACTTCACTTTCACTTTTCACTTTCATGCACTGGAGAAGGAAATGGTAACCCGCTCCAGTGTTCTTGCCTGGAGAATCTCAGGGATGGGGGAGCCTGGTGGGCTGCCGTCTCTGGCGTTGCACAGAGTCGAACATGACTGAAGCAGCAGTAACAGCAGTCCAACTTGGTACTTCCAACTGTTTTCTTTTTAAGTATCTTTTTAGTTCTACTATAGTCATAAAAAAGTAGCATGGAAATATGGACAGGTTATGTTATGTTATCATATCAGATGTTGGATCTTCAGAGAGAATAAGTAAATGGTTGATTGACTGATTTCTAGAACTTCTTAATAGGGGTTTTCCCAGGTGGCTCAGTGGTAGAGAATACACCTACCAATGTAAGTCACAGGAAACCTGGGTTTGACCTCTGGGTCAGAAAGATCCCCTGGTAAAGGAAATGACAACCCACTCCAGGATTCTTGCCTGGAGAATCCCATGGACAGAGGAACCTTGTGGGCTCTAGGCCATGGGGTCGCAAAAAGGTGAATAGAATGGAAGCATAACACATACTTCTCACATACATTGAGAACGCATACTTCTTAAAGTAGAAGATGAGGTGTTATTCTCTTCCCTTGACAACTGTAACTTGCATCTCCCACATGTCCTCGGCCCACCTTCCTTTCCCCTTCTTCCTCCTCCTCCGATTGCATTCATCTTGGTGTTACACAGACTGTGATAGAACAAGGGATTTTAGATGAAGAGAAAGAAAAGGAAAAAAGAAAAGTGAGCCACTTTCATGATGGTGTGAAAATATAAGGAAGAACTCACCATAGTTTTGTCTTTTTTTTTCAGTTGTAGTTCAACACATAAATTGGCAAGGCAATCAGTTTATTTCTGCCAAAAAAAGATGGTGAAAAAATGAGAGTGTTAATTTATTTGAACAGACAAGTGTCAGATTCAGTCTGAAAAACAATACCATGCTGTTACACTGGTACGTGCTGTCAAGGAATGCAAACATGATTTTATTAACATCCTTCTAAGGAAGTCCATTTACAAACTGGAATGGGTGGTTTATTCTCATTTTATTTTTTAAAAGGATAATTTGGTAGAGTTTATTTATTTATTTTATTTATGTCTGTGTTGGGTCTTCATTGCTGTTCCGGCTTTTCTCTAGTTGTGGTGAGAGGAAGCCACTCTTTGTCGCAGTATGCAGGATTCTCTTTGCTGGGGCTTCTCTAGTTGCAGAGGACGGGCTCTAGAGCACAAGCTCAAAAGTTGTGGCCCACAGGCGTAGTTGCTCCATGGCATCTGGGATCTTCCCAGATCAGGGATCAAGCCTGTGTCTCCTGTATTGGCAGGAGGATTCTTTGCCACTGAGCCACCAAGGAAGCCTGGGATGGGTGTTTATTATATTTTTTTCCACCAACCCTATGATCTCCATGGTCTCATTGAAGCTTAGCAGAGAATAGTTCTCATGTAAGTTGAGGTTATGGAGACAGATATTCTGAGTAGTTCGGATCACGTGTCTACACTGCCTTGTGCCATGAAATTGTGTGCAGCTCCTTGCTTCTCTTTATGTGGATCTGGGTTACTTGGACCAGGGACTCTGCTGCCCTGGGTTCTTATCGCTTTAGTTGCCTGAGCATGGCTCAGGCCATCGCTGGTGTCCAGAGTCTGCCTTTGGCCTCCCTGCCCTTCTGTGTGGGGGGAACCAATGATCCCTGGTACCTGGCTAATGGCATCTTCTTATTTTGTAGACATGGTTGTCCTGAATCCACAGGGGAGGATGGCGAACGACAGGGTGAGTGAAAAAGGAATAGCTTGATGGTGGAAATGCAGGGGACTCTTGGGTTAAATTTACTGCCCTATCCCTCCCCACTCCAAACCATGACCTGTTCTACACTTCCCAATTGAAGGGAATGTGAGAGCACAGCTCGTATTATCACTGGTGGGGTGTAAATTGTCTGGGCTGGCACAGAACAGCAGACCCAAATGCCAGTTGCTGACCTCAGCGGCATCCACCTAATTCCTAGTGCAAAAGCTTGGCCTGATGATGGGAGTTGGGTCACAGTTACTCACGGATGCTCGTGGCTATCTGGGCCAGGACTCACACCCTCCCTGTTCATGGCAGGAAGTCATATGAGGCCGAAAGATGTGAAATTAACTGTCCTTCTCTGCACCTCAGTCTGTAAATGTGATTAGTCTGCAAAACATGAGGATAACAGGGCCAGTATTTTTTTCTTAATTGAAACCCTCAGACTTTAATTTCACCCCGTTCTTATAAAATGGATGTTTTCTCAGCTACATGAGGACACTTAAAGTTTTAGTATGCTGAGTTTTTAAACATCATCCAAATGTTTTTATGTTTTCTTTTCCATGTACTGTGGTCATTCTTTGCTTACACAGTACATTCCACAAATATTTATTGAGTACCTAGTATATGCTAAGCATACTTTTGGCAATGAGAGCAAAGAAACAAAGGAAGTAGACCGAGTTCCTATTATGACCAGGCTTGTATTCTAGTGAGTAAACAAAGCATAAAGAAAAAAAAAAAAACAACAAGTAGTTGATGCCAGTTAGTGAGATGCAGTATTAATGAGAGACAAAATAAAGTTTGAGGGTGGAGAGGATAGGTCAGGGGCTGTGGTTGTAGTTAGAGAGATAAAGAAAGAACTTGCTAATGAAGACCCAATAATCCATTTGTTCTCCAAGCATGTATAAGTGTGGTAGACTTTAGAAATGGCTTGGCAGCAGGGCTACCAAGAGGGAGGTAATACCAGAGCATCACAAGCCTGCTTTGAGATGACCTGCTTATTCAAAATATCCTTGAGTCCCTGGACCCTGAAGGCTCACTGGCCCTTCCCCGAGGTAATACAACTGCAACCTTTTTCTTTTGTTAAAATTTATTTATTTATTTTAATTGGAGGGTAATTACCTTACAATATTGTGATGTCTTTTGCCATACATCAGTTCACATGGGCCATAGGTATACATGTGTCCCCTCTGACCTGAACCCGCCTCCCACCCCTCTCCCCACCATGTCACTCCAGTTTGTCACCGAGCACCAGCTTTGGGTGCCCTGGGTCATACATCACACTTGCACTGGTTATCCAATTTTACACATGGTAATGTATATGTTTCAGTGCTCTTCTCGCAAATCATCCCACCCTCTCCTTCTCCCACTGAGTCCAAAAGACTGTTCTTTATGTCTGTGTCGCCTCTGCTGCCTTGCATGTGGGACTGTCAATACCATCTTTCTAGATTCCATATATATTTGTTAGGATATGGTGTTTTCTTGATGGCTCTTTAACTCCATCCCTACTGCTTCTCCATCTCTCCTCTTCATACCTTCTTTCATGTGTTGCTCTCAAAATCTTCAGATTCCTCTGATGTTGTGCAGAAATGTTTGGTTGTCCTTGGCTCCAACTCTATTTTCGGTCAATATTTATACATCCAAATTCATCAACATCCTCAGCAGGACAGGGGCCTTTATTAAACATGACACATTTTCTTTAGTGACTAGAGAGAGAAAAATGCCAAGAACGAGGCACGTATGTATAAACTTTGTATGGATGCTGGGGCAGTGTACTCTGCTGTGTCTGTCTAGAATGTTGAGGCTGGGACTGCATCCTCATAAAGGAAAAGAAGTGAATGTTTATAGATCAGAGGCACCCAAAGGGAAAGCAGATCCTGCAGAAAGATGTGGGAATGTGGAAAGAAAACCTCAGATGAGAGAGATTACCTCTTTGGGTTTTGCTCTCTAGGGATCGATATTCAGGATGTGTTCAAAGGCTTCCAAGAACAGGAGTCTGTGTTTCATCTGGGGGTGCAGCAACATGACCATATAAACTAGTAACCTGGAGACGCTTCTACAAGAGAGAGTCATGTGCAGTCGAAGAACCACAGCTGGCAGTCAGTTTTCAGTAATATCACGTGATAATTCTGTTCTCTGAGAGTGTTCAATAAAGGCACAACCCTTGAGGAAGGCAATGGATCCATCAGGATTTAGTAGGTAAATCCTCTTTGATCCAATGATTTTACTTCCAGAAATGTGACCCGGAGATCTGCTTTTATACAGTGTATGTACAAGGATTAGTCATTGAATCCAAGTTTGTGATAACAGATCCCTGAAAACAACTCAATGGAGCTTTTTAAATTTAAGAAATGATACATACTTTTTACAAATTTTTGTTTTGTATTGGAGTATATGCTACTAGAAATCAGTGGAGAAATAACTCCAGAAAGAATGAAGGGATGGAGCCAAAGCAAAAAGAATACCCAGCTGTGGATATACCTGGTGATAGAAGCAAGGTCCGGTGCTGTAAAGAGCAATATTGCATAGGAACCTGGAATGTCAGGTCCATGAATCAAGGCAAATTGGAAGTGGTCAAACAGGAGATGGCAAGAATGAATGTCAACATTCTAGGAATCGGCGAACTGAAATGGACTGGAATGGGTGAATTTAACTCAGATGACCATTATATCTACTACTGCGGGCAGGAATCCCTCAGAGAGATGGAGTAGCCATCATGGTCAACAAAAGAGTCCGAAATGCAGTACTTGAATGCAATCTCAAAAACGACAGAATGATCTCTGTTCGTTTCCAAGGCAAACCATTCAATATCACAGTAATCCAAGTCTATGCCCCAACCAGTAACGCTGAAGAAGCTGAAGTTGAACAGTTCTATGAAGACCTACAAGACCTTTTAGAACTAACACCCAAAAAAGATATCCTTTTCATTATAGGGGACTGGAATGCAAAAGTAGGAAGTCAGGAAACACCTGGAGTAACAGGCAAATTTGGCCTTGGAATACGGAATGAAGCAGAGCAAAGACTAATAGAGTTTTGCCAAGAAAATGCACTGGTCATAACAAACACCCTCTTCCAACAACACAAGAGAAGACTCTATACATGGACATCACCGGATGGTCAACACCAAAATCAGATTGATTATATTCTTTGCAGCCAAAGATGGAGAAACTCTATACAGTCAGCAAAAACAAGACCAGGAGCTGACTGTGGCTCAGACCATGAACTCTCTATTGCCAAATTCAGACTTAAATTTAAGAAAGTAGGGAAAACCACTAGACCATTGAGGTATGACCTAAATCAAATCCCTTATGATTATACAGTGGAAGTAAGAAATAGATTTAAGGGCCTAGATCTGATAGATAGAGTGCCTGATGAGCTATGGAATGAGGTTCGTGACATTGTACAGGAGACAGGGATCAAGACCATCCCCATGGAAAAGAGATGCAAAAAAGCAAAATGGATGTCTGGGGAGGCCTTACAAATAGCTGTGAAAAGAAGAGAAGAGAAAAGCAAGGGAGAAAAGGAAAGATATAAACATCTGAATGCAGAGTTCCAAAGAATAGCAAGAAGAGATAAGAAAGCCTTCTTCAGTGATCAATACAAAGAAGTAGAGGAAAACAACAGAATGGGAAAGACTAGAGATCTCTTCAAGAAAATTAGAGATGCCAAAGGAACATTTTAGGCAAAGATGGGCTCAATAAAGGACAGAAATGGTATGGACCTAACAGAAGCAGAAGATATTAAGAAGAGATGGCAAGAATACACAGAAGAACTGTACAAAAAAGATCTTCATGACCCAGATAATCACAATGGTGTGATCACTGACCTAGAGCCAGACATCCTGGAATGTGAAGTCAAGTGGGCCTTAGAAAGCATCACTACGAACAAAGCTAGTGGAGGTGATAGAATTCCGGTTGAGCTATTTCAAATCCTGAAAGATGATGCTGTGAAAGTGCTGCATTCAATATGCCAGCAAATTAGGAAAACTCAGCAGTTGCCACAGGACTGGAAAAGGTCAGTTTTCATTCCAATCCCAAAGAAAGGCAATGCCAAAGAATGCTCAAACTACTGCACAATTGCACTCATCTCATACGCTAATAAAGTAATGCTTAAAATTCTCCAAGCCAGGCTTCAGCAATATGTGAACCGTGAACTTCCTGATGTTCAAGGTGGTTTTAGAAAAGACAGAGGAACCAGAGATCAAATTGCCAACATCCGAAAGATCATGGAAAAAGCAAGAGAGTTCCAGAAAAACATCTATTTCTGCTTTATTGACTATGCCAAAGCCTTTGACTGTGTGGATCACAACAAACTGTGGAAAATTCTGAAAGAGATGGGAATACCAGACCACCTGATCTGCCTCTTGAGAAATTTGTATGCAGGTCAGGAAGCAACAGTTAGAACTGGACATGGAACAACAGACTGGTTCCAAATAGGAAAAGGAGTACGTCAAGGCTGTATATTGTCACCCTGTTTATTTAACTTCTATGCAGAGTACATCATGAGAAACGCTGGACTGGAAGAAACACAAGCTGGAATCAAGATTGCCAGGAGAAATATCAATAACCTCAGATATGCAGATGACACCACCCTTATGGCAGAAAGTGAAGAGGAACTCAAAAGCTTCTTGATGAAAGTGAAAGTGGAGAGTGAAAAAGTTGGCTTAAAGCTCAACATTCAGAAAACGAAGATCATGGCATCCAGTCCCATCACTTCATGGGAAATAGATGGGGAAACAGTGGAAACAGTGTCAGACTTTATTTTTCTGGGCTCCAAAATCACTACAGATGGTGACTACAGCCATGAAATTAAAAGATGCTTACTCCTTGGAAGGAAAGTTATGACCAACCTAGATAACATATTCAAAAGCAGAGACATTACTTTGCCAACAAAGGTTCATCTAGTCAAGGCTATGGTTTTTCCTGTGGTCATGTATGGATGTGAGAATTGGACTGTGAAGAAGGCTGAGCATCGCACCGAAGAATTGATGCTTTTGAACTGTGGTGTTGGAGAAGACTCTGGAGAGTCCCTTGGACTGCAAGGAGATCCAGCCAGTCCATTCTAAAGGAGATCAGCCCTGGGATTTCTTTGGAAGGAATGTTGCTAAAGCTGAAACTCCAGTACTTTGGCCACCTCATGCGAAGAGTTGACTTATTGGAAAAGACTCTGATGCTGGGAGGGTTTGGGGGCAAGAGGAGAAGGGGACGACAGAGGATGAGATGGCTGGATGGCATCACTGACTCGATGGATATGAGTCTGAGTGAACTCCGGGAGTTGGTGATGGACAGGGAGGCCTGGCATGCTGTGATTCATGGGGTCACAAAGAGTTGGACACAACTGAGCGACTGATCTGATCTGATTGGAGTATAACTGATTAGGGCTTCCCGGGCTAAAGAATCCACCTGCAATGCAGGAGCCACAGGAGACATGGGTTTGATCCCTGGGTCGGGGAAGATCCCCTGGAGGAGGGTCCCCTGGAGGAGGGCATTGCAACCCACTCCAGTATTCTTGCCTGGAGAATCCCATGGACAGAGGAGCCTGGCAGGGCTACGGTCCATAGGGTAGCAAAGAGTCGGCCATGACTGAAGCGACTTAGCATGCATGCATAGCTGATTAACAATGATGTGATAGTTTCAGCAAAGGGGCTCAGCCATACATATACATGTATACATTTTCCCTCAAACTCCCCTCCCATCCAGGCTGCCACATAACATTGAACAGAGTTCCCTGTGCTGTACAGTAGGTCCTTGTTGGTTATCCATTTTAAAAATAACAGTGTGTACATGTCTACCCCAAACTCCCTAACTATCCCTTGCCCCCATCCTTCCCTGCTGGCAACCATAAATTTATTCTCCAAGTCTGTGAGTCTGCTTCTATTTTGTAAATAAGTTCGTTTGTAAGAAACAATACATTAAAAGGTGCTTATAATTGTAGCCATTGTAAAGAATGAAGACACTGCTCATGGACTGATAGGGAATGATATTCAAGATAGATTGTTGAGTGGAAGACACCGAGAGAAGGATGCTACCCACAGGATTTTTTTCAGAGATTCTCTCATTGGTTAAATAGCAAAGTAAAGAGGCAATAAAAATTCTGTGGTGAAGGATCTTTTTAAAAAGGTACTAGAGAATTTTCTTAGGCTTCATAGAGGCAGTCTTGCAAAGATATTTCCTGTAGAAAGCCTTTGGCTGAGGTAGCATTAGACTGAGCTGTGTCTCACCTCCTGGGCACAGTCCCTCCTGATCTGGATGTCCTGGTTCCCCAGGAACTGCTGTGCAAGTACCTAGCGTGGTTCCTGGCATGTAGTGAGTCTCCATCTTGGCAGGAACTTCTCCAGGGAGGGAACTCACCACTGCCCTTCTCTCTTGCTAGACAGTTCCAATTCTTAGGAGAAACCTTATTTTGAGCTCAACTGCTTGCCGGGAGAATCCCATGGACTGAGGAGTCTGGCCAGCTACAGTCCATGGGGTCACAAAGAGTTGGACATGACTGAAGTGACTTTGCACGCATGCATGCCTCTTTTTAAGCCCCAGCAGGAATTCTGGCTTGGCTCTGAATGGGGGTCACTCATGTAGGGAGTATCATTGCCTTGGATGCACAGATTCTCCAACACTGACTCCAAAGCTGAGACGACCCTTCCACACTTCTGAGATGGGTTTTGCACCAAGGGCATGGTGAGCCTGGTGCTGTTGCTAACATTTTCTGAGACCTCTGAACCCTGAAGCCTCTATCCCTGTACTAGTGAGCTCTTCACTGCTGCATTCTTGGCCTCTTCCTCTAGTTCTGGAAAGTTCAGGAGCTAGATCTTTAAAAAGGCTTCTCTGACTGACTTCATGTTCAAGACTGTTGGCTGTCTTAGCTCTGCTTTATGTATTTTAATTAACTGTTATTCTCTTGTGCCCGAGGTGATTTTTTTTTAATCCAAGAAGAGCAAACATAAGGAAATCAAATAAATAAATACTAATGAACAGAGGAGCGAGGCCTGGCGAGGTTAATTGACTTTCTGGGGCTGCAAACAGCTTGAGAGCAGTGGCTGACTCAGGGAGGGGAGCCGGTCTGGTCACCTCCTCCGTGCTCTGACCACTTTGTCATTTTACTACCCAAATGCGTGCCTTCTTAGTAGCAGAGATAGAAACGAAAGCTACTTTTTCAGCACCTTATTGGGTCTTTTCTCTACTAAAGAGTATTGATTTTTCTCTTCTCTTGGTCTGGGATGGAGCCGAATGGAGTCTTTCTGAGTCTGAACATCGAGCCAGTGGGTGTGGTACCAATGTGCTTGAGTGCCAGTGACCATGAATGCTTGTGCCCATGAGCCCACAGCCTCACTGGGATGGCCCAATTATGTAAAAGCTCTGAAACACCATAACAACCTGGCCTGGTGTGTACAAGGGAGGAGGAAGTTATCCAGGGTTCATTATATTGTTCTAATCACACCATTTACTGTAATGAGACACAAAATTGTGCCAGTTTCACAATTATGATATATATCAGAGCTTAATTGTATATACAAGATGGCATATTTGATTGAGTCATGGACCAGATTGTCCATGGACCAGATTTGATTGTGATGGACCAGAGATTCTCATTTCACACGCTTCCCTTTTCTTCCCAACAAAGAAGCATCTAGAACTGGTAGACTTATGAGCTGCTGGAGAATCAGCTCACCCCACAAGCCAACATCTCCTGGCTTTCAAAATAATGAGGAAACACTGGAACCCCATGACTAGAGAGCAAAGGAAACTGAATAAATAAAAACAGACATGATAAAAATATCACGGTTTTCGATAGTCCTTGCACACACATCTGGCTTCCATTTGTTGGGATTTTCTCATTTGTTAAATGACCAAAAAAAAAAAAAAAAAAATAGAGAGAGAGCTAATAAAAATTCTGTGGTTAAAGGTCTCTTAAAAAGTACTAGAAAAGCAAGTTCAGTCTTTGCTGCATTTGTTGCTGATTATGGGTAAAAATGGGGAGAGACGTTGACCATTGTGACTTGGATCTGGAACATATTGATGAACTCCCAGCGGCTCGGGTGTTTGTCACTGTCTGATGCTCGTGGAACTTGGGCAGGGGAGGGATGGAGGGAGAGGCCCTTGCAAGGACCTTGCTTTGCCATATGAGTTGCCTTCATGAGGGTCACTGTTGCACTCTGGGGTCCATTTCTGGAAATGTCTCCAGTAGTCAAAAGCATGTTACCAAAGATGCATCTCATGGGAGGGAGGAGGTGATGAGGAAAAGATGATGGATAAGACTCTTCCACTATGTCCCGGGTGCCAGGTGTTGGGCAGCAGGACCAATGGTGACCCCTGCCCCACTGGCAGGCAGAAAGATAGCTGGTTTTAGAGACAGCCTTTTTGACCTAGAACTACCAAAAGACTCCCATAAAAATCTGGGTAGCCCAGGTCTGGGTAGTTGGCAGCTGCTCTTTGTTTATGCTCTGAGACCCTAACTCTAGGGAGAAAGACTGACCTACCTGTTGAGCAAGCAGTGTCACTTGATACCAAGTTATTTTTCCCTTCATTCATTAGTTCATTCATTCATTCTTTGTATTAGCTTCTATATGTGCCTTGACAAGTGTTAAGGCTGCAGAAATACAAAATGAAGTAGACATAATGCTGTCAGGAACTTCGTAGCTCAGTGGGAAAGTGGTCATTGTTGTTTAGTTGCTAAGTCATGTCCAACTCTTTCGTGATTCCATGAACTGAAGCCCGCTGGCTCCCTCTGTCCATGGATTTCCCAGGCAAGAATACTGGAGTGGGTTGCCATTTCTTTCTCCAGGGGATCTTTCTAACCCAGGGCTCGAACCTAAGTCTCCTGCCCTGGCAGGTGGATTCTTTACCCCTGAACCACTAGGTGTACAAGAAAATATACAATACTTGGGGGAGGTACTATCTTAGCTGAGGTTTCACAGGGGCAGGTATAATAATTGCTGCCTGGTTGGGAATGAGTCTGTACAGGAGATGATGCTTGAAGTAGCCAGAGAAATTCACCAGGTGGATGAGTTAGAGAGAGAATTTTTTTTTTCTGGTCCAGGGATTTGGGTCATTAAAGGCAAAGAAACCTGAAGTAGTCAACGGGTTTGAGAAGGCTACAGGCTGAGCATATATAAACCAGTTTCTAATGAAGTGTATTGATCAACCAACTCAGTCCAACCAACTCGATTCAGTGAATGCTTTTGGATTCTCATCTAGGGCTCTGTCCAGGTGTCTAGTGTCTGTTGCAACGATGCAGGTGAATGGAGATGCAAATGTAAGACTCAGGCTTTGTCCAAAAGGAGTTCCAAGGTTCAGGGAGGCAAAAGCGAGCAGATATCCTGTATGACAAGGGTCCTCAACACTGGCCATGGACTGGTACCGGCCTGTGGCCTGTTAGAAGACAGGCTCACTGTAGGAGGTGAGTGGCGGGTGAAACTGAAACCATCTTCTGCCCGCATCACCACTACCCTCGGCCCGTGGAAAAACTGTTTTCCACAAAACTGGTACCTGGTGTCAAAAAGGCTAGGGTCTGAGGTGTACTGTGGGTAGTGTGTTAGGGAGGCCCAAAGAGATAATTATAGGAAACAGAGGAGAGGATGAGGAGTCCAAGAAGGTTTCCTATGAAAGGATGAATTAGATTTGGACCCTGGAGGATGAAAGACAGAAGACATCCCCTTAAGCAGAGGAGAATGCATGAACAAGGTTATGGAAGGTAGGCTATGAGAGTTTATGTTTACTGCATATTTACCTTCCAAAACAGTCTCCAAACCAGGTTATGTATCAGAATCCTCAAGAGAATTAAGGAATTTCTCCCTTCAGAAATTCGGATTTCAGGTGGAACGTACATTTCAGTAAAACCCCCAGGGGATTCTGATGTGCAGCACACGGGTGGGATTCCACTGAATGGCGAGCAAGGACAGGGTGTGGGCTTGCAGAGATATGAGCCCTACCCAGGGATTTGCTTCCTAATCAGCTGGTCATTTGGGACAAGATGCTCAAATGCTCTTAGGCTCACGTTTTTTGTTGTCAAAAGTGACAGTGAGAACCTAGAGGGTGGTAGTCAAAATAAATGAGATGACGCTGGTCACACTGCTAAAGTAATTTCTGGCCCTAAGAAGGGGGTGGATAAATCAGTTTTCTTCCTGTCCTTGGTTTAGGGAAAAGACATTGTCTTCTGGGGAAGTAAAAATGCCCAAGAGGCATAATTCTTGGCCTTAAGAAAGGACCAGTCACAGACCGGCAGGGCATTTGTATTCTGGAGTAAATTGTCAGGCACAAGGAAGACTCCTGGACCATTGGCATCTTTTCCCTCCCTTAGGCAATGCTATGAACTTTAATCACAGGGGCAAGGAACGGGTAGAACAAAGTGAAATGAGCATTGACATAGAAACACTACTATGTGTAAAGTAGATTGCTAGTGGGAAGGTGCTGTATAGCACAGGGAACTCAGCTTGGTGCTCTGTGATGACCTAGAGGGGGGGGATGAGGGGCTGGGAGGGAGGTACATATGTCCTCATAGAGCTGATTCACTTCGTTGTATAACAGAAACCAATACAACATTGTAAGGCAATTTTGCGTGTGTGCTCAGTCATGTCCAGCTCTTTGGAACCCCATGGACTGTAGCTCACCAGACTCCTCTACCCATGAAATATTCCAGGCAAGAATCCTGGAGTGGGTTGCCATTTTCTCTGCTAGGGGATCTTCCAGACCTAAGGATGGAACCCACGTCTCCTGCATTGGCAGGGGATTCTTTACCTCTGTGCCACCTGGGAGGCCCCTAAACAATTATACTCCAGTCCAAAAGAAAAAAGAAAAAGAAAAAAAAGGGCATTAAAATGGCTTTTAATGTGTTCAATGAGTGTACAGATACCACTAAGGAATATTCGTGGGTTTAAGTCCTGATGTACTCACACTTTGGTAAGAGTTTGGTAAGTGCAGTAGTAGTGGCTGAATGTAACTGGAACAGGGAGTCAGCTTTCCAAGCTTGCAGTGTAATGATCTAAGTCCAGTGGGTTGAGCTTTCTTTTTTGTGATACTCTATAGATGGAGCCACCATGTTTGATGGTACTCTGAACAACCCTGGGAAGAGTCACCCTCACAGTCTACAACGTGAACGGCATCTCCTAAGGTTGTGCAGTGTGCGACCTGCACAACTGTCTATGGCGGCTCTATCTAAGGGATTCCTTAGATTTTGGAAGGAGGATAGGGATGCTGGCAAGTAGATGTGGCTGTAGTCCTCGCTTGCCTTTAGAAAAGTCCCGTGGTAGTAAGTGGGATTTGGTGGAAAGTTTTTCTTTAAAGATAAAGACAGATATAAGCCAGCACCCTGGTCAGTCTCTCCATTTTGCAGCTGGAGAACGAAAGTCGCATTGTGAGAATGGGGCCGAACAGGATTCTTTGGCCTGAGGGGATGCGGGTAGGGCAGGCATGTGGGGTAGGGTTGCGGTACGCCAGGGCAGGAAGGAGGCTCTGGCCAGGGCAACCTCACAGAAAGACAACCTTCTCATTGGTAGAGACCTATGCCTACCTGGGGAGAACTTCAGTGACCCCTGCTACCCAAAGTTGTCTAGCATCAAGGCCTTTTAGGACTGCCTGTCATTCTGCCCAGGGAGCAGATTAACAGGGGTCCATCTAGGTTGGACCCCAGGCCTGGAGTGTGCCCATCAAGGCCAGCAAGAGGTTCTGAAGAATCTACTTCCTCTTTTCTTGCTAAGTTATGAGAAATGAAGAGAGCAGAGGCCTAAGAGCCAGGAAGACAGGCTGAGGCAACTCTTGGAGGAAAAGGAAAGTGAGACCCGGGGCAGGAGTGGGTGGGATGGGGCTGCCCCTCCTCCTCCCGCCTCCTCAGAGCTTCCTGCTCGACTGACTACCTCTGAAAGTCTCTCTGGGAGCCCGAGTCTGATCCCAGGCCTGGGCTTGAGCCCGCCTGTGGTCGGCCTCCCAGACTGGGGGCACCTCTGGGCCTGCCTGCGGGTCTGGTTCCCTCGCCCCACAGCTCCTCTGGGAAAGCAGAGGTGAGGCGGGCCGGCCCGGAGCACTTTCGGGCAGCAATGACTTCAGTGTTTGTCCCCAAAATAAATGCGCCACAGACAAGACACTGTGGTCAGGGGCTGAGGAGTTACTGTAAATACCAGCCCTGGGCTTCCTATTTCTGCTTCACTGACTCCCTGGGGGGCAGGCACTGGCCAGCTCCTCTCCAGTGCAGTCTCTTCTGTCTGTTGCATCCAGGGAAAAGGCTTGGCCTGGACCTTCCCCAGTGAGCTGGCCCAGGAACACTTAGAGGATTTGGAGCAGGGACCCGGCCCTCCAAGGGGGTTTATGCTCAGGGTCTGACTTCCCCCGGGGCTCAGACTCTGACAGTTGGGCCCAGTGCTGTCTATACTCTTCCATGAGCCTCAGGACAAGCCCCAAACATTGGAGAACAAAAACAGTTACATCCACAATGTACTTAGTGTATGACAGGTGTTTATTTCAGTCATAGGATGGAGATCAAGACAAGAGCATAAAGGTCCTTGCCCAAGGGCACCCCGTTGGTAAACAAAGTTCAGCTCCAGTATCCGGTTTCTAGACCTACATTCTGACCCCCTGCACAGGGAGAATGAGAAAGACCTCGTTCTGCTGAAGGAGGAAAAACTGGCCAAAGAGAAGTAAAGTCATTTGTGGGAGGACAGGGGCTAATGAGTTGGAGAGGTAGATTTGAATCTAAGTTCAGTGGATTCCAGGGCTTCCCTGATAGCTCAATTGGTAAAGAAGCCATCTGCAATGCAGGAGACCCTGGTTTGATTCCTGGGTTGGGAAGATCCACTGGAGAAGGGAAAGGCTACCCGCTCCAGAATTCTTGGGTTTCCCATGTAGCTCAGCTGGTAAAGAATCTGCCTGCAACATGGAAGACCTGAGTTCGATCCCTGGGTTGGGAGGATCCCCTGGAGAAGGGAAAGGCTACCTGCTCCAGTATTCTGGCCTGGAGAATTCCATGGACTGTAGCCCATGGGGTCGCAAAGAGTCAGACACAGCTGAGGGACTTTCACTTCACTTCACTTCAGTGGATTCCAAAGGTCCTCCCACTGCACTAGGGCACCTCCTAGAGGCAGTACAGTAGCATGCCACGGAAGCTCCTGGTCTGACCCCTTCCCAGCTTCTAAGCAGCCCACACCGGGGCTGCAGCTGCCTCTGTCTTCTAGGCGGAGCAAAGGACCAATCAGTATTTGCTGCCCAGGTGGTGCTAGTGGTACAGAACCCTCCTGCCAAAGCAAGAGACCTAAGAGATGAGGGTTCCATCCTTGGGTCAAGAAGATTCCTGGAGGAAGGCATGGCAGCTCACTCCAGTATTCTTGCCTGGAGAATCCCATGGACAGAGGAGCCTGGTAGGCTACCGTCCACAGGGTCGCAAAGAATTGAACGGACTGAAGTGACTTAGTACACAGACAGCATTCATGTAACAGCCTCTTGGAGCCTTCTGTGCTGAGTGAGTTTGCTGTTTCCTAGGGGGACGACCCTTGCCTTTGGAAGGTTGCTCCCAGTTGTGGTGCTTCCTGCCTCTAAATTCCCTGGGTCTCCCCAGGGTACATCTCCTTCAGAGTCCTGGTACTTCAGAGGAGGCAGGCTACATTTGTAAAGTGATTCCTGACAGGAAATCTCACAATGGTCTCAGAATGTATCTGGCCCACCCAGGAGATGAGCACTCTCTCATCCTATTCATCACCTTGGCTATAGAAAGGAAAACTATAAAGCCCCAGGTATTCTCCTTCTCAGTTCAGTTCTGTCACTCAGTCGTGTCCAACTCTTTGTGACCCCACGGACTGCAGCACGCCAGGCTTCCCTGTCCATCACCGACTCCTGGAGCTTGTTCAAACTCAAGTCCATCGAGTCAGTGATGCCATCCAACCATCTCATCCTCTGTTGTCCCCTTCTCCTCCTACCTTCAATCTTTCCCAGAATCAGGGTCTTTTCCAATGAGTCAGTTCTTAGCATCAGGTGGCCAAAGTATTGGAGCTTCAGCTTAAGCATCAGTCCTTCCAATGAACACCCAGGACTGGTCTCCTTTAGGATGGACTGGTTTAATCTCCTTTTAGTCCAAGGGACTCTCAAGAGTCTTCTCCAACATCACAGTTAAAAAGCATCAATTCTTTGGTGCTTAGTCTTCTTTTTGGTCCAACTCTCACATCCGTACATGACTACTGGAAAAACCATAGCCTTGACTAGATGGACTTTTGTCAGGAAAGTAATGTCTCTGTTTTTTAATATGCTGTCTAGGTTTGTCATATCTTTTCTTCCAAGGAGCAAGCGTCTTTTAATTTCAGGACTGCAGTCACCATCTGCAGTGATTTTGGAGCTTGAGAAAATAGTCTGTCACTGTTTCCATTGTTCCCCATCTATTTGCCATGAAGTGATGGGACCGGATGCTATGATCTTAGTGTTTTGAATGTTGTTTTAAGCTAGCTCCTAATAGGAAGTAATTGATAGGATTGCAGATAGGGGAAGAAAAGACAGGGGTCTGAGTGGACCGCATGCAACAGAAGTTGAATGCTGAGTCATTTCTTTCAAGCAGATCTGCTGAGGCCAAGTGGGAGTCATAATACCTTCCTGTTCACCTGAGGCGTGGGCTGAGACACCAGGCTGCTTTCTGCATATAACAAACTTGTATCTTATCTGAGTTGCCTCTTTGTCTTGGCTGCTATGATGCTCATACTGCAGATTTATACCCAATTGTTAATTTTTGTCAAGAAAGAAGTTCTTGAATAGTCTCCTTCCATTGTCCTCTATATACTGGTTCTTTTGTTTTGGGCAAATCTTCTGAAAAAAAACCTTTAATTTTTTTCTGATCTCATTATAAATCACCTGGGATTCTGATAAGATAAAATATTACACAGTTCTATTTATATGAGACATCTGAAATAGTCAAAGTCATAGAAGCAAAGAACAGAAGGGTGTTTTCCAGGGGCTAAAATGGAAAGTTGCTAATAAAGGGGTACACGATTTAATTTCTGTATAATGAATACATTTTGGAGATCTGCTCTCCAAGGTTGTGCCTGTAATTAACAATATTGTACACTTCAAAATCTGTTAAGAGGGCAGAGGAAAAACATTGTGACTAGTATGTGACAAGTACTCTAGAGTTTATGTCCCTATTCAGTATCCATTCATGATTTGTTTACTGATTTCTCAAAATTTGGTGAGCCCTTCCCACATGCCAAGAAGCCATTCTCTGTGCTGGGGAGACTTTGGTGAACATGGCCAAGGTCCCTGTCTTTCAGGGCTCAATATACAGAGTGGGATTCAGTTGCTAAACCTGTAAATTTCACACACACACACGCAGGCACATACACACACACTCACGTTGCTTTACCAAGAGAAAAGGCCACAGCTTCCAGGAATCAGGAAAAGACAGCGCAGTGGGCTCCATGCAATGGTAGGTAGGGCGATGGACGCAGCCTCGTTCCCCTAGGACTTTCCTGGGTTCAGCAGGAAATCCTGAGAGTCCCAGATTGCCAGGAAGCAGAGCTGATCCTCTCAATGACCTTGAAGTCTTCTGAAAAGCAAAAATGCGCTGACTGGCAGGTCTCACCTGAGCTACTGCATCCAAACCCCTGGGGTCGGGATCCAGGAATCTCATAAGTTGTCTTGGTGGTTCTGGGGAAGCCAGTCCACTGTCAGGCAAGGTGGTGGGCGAGAGCAGCCCCTAGGCCCCTGCCCATCACAGTAAGAGTTCTGTTCAGAAGCAGGGACTAAGGCATATCTCTAAGATGGGTTTTCTTAGGGGAGGAAAGATGGAGGAAGGGTGGGCAGAAATTCTGAACACTTCTGTTCTGAGACCCAGAACTGGTAGAGGGTTGGGGTAAGGGTGGCTTGTCAAGCCCATGTTGCCAGCTAATATTAAGGGAACAAGAAATAGGATTTTCTTGTAGGGATCTGTAGGTTTCTACAAGGGGCTTCTTGGATAG
This sequence comes from Bos javanicus, assembly GCF_032452875.1. Lineage (NCBI taxonomy): Eukaryota > Metazoa > Chordata > Mammalia > Artiodactyla > Bovidae > Bos > Bos javanicus. The sequence goes on along the minus strand of NC_083880.1, from coordinate 69,133,855 downwards.
AAGCTTCAGGAACTATCAGGGCTGGTTTGGAGTTCATCCATTCATGCATTCTGTATTCATCAGGCATTTATTGGACACTTGTTATGTGCCATGTGCTGGGAACCCACTGTGAACCAGGCTGATGGAGTCCCAGTTTCCTCCAAGGTGGAGTTTCCATTCTGGTGGGCTCAGTAAAGAACAGAAAGGTCAAAACCAGCAGATGGCATGTGATGTCTGGATGCTTTCCATGTGCCCCTCTCCAGATCCCTTCCCCACACTGCTTCAGGAGGCTGTCCAATCACCTGGTGGGGCTTCCTCCTCCTCTCTGGCTCCTGCTTGGATTGGCCGGTGGGAGGCATGGAGACCAGAAGAAATGGGTGTGGAGTCAGTATAATTGATGCCCTGGCTTTCTCCTTGCAGAGACCCTGAGGGCTGGCCACCTCCCTCCAGCATGGCTCCTCCTGCCCAGTGGTCCTCTCTGTCAGCTACAGCTGCTCTACCCAAGATCCTGTAACTGCTTCCTCCCCTGTAGCTTGGGAAAGTTAAGGCTCCTCAGTGATCCTAGCCCCCCGTGCTGTGCTGCACTAGCTCTTCCAGGACTCCTTCATCTTGCTCTCACTCTTGGGAATGTCCCTTTAATAAACTCTCCTCAATTACCCCCACTGAGTGCACCATCTGTTTCCTCCCAGAGTCCTCCCTGCTGCAATCCTGAAGTGCACTCTCATTTCAGAAGAGCAGCTCACTTCTCCAGACAAGAATGCTGCTGAATTTTAAAGAGGATTCCACATCTATGCTAAAGGAACATCAGAGGTACTATTGTATCAGTGAGGTTGGTTTGGTAAAATGATGTGCTGACCATTAAGAAATGTACATGGCTGCTGCTGCTGCTAAGTGTGTCGGACACTGTGCAACCCCATAGACGGAAGCCCACCAGGCTCCCCCATCCCTGGGATTCTCCAGGCAAGAACACTGGAGTGGGTTGCCATTTCCTTCTCCAATGCATGAAAGTGAAAAGTGAAAGTGAAGTCGCTCAGTTGTGTCCGACTCCTAGCGACCCCGTGGACTACAGCCTACCAGGCTCCTCCGTCCATGGGATTTTCTAGGCAAGAGTACTAGAGTGGGTTGCCTGTACATGGCTAACAAACTGGAAAAATTTTCTTCCGTGGAATAAAATAAAGGTAAGTGAACAATGAGGTCTGAAAGTTAACCTCTCAAACAAGCCCTGTTCCTTCCTTTCACTTAAGGAAATGTTATCAGGGGCCTGAACAGTTTTTTTTATTCTTATGCCTCAAACAATTCTTTGGTTAAGAGTTTCCGCTGATGGAAATATTCAGAAACAGAGATTTATGGATGAAGAGGTTCATCACAGGGTTATTTAACAGTGAAAATCATGAAACAGTACAAATATTCTACCAAAGAAGGTTGGCTAAAGAAATTACTTTACGTCTAGAAGGAAAGTGGTTGTGTATGCAGTCTCAGACAAAACCCCTTCTGGTTACACACTCCACCACAGTGCTAAATGCATTGTGTATGTGGACTCATCTAGGCTTCTCAACGGAAGCCGTGGGAGGCATGGGCACAGGGGAAAATGCTCAATGAATGATCAGCTATGCCTGGGGGACTGTCAGACAGAGAAAGACAAATGCTGTGTGATGTCACTTATATGTGGAATCCAAAAACTAAAACAGACTAGTGACTGTAATAAAAAAGAAACAAACTCACAGATACAGAGAAGAAACTAGTGGTTACCAGTGGGGAGAAACTGGGGAGGGGCAATATAGGGATAGGGGAATGAAGAGGCACAAAGTATTATGTCGAAAATAAGCTGCAAGGATATAGTTTACAACACAAGGAATATAGCCAATGCTCTATGATAATTCTAAATGGAGTATAATCTTTAAAAATTGTGAATCCATACATAGAATATCTCTAATATATAATATTGTACATTATCTACACTTTAATAAAATAAAAAAATTAAAAATTACTTTGGAGAAAGACTCATTAAAAGACTCATTAAAGACTATTAAAAGGATGCTTTTAAAGAATATCTAAATATGAAAGAGCATCAATGGTAAAAAATTAAAAAGTAAGAATAAATAAAAAAGAGATTTTAGAATTTGGATATAAAATTATCCTCATTATTTAGCCATGAAGGATGTATACTACAATGATAAGACTGTATATATCTGAATGGTGTGATCGTTGTTGATTTTATTTTTTTATTTAGTTTTCAAATTGTTTGATAGATCATTATTATCATGTTCCCTTATCTCTCTCTCAGTCCAGAGAAGTAAATTGATGACAACACAAAGACAAAATTTCCTGCAATTACATGTCCCATGTACCTTCTGTACATATGTACGTGGATACACAGACACACACAGAGTGACACATGAACCTAATTTTCAGTGTAAAAGAGTACAAAAAGGTACACTAATAAAAGCAAGTCTTTCTTCTGATCCATTAGCCTTTGAATGATACCACTGATGAAAAATAACCTTTTGATTTACTGCAGAATATATGTATATGCCAGCAGATCCAAGTTTTTTTTTTCCAAATAAACCTGTATTGACTTTGTCATCAGAAACTTGTAGAAGGCATGCATTTGAAACATGGGCATTTTTATTGTCCATCCCTCAAGTGTCAGACTGTGGTCCTAACCTGATTGGGGAGGATCAGGAGCTTAGGCATCAACCCGTGGAGAGGGAGAGGGATCCAGAATCCGGCTTGTGGTCACGGACCTGGGATTTAACCAACTAGGATGGAATCTAGAACCCACACATCTTGCTTCTCAGTTTCCCCACAGAGGAATGGATCAGATCCTGAGCACCGGACAATTTATTTTGGAATCACAAGCAGCATTAAGACATCAGGATTGACTCTGAGAGTTCAAGTCTTCCTGGTGGCTGTAGAGTTTCCATGAGAATGGCCATCAGTCACTTTTCTCTGTTCTTGAAAACTCTGGCTTTAGTTCTTCCCAAGGACACTGACATTCTTGATTTCTTCTATTCCTCAAACCTCCTCCATCTGCTTCCAGATTCTTCACCTCTCCTTCAAACCAAACTGAGTGCATTTCATTTACTCTTACTTTTCCCTATCTCCCCTTTGCCCTAGTCCAACTTCCTTAGAATCTAGGTCATTGATTGCACAAAAAACAGGGAACCATGGGGTTGAACACTCATATTGGGCAATACATATAATGTTCATAAAATTAACTGGAAACTGTTTCTCTTGATGTAGTTCCCTACTCACTGAACTCATGTGACTTTTGGATAAATCACTCACACACTTGAAGCTTCCGTTTGTCCTACGTGCAAAAGGAGAATGCTACATGTCTTCTGTACAAAGTGATCAAGAACGTGTCAACACTTGAGGAACTTCCATTTCCTGAGTTCAGAGGAGAGACACACAGCGGGGAGTTCACAACAGTGTTCATAACCGAAAGTCACTGTCCCCAGAGCCCATAAATCGAGAGCCAGGGCAAGATGTTGACAGGAGTCTGTCCTGAGGTCCCAGGTGGATGCAATGCCAAGCTTTCATCCATAAAGTCCTGAAGTTCATGGTTTTATTTGGGGGTGTTTGTGGAGTTCAGGATTCAAGGTCAGAAAGATTGAGTTGGAGTCCTTGCTCTTTATTAACCTGCTCAATGACCTTGGAAGGCCCTCACATTGTCAGTTCTCTGAGGCATCTTCTATAACATGGATACTGTCTTCATTCACCAGATAGCTGTCGTGACAGTAAGAAGTCATGGCAACAACAGCACTTTATAGATGCTGTGATGTTAGGAAAATGGAAGGCGTGTTGTTAACTCAGGGATTGGAAAGTGAGGTGTATGATGGTGAGAATGAAAAGATCCCTTTCTTGATTTATTTACTGAACAAGCATGAGGCATGTAAACAGTCTTCGTAAGCACCATGCAGTCTTCTAAGTACTTGATAAATATTGACGCATTTAAATTCCTCTAATCACTCAATGAGAAAGATACTAACTTTAATGTTTACCAGTTTATTCTATAATATGGGATGTCAAAAGGATACAGATGAACAGTCAGATGAGGAGACATGTAGGATGAGTCCCAAGAACAGAAACTTTCATCCCCTTAGAGTTCAGGTGTGCTTTCTAATATATGGAAGGCCAGAAGTTTTCCAAATCCTACTTTTGAGATTTTTATGGAGGCTTCATCATGTAGGCATGATTGATCATGAACTCAGCCTGGAGGATGAGAGCAGGCTGGGTGCACTAGAAGTTCCAAGTTTCTAATTAAGGCGTGGCTTGAGAAAGATACAGCTTTTGTCCGTGTTTTACAGAAAGGGAAACGGGGGCACAGGGAGGTTAAGTAACTTACCCGAGGTCACACAGCTACCAAGGGACAGAGCCAGAACTGGAATCCAGGCTGCCTAGCTCCAGGGTCCACACTCTTCACCATTACTCCTGCTACTTTTTTTATTAAAAATTTATGTTTTAATTGGAAGATAATTGCTTTACAATGTTGTGTTAGTTTCTGCTGTACAACAGCGTGAATCAGCTATAAGTATATATATATATATCCCCTCCCTCTTGAGCCCCACTCCCACTCCCTCTCACATCCCAGCTCTCTAGGTCTTCGCAGGGCACTGAGCTGAGTCCTGCTGCTTTCTCTGAACTTGTGGTGTTTGGCATAGTAAAGATAGCATGAGACCTAGCACAGACAGCTTGTGTATCTCAGCCCAGTTACTTGCCTGTGTGATCTTGGGAAGGTTAATTCACTTCTTGGAGCCTTGACTCTATCATCTGTAAAATGGGCACGAAATTAACGCTCACATCACGCAGGTTTTGCAGATGTTAAATTGTGGCACACTGTTCAGTCCATGCAGGCACCGTGAGGGAGCACAGGGAACGTGAGTCAGGTTTGTAGGTAGGGCTTTACCAGAACCTAGCCTCACTCACACACTCGGTTACTGATAGATTTCAGACTTTCCCACGCTCCGCCCTCCTCCCTCCCAGAGTGACCTCTGGTCCACACCACCTCCTTTAGAGCGTGCGGAACTCTGAACACACAGCTCTGATTACTGCAGATCAGGCTAGGGGACCTCTTGTGCCCTTGAACTCCCTCAAGGATGTCTGTTTTCGGGTCCAAGGAGTCAGTTCTCAGAATCCTGTTTCCTTTGGGCTCTGAAGAGCAAACATGGCCCCACGCTTTTGTGTCCACTTCCCCTTCCAAAAAATTACCAGTTAATTTTAGGGTTGGAGAGAGGCTCTGATGAGGGCCTGCCCACGTGGGGTTAAAGTTACTAGTGGCCTCTGCCTCTGGCCAGACTCGCTGGGAAGAACAGCCGCCACTTCCCGAAGCTCAGTGGGGGAGGCCAGGGCAGTGGCCGGGCACAACATTTCCAAGACATTGGGAGTCCCGCCTCGGCAGATCATGGTTTTTGCAAAAGAGGCAGTGTTTTTTTTTTTTTTTTTAAATCAAGCGTAGCCTGAATCGGTTATACTTTTCATATGATTATAAGTTTAGAAATGGCTTGACATTTGCTATTGCAGAAAATTGACCACGAATCTGCCTTACATGAGGACCCTTTAAAGAATAAATGCTGAGAGATTATCACAATAATAAAAATCATAAGTCAGGCGCAGTTCTTTCCTCTCCATAAAAGATATCACAAACCACATATTGATTTTTTTTTAAAGAAAAGAAATGAGAAGAAGCATGTACCAATTAAGAATAAAACTAACAACTTATTACCCTTGGAGCATTAACGCAAAGAGAGGAGAAAAACACTTGCCTTTTTTCCTATATTGAGACATAATAATTAGGCCACTATATAAATAACCTTATGTTCAAACATGAGACAGGCTGTCATTTGCTCAGCTTTCTGCCCTGAATCATAAAGATCAACCAGAACTCTTGGTTCTCCAAATTTTGCAAACCGTTTCACCCTTTTCAGGCTGTTTGAAAACAAAAAATTATCTTTCTCTTTTGCATTGTGTAGACTCATCATTAAGACTCCTTTTCTCACCTGTTTGCAAGTTTTGCTGTTGAATAAACTCCTCATTCATTTATTTAATTCCTCAAGCCTTGAATGAGCACAGACTGTAGGGATTACATACAGCATATTAGCATATTATATGTAAATTAAATGGTGAGAAATTTTACAGAAAAACATTAAGTAGATAAGTGACTCTAGGACTGTAGCACTAAAATGATAACTGTTTTTTTTTCCCCCCCCATTGAGGCAATAATTAAAAGCAAGCAAAATATTTGAATGCTGACCTGTCACTCATGGTCAGCTAGGCCACCCTGTTTTTTCTTCTTTAGGTGTGCATGTGTGCTTCGATTCTTTGCCCAATACATGTTTACTGAATACATAAGTAAATGTCTGTGTGTCTGGAAAGTCAGCTCAATCAAGGCAGGACTGACCTGTCTGTTGATGCATCCAGCTCACTGAGAACTGTGTCTGACACATTGTAAGCCCTCAGTTAACATACGTTGAGTGAATAAGCAATTGTTTTCTGCTCGAGCATTTATTTGACATTGAAAAGTCTTTCTGCAAGTCTGCTTTATTCTTGTGGACATAGGGTAGGGAAGGAGAAGGTGGGATGAATTGAAAGAGTAGCATTGACGTATAAACACTGCCATGTGTAAAATAGGTAACTAGTGTGAACCAGCTGTACAGCACAGGGAACTCAGCTCTGTGATGTTCTCTCACCTAGAGGGGTGAGATGGGGTGGGGGTGGGAGAGGGGCTTAACAGGGAGGGGACATAAGCCTACATATAGCTCATTCGTGATGCTGTATAGCAGAAACCAACATGACATTGTAAAGCAATTATATTCCAATAAAAAATAAAAATAATAATTAGAAAAAAAGTCTTTCTCAAGGGGCGGACACTAAACTAGGTTCTGGAAATTCAGCCACAGACAAGGCTGACCCGAGCTCTGTCTTTTTTGATCTTTCAGGCTACAGGAGGACAGGAAATTGATCAAGTCAACAAAACACTGCATTTTAAGAGACAGATTAGAGGGTTAGAGGGGGATACTGTGCTGGAGGATATAGCAGAGTGCCTCAGCCAGACCTGAGGAGTAAAGGACTGGCAGATGGGTAAATATAGGACTTCTCTGGTGGCTCAGACAGTAAAGAATCTGCCTGCAATGCAGGAGATGCAGGTTCGATCCCTGGGTTGGGAAGATCCCCTGGAGTAGGAAATGGCAACCCACTCCAGTATTCTTGCCCAGAAAATCCCATGGACAGACGAACCTGGTGGGCTACAGGCCATGGAGTCTCAAAGAGTCAGACATGACTGAGTGACTAACACTTTCACTTTTCACTTTCAAAGATAGGACTGGGGTGGGCGGTCAGCTGAGTTTCTGAGGATGAAAAAGGATGTTCAACAACAGGAAGTGAGAGACAGCAAGGAGCCAGGAGGAACTGAGGATGCCATTAAATGGAGGAATTGAAGAACAGAGAGAAGAGAGAGATGGGGCTGGAGGAGAAAGCCGAGGCTAGATTGTTTAGAGCCTCATAAAGGATTTAGATTTAACCTATAAACCCCATGTAAAGCCATTGATGGCTTTCAGGGGGCCAACGCAGGCAAGTTTTTGTTTTGGAAAGATCACTCTGGTTGCCGGGTATTTAAAAGGTGAATTTAAAGAGGAGATCTCAGGTAGAGAGGCAGCTGGGAGAAATGTGATTTATCAAGTTGTGTCAACACATGTGCACTTCAGCACCAAATGCCTGCCGATAAAGGATGTGGATTGGTGTCCTGGGCTGTGTAAACTGAGGGTCTACTTTGCTAAGATTTGAAGACTTTGATCCAAATCTCTATATGACCCTGGAAGAATAATCTGGTCTCTGATGCTCTAAGTATCAGTCATCTTCTGTTGGCTGAGAATGGAGTGGGTGAGAAAGGACTTTTGAGTACACAGCACATTGAACTTCACCTTGATTTATTCATCTGTAGATCTCATCACTTGGCATTCTCTAAAGGGCTTTATTTCCTTTCATTCTAGTAATTTTGAAAGTGTAGTATTGATATTCAGTTCAGTTCAGTCACTCAGTCGTGTCCGACTCTTTGTGACCCCATGGATGGCAGCACACCAGGCTTCTCTGTCCATCACCAACTCCCAGAGCCTGCTCAAACTCATGTCCATCGAGTCAGTGATGCCATCCAACCATCTTATCCTCTGTGGTCCCCTTCTCCTCCTGCCTTCAATCTTGCCCAGCATCAGGGTCTTTTACAGTGAGTCGGTTCTTCACATCAGGTGGCCAAAGTATTGGAGCTTCCGCTTAAGCATCAGTCCTTCCAATGAATATTCAGGACTGATTTCCTTTAGGATGGACTGGTTTGATCTGCTTGCAGTTCAAGGGACTCTCAAGATTGATATTATGAAGCAATATATTTCTATGTCAAGGACAAGGAAAAACATCACATTTAGAATTCATTCATTCAATCATTCATTATCTATTTATCTACCCACTTACTAATCAAGTGGTTTTCAACTGTAAGTGAAGTTTCTAGTGTCTTGGGCGAGGCCAAGGCATTGATATTTAAAATAAATGTTTGTTTATTGGTTGTGTTGGGTCTTAGTTGTGATTCGTGGACTCTTTAGTTGTGGCACACACACAGACTCAGTAGTTGTGGTGCTCAGGCTTTAGCACATGGGATCTTAGTTCCCCAACCAGGGGTCAAACGCATGTCCCCTGCATTGCAAGGCAGATTCTTAACCACCTGACCATCAAGGAAGTCTCAGCTTTGGCATTCTATTAAAAGTTTCCAAATGATTCTAATGTGTCCCTAGGAATGAGACTCAAGGTACCATGGAGATGGAGACCATGGTTCTTTAACTTCTGCCACATTTCCAGTGCCCTCAGGCAGTGTCTGGCCCAGAAATAATGCTCAGTAAATATTTGTAAAGTATATTAACTTAATCATGCAGAGATCAAACATTTATTGAACATTGCCAGATTTTCTCCAATTGATGATGATGATTACCTTGTGTGATTTTCCACAGACAACCATCAAGCACCATGGTTTAGGAAATTAATTACCATTGAATCACATACTGGAATGAGGTTAGGATATAACATTTTTTATCCTGTCAAGTGATTTCTTCTCAGGTCCTTTGTCCTATTTATGATCACCAGGCGCCTTTGGACTGCTCATGACTGGGGACTAATTCTTGACCTGGAAGGAAGCAGGCACGATGCTTCTTCATTGGGGACGATGCCTATCATTGCGTCAAGACTCTTTGCATATCTTTAAGGTACCACATCTAGCTGCTTCATCATCTCAAACAAATTGCTTGGGTCACTAGTCCAAGTTTCTGATCTCCTTGCTTTGTCTTGCCTTTCTGCCTCTGGAAAGTCTTGCCAATATCTTATGTATCCTTTCTTCCACCTCTGCTCCCCCATCTTAAGTCCCTGTTGCTGTGAACAGTGAATTTTTGGAAGCCCAAATCTCCCAAGTTGTGGAGTTGGCTGCCGCAGCTCTCTTGACCCACAAGGCAGTCTAGCTGATGCAGCAGGAGTTTATTTCACTTGACTCCAATTTAACTGTCCTGAGCCCCTTCCTTATATTGCCAAGAGATTTCCTAATAGATCTGTAGCCCCGCAATTCAGGCAATTATTCACGTATTCCCCCACATCATTAGTTTTATGGAACACTGCCAGGGGGCATATTTTTCTTTCTTGGGACTCCAGAGAATAAAGGAAATAGAACTCTTACCATGAAGTCATATTAAGGAGTTTATTTCTCAGAAAATACCCTATAGCACTTTTATAAAACCTTACATTGAGGGACTGCATTTAGGAGAATTATTTTTACCTCACCTGCTGCCCTGGGATTCACTGTCCAGGCCTCCAGCCTTTCAGAGGACGGCTTTAGAAATTTTCTGTAGTATCTACTGACCATAAAGGGGTGCCCATGGTTACGGTAGGGAGGCTGTAGTTCCTGTTGGGTCTTCTGGGGTTTAAGTAGAGTGGCTATGTAATTTAAACATCCAAACGTATGCACTTTAGGGAAGGAGAGTGTTATTTTTAATTATATTGAGGTGTAAATCAGAATTGTGCAGACCCACTGGGACACATGATTACTGTAGACTTGCTGCTCTAGTCCCACAACTTCTGAAATTTCCCTCCCTGGGTCTGACTGATAGAGTAAAAACACAGGAATTTAGCCAAAATATTAGATTGTAACTCAAAGTAGTGGTTTTCACTATTTAACTGGAGAACAAAGGATGATGGGATATATCAACGAGCTTTTGCTGGAAAATGCTGCATAACAAACCACTCCCAAACTCAGTGTTTTAAAGCAACAATCACTAATTCTCACTTTTCTATTTGCAGGTCAGTTCACCTATGCTGAGCTTGAATCCAGGCTACAGGTTGGGGGCCCAGCTCTGCTTTACCAGTCTCTGCTTATCCATGGACCAGTGGGCCGACTGGAACATACTCTTCTCACGGCGAGGGCAGAAGTCAGACAGAAGCACTTGAGGGGAAACCTGAGTTTCTCCTAACATCGAGGCTTGTATTGGTACACCACCACTTCTACCCGCGTTCTATTGGCCAAAACAAATCCTATGGACAGGCCCAACCTTGGTAGGGCAGGGAAATACACTCTGTCTTGGGTGAGAAGCACGCCAAAGGCATATCCAAAGAGAAAGCATACAGGAAGGGATCAAGAATTGGACGCAATAGTGTAATCCATCTCAGGGGATATTAGGCTAAAGGGGGTTTGCTCTCCCAGACCTCTAGTGGGGGGGGGGGTGGTTAGTTGAGTTTATTCAACCAGATGCAGGCTAAGAAGGAAAAAGGAAGTGACCATAGGTCAGTTTTGTCTACTAGAAGCAGGATGCAGAGACAGGGGACTCACTTGTATTGAAAATATGAATATCTTAAGAGGAGAGAGTAGAGGAGGAAGAGATGGACAGAGATCCTCATGATTCAGAATATAATCCATGCTGCTCTGGTAAGTATGGCCCATGGATGGATGGACTCTCTTCATTCTCCAGTCAGATGAGTCATTTTTCTTCCCATAGGATGGGGGCAGCTAGAGAATGGGGAGAGGAATGGCAAACGTTCCTGACTATTGCTCCTTTCTGAGGAGGGGAAGCAGGAATCCTCTGGCTAGGGAGTAAGAGAAGAAGTGCTTGACTCACAGATATTTCTGTGGGAGGCATGGACCCACAGGACACCACCAGGTGGATGTCTGCAACGTGGCTGGTGAGGGCTGGCATTCCCGTTCCTTGGCCCCTTCTGGACAAGCACTGCTGGGGCCCCTGTGATTCTAAGTCACTTCCTGCAGGGACCACCCCTCCCACACCCCCCGCCCCGCCTCGTGCTCAGGTGTCTGACCCTGAGACTTTGCCTACCTGCTGTTAGACCCTGCATGGTCTCCTTCCAGGTAGGTGATAACAGAGAGCTTGTTAATCAGACAAACTAATCATGCAGATTAGGCCTGGTTCAAGCATGGATCATCCCTTCCAGGGAATCTCATGTTTAATATTTACACCAATTAAAAGGCTCTGGGGGAATGACTTACATGGCGGGAGGGATTCAGAATCAGAGTAGGGCAGGTTAAGGGGAGGCATTTTGGAAGGGGATTTCAGGGCCAAGCACATCTCACCCAACAGATGACAGGTCTGGTCCAAGTTCTTAGTTCAGTTTAGTTGCTCAGTCATGTCCAACTCCTTGCGACACCATGGACTGCAGGTTGCCAGGCCTCCCTGTCCATCACCAACTCCTGGAGTTTACTCAAACTTATGTCCATTAAGTCCTTGATGCCATCCAACCATCTCATCCTCTGTTGTCCCCTTCTCCTCCTGCCCTCAATATTTCCCAGCATCAGGGCCTTTTCAAATGAGTCAGTTCTTCACACCAGGTGGCCAAAGTACTGGAGTTTCAGCTTCAGCATCAGTCCTTTGAATGAACACCCAGGACTGATCCCCTTTAGGATGGACTGGTTGGATCTCCTTGCAGTCCAAGGAACTCTCAAGAGTCTTCTCCAAAACCACAGTTTGAAAGCATCAATTCTTCGGCGCTGAACTTTCTTTATAGTCCAACTCGCACATCCATACATGACTACTGGAAAAACCATAGCTTTGACTAGATGGACCTTTGTTGGCAAAGTGATGTCTCGGCTTTTTGCTCTGCTGTCTAGGTAGACAGCACTGGTGTTGGTTATGCAGATGGAGAGTTCAAAGTCTCAGAGGAACCAAGAGGGATGGCTCCTGGTCATCAGGTCCTGTGGATTCTTCACTGTCCCTTTCTCTCTATCCCTGGGTCATTCTCCTGCTTCAGGCCTCATCTTCTCTAACTTGGCCTCTTGCAATGATTTCCTAGTTAATCAGTCAGACTCAGTCTCTACCTACTATGTATTACAGCTAGAGTGGCCTCTTTTATTTTTCATTATTTACATCATTACAATATTAAAAAATACAGAAAGGTATATTATTTAGCTAGATAGATATTATGGCTAACACCCCTATATTTGCCATGCCAAATCAGCAGATGCTCACTTTCTGCCCTGTTCCATCTATCTATCTATCTATTCATTCAGTCTATGTCTCTATCCTCCAGCAAGCATCTGCCTATCTATCTATATCATCTATCAATTATCTATCTAAATTTCATCTATCAATTATCTATCTAATCTCTCTCTCCCAATCGTTTTTTATTAAAACATAACATACAGGAGGAAAGCCACTTTTTCTGTGATTGTACACCTGTTGAATTTTCACAGAAAGAGCTTAGTCATGTAAGCAACACCACACGTAAATAGAGCATTCCCAGCCTCCCCTTATGCCTCCTGGTTATCCGTCCTCCTCACCCCCACTAGAAGGGAATCACTATCCTGAATCTAACAGCAGAGCCTGGTTTGTGAACTTTCATTCATTATGTAAATGCAGCCTTACAATACATGCTTTGTGTGTTGTATTTATTTTGTATCTTCTTTTTTAGAAAGACATTTTTAAAGATAAGTGGGACATCGCCTACATTTCAGTTCTTCTAATTCTTTTTTCTTCCGCAAAGACAGCCACACATCATCTGTGTGATACATATTCAGTTCATGCCTTTGTATGTTTACATATGTATATAACACTCACATCAGATGTGTTTTGTTTTTATTAAAATAAATGGCTTCACAATGTAAAAATTCCTGCCACTTGCTTGGTGCATAGAGTGGGCTTCCTAAACCACACAGCAGTCCATGTGTTTCTCTCCCTTTTATTTTGCTCCCCTGCTCCCAGACTGTTGGGTCTTGGAAGTCGGGACAGGGTTTGATTCTTCCCTGCGTCCTCTGAGTCTGACACTATGTCTGGTACTCCTTTATAAAAATTGGGTGAATAAATGACTGATGGGATGAATGAATGAACAGAGGAGCAAAGTCTCCCCACATCATGGAGAACTTGAAAGTCCAGAACACACGGCCCGTCCTTCACTGGTCCCCTTTTGGGCGGAAGGTGTTGTTATTACTCTTCTTCCCTTGTTGGCTGCTTTTTTCAATGTCTGTCTATAAAAGTGCCCGAAGCCTTATGTCTCTCAGAAAGCCCAGGAGAAACATTTGACTTTATAAAATGTTCCTTCAGAAGAGGTCAACATTTCAGAGCTGGGTAAGATCTCTGTAGCTGGATTCCTGATCTGTTTTCCTGACACAGGGGACAGTTGCCTTCTTCCTGGTGTTTTCTTTAAACAAAGTTATCCTTGTGGTCTAAGGAAGTTACATCATTAAATTCACGTCTCAGCACATTGATGGAGCATCAGTCATCATCTGAGTTGACCAGCTCTGGGGTTTCTGTTAAATTCTGTTGGCTCCTCCAGCCTCTCCAGGGGTGAGCTCAGTACCCAAGGAAGATGAGTCGTTGATGTTCTGAGGGGGAAATCTTAGGACACATGGGGAAAGAAAAACTGGCCCCATCTAACGAGCTTTACCACCGCTGACAGCACTTGGGACCCCAGGGGTGTAGCCACAGGACTTAGGTTCCTGTTGTCTCTCCTATGTGTGCAGGTATATGTGGTCATTTCAGTTGTGTCTGACTCTGTGACCCTATGAACTGTAGCCTGCCAGACTCCTCTGTCCTTGGAATTCTCCAGGCAACAATACTGGAATGGGTTGCCATTTTCTCCTCCAGGGGAAATTCCTGACCCAGGGATTGAACCCATGTCTCTTAGGCCTCCCACATTGACAGGAGGGTTCTTTATCACTAGTACTACCTGGGCTTTCCAGGTGGCTCAGTGGATAAAGAAATCACCTGCAATGCAGGAGACACAGAAGATGCGAGTTGGATACTTGGGTGAGGAAGATCCTCTGGAGGAAGGCAACCCACTCCAGTATTCTTGCCTGGAGAATTCCATGGACAGAGAAGCCTGGCGGGCTACAGTCCATAGGGTCACAGAGAGTCAGACAGGACTGAAGTGACTGAGCAGGCAGGCAGTCCCTCCTGTCTCCTCCCTTCCCCAGGATTCAGCCTCTGTCTTCATGGAATAAGATGTTGGTTGTGCCACTTTCTGGATGATTTGGATAAACCCATGACCTCTCTGGGCTTCCCTTGTGGCTCAGCTGGTAAAGAATCCGCAGGCAATGTGGGAGACCTGGGTTCAATCCCTGGGCTGGGAAGATCCCCTGGAGAAGGGAAAGGCTACCCACTCCAGTATTCTGGCCTGGAGAATTTCGTGGCCTGTATAGTCCATGGGGTTGCAAAGAGTCAGACACGACTGAGCGATTTTCACCGTCACCCATGATGTCTTTGATCCCCAGTGTCCTTAACTGGGCTGTAATATTACTTACTTACACATTTGTTGGGAGAATTAAACTATGAGCGGTAAAGGAGATGAAAATGTCTTGCTCCCAGATGGTACTCACGGTATTTTTCTACTTGTGTACACAGGTAGGCAAAACAATAGAAACACATACAATAGATGTGGTAATATACTGACTTGCCTATTATGTGTTTTTTAGTGTCTGACTTGCTTTCTAAACATTTTTTTCATAAGCATTTTCCAACCTCATTAAAAACACCTGCTCTGCATTGCTTTTGATAGTTGCATAATATTCTAACATCTGGTTGCACTGTAAGTACACCTAACCATTTCCACATTGTGGGGCATGTTGCTTATTTTTAATTTTTTTATCAAGGAGAGTTTTGAGGTCAGCCCAGCCTGATTTTGTCTTAAATTTTTTTTTTTAAAACTCGTTTGCAAGGAACATGGTTTTCATTATTTTTGCTTTGCTTTGTTTTGTTTTCTGCTTGGGATACTTATAATTTATTTTTTCGTTTCTGTCAAGCTGTGCATTTCTTTTTATTATTACTAATTGTGCTTGGTACAGCATATGCCATTTTGTTTTGCAGTCTTAGGTCTTTTTTTTTTTTTTTCAGTTCAGGAATGTTCTACTATAGATTTGATTGGTGTTTCAGTGTCATTACTTTTAAAAAGACTTTTTAAGGATCACATCTCTTTTCTTTTTGTGAATTGGATCACTTTTCTCTCTTCCTCATACATGCCATCTGCAGTCTCATTATTTTCAACTTCAGATTCTCAAAGATATATCTCAAATTTACTATTTCCCTGAAATTCAGTTTTCTGTGGTATAAATTCTGCTGTTTATTACTTCTGATGTAAACTGTGATTCTAAGAGTACATTTACAGTTTCTTGGCCTGCTTGGATATCTCAGCCAGACGTCCCTTCATCTTAGCTTGCATTTGGTTTTATTTTCCATCTCCTTTCCTCTTCTAGAAGTCATGTTATCTTATAATTTATCGAGAACAAAATATACAGATTTTCTGAGAATTGCCTCAATTTTTTTAAGTAAAGAAATTTAAAGACATGCCTTTTCTCCATATCTTTGGGACACACTTCTACTAGAGCAATACCTGACAAATTATCATCCATGGGCCAAATCTGTGCATTCCCTGTTTTGGTAAATAAAGTTTTATTGGGACTCAGCCATATTCACTCACTTATATGTTGTCTATGGCTGTTTACTTAAACCCTACAGTGTAATTACAACAGAGACTGGGTGGCCCCCCAGATCTAAAATATTACTCTCTGGCTTTTTTATGGAAAAAGTGTGCCAACCCCTGTGATAGTCTCCACTGTTAAATCACTGTTAAAGGAAGAAGTTATTTTTAACTTTATCGTTTGACTCTGGAGGGCTATCTATCAAACTCTGTCTGGAGATGCTGATAAAGTATGTCCTCTCAGATTTAAATTAGAGCAAGGGGCACACCATCAGGATACTTGTGGGAAACAGGTAGTAAAGTCATACTGGATAATTGGTAAAAGATTCATTAAGGGACTATTACCAAAGAGTGGGAAGAGTTCAGGGACTCCATAAAGGGGTGATGAAGGACCCCAAGTCCAGTAGCTTACTACCGTAGTCTGAAGGATTAAGGGGAGGAAGGGAGGGATACCACTATCCAGAGAGAATAACTGAGTGGAGAGTTGCCTGATCAGAGTTGTGTCTTTGGACTGCCCCAGTGGTCCAGCCACGAAGACTCCACTGTGATGATCATGGCTTTTTTATAAAAAATAATTTTACTTATTTATTTTTATTTTTGGCTGTGCTGGGTCTTCATGGCTGCTTGCAGGCTCTTCTCCAGTTGCATCGAGCAGGTACTCCTCTTCAGTTGCGCTGCGTGGGCTTCTCACTGCAATGGCTTCTCGTTGTGGAGCACAGGCTCTGGGGCACGTGGGTTCAGTGCTTGCAGCTCCCGGGCTCTAGGACACAGGCTCAGTAGCTGTGGTGCATGGGCTTAGTTGCTCCATGGCATGTGGGATCTTCTCAGACTGGGGATCGAACTCATGTCTCCTGCACTGGCAGGCAGATTCTTTACCACTGAGCCACTAGGGAAGCCCTGAAATGGGCATAGGTTTGATCCCTATTCAGGGAACTAAGATCCCACATGCCCTTCTGGCATGACCAACAACAACAACAAAGAAAAGAGTTGTAGCTTTTAATAGAGAGATGCCTTTAAATCACAATGACTAGTGGGGAGGAAGCCAGAGTAACCAATGTTCTTATCTCCCTCTTCTGTCCTGGGGGGCCATGCTTCAGTTCAGTTCAGTCCAGTCACTCAGCCACGCTGGTGCCTCCCAAAGGCTGAAGTCAACCAGAGACCAGGGGCAGAGGATTCGTTTATTGCATCTCACACGAGTCTGCCTTCTAGGGGCGCAGCTCAAAGCAAGTGAGTGAAAGACAGCAGCTCTTGGAGTTTATGTGTGTAGGCTCTCAGTCAGAGCTATCTAATAGAACTTTCTACGATGATGGAAATATTCTGTACCTATATTGACTAATATGCTAGCCACTAGTCCTAAGTGACTGTTGAATCCTGGAAATGTAACTATGAGCTTAGAAATGGGATCTTTAATTTTAACTAATTTTAATTTGAAAGCTACCTAGAGCTAGTGCCTGTCCTACTGGACAGCACGACTCTAGGTGGCTGTCTGCTTTCCCGTATGCACCGATTGCTGTGTATTTTGCTGGACTGTCCCAGGGTATTTTATTCCCCAGTTCTATAATTATGAAATAGATCCTTCATTTATGAACATTCTGAGATAGTCTCTCTCTCATTTTCCAGAAATAATATCTGAAAACTCACAACCCCTAAGGAACACAACTTCTGGGCTTCCTTTTATGACTTTGTCTGCCTAACATCCCACCTTAGACTTCTTCCCCTTCTTGCCTCTGTGTGGTCCTATAATAGTCTCTCAGTTGAAATGGAGAAGCATTCCTGATGGTCTCAGGGAGAATAATTTTTAGAAAACTCTTTGAACACAGTATAGCGTGTCTGTTTTTTAAATCAGCAAAGTTCTGGAGTCTCTGCCTGTGAACCAGGATTTGACAGTACCTACACCGACTCGATGGGTGTGAGTTTGAGTGAACTCCGGGAGTTGGTGATGGACAGAGAGGCCTGGAGTGCTGCAATTCATGGTGTCGCAAAGAGTTGGACACAACTGAGCGACTGAACTGAACTGAACCAACCTTAAGATTCTTCTTCAGAAATTAAGATGTGCCATCAAGAATGACTTAATTTTATCAGTTCCCTTCCACCAATAGAGTTAGTAAAACTTTTGCTCAGAATTAGAGACTTGGCAGAAATTAACACAACATTGTAAATCTACTATGAAACAGTGTTAGTCTCTTAGTCATGTCTGACCCTTTGCAACTTCATGGACTGTAGCCTCTGTCCATGGAATTCTCCAGGCAAGAATACTGGAGAGGGTTACCATTCCCTTCTCCAGGGGTTCTTCCCAACCCAGGGATAAAACCTGGGTATCCTGCACTGCAGGCAGATTCTTTACTGTCTGAACCATCAGGGAAGCCCAAGTCAACTATACTTCAATTAAAAAAAAAGAATTGGAGACTTGATTGTTAATTCTTCTTACTCAGAGTGTTCATGTGTATTTTAGCGTAAAACTGGAAGAGGTCGTATCGGGGACTGGCTGTGTGGCTTGTATTAACCCCAGAGTCTCCCCTCCCAATTTTTTCTTTATGATTGTCACAGTTGCTGCTGAAAACAGAGCGTGATTTTGAATGTGCATAATCTCATATCTGATGCAAAATTAATATCAATTGCTTGATTTTCACACTGAGATGTTAATTACTATTTGTTTTGTATTTGCATTCACAGGTATCTGTGGAGGGAGATTAGCATACTCTGTTGTTAGACCATTATTAAAATGACAGTTGGGAAAATATTTGAAAAATATTGTCTTTCCTTGTGTTTTACTTTTAGGCATTGCTGTTATTGTTTTTTATCTTTCTGGTGACTTCTGTTGGTTGCACAATTTTGAAATTTCAGATCATTAATGGAAACCGTTCTGGAACATTTGTACTTAAACAAAATCCACGTTGTTGGAACTGCAGCTTTCTAATGGATTTCGCATTTGTGTGCAAACAAGCCAAACCGGTCCCACATTTGAAAGCGGGTGAATCAGAGGCAACTAGGTAATAATCTTTTGTTGCTTAAATCTTAGGAGAGGCACATCGAATGCTTGTAGCTGGGTGCTTCCTGCTGTTGGGTCTGTCTGTGCTTGGGCTGAGAAGAGCACGCAAAGAAAACGATGGTCTTTTCATCATCATCTTTAAAAGGATCCTGAAAAGGATCCAGTGAGACCACTGGACTCACATGACCTGGTGATGCCACTGAGTAGCTGAAGAAACGTGGACAAGTCATTTTATTTTCTTATCTGTGAAAATGGTACTCAGCCCAGGGTGTCATGGCCAAGTTCAAGTGAGATGAAGCCAACTGTCAGCTCTGGAGAACCACGTAGACTTGACAGGTGACAGCAACTTCAGTTGCCAGTTCTGTTATCTTATGTGGTCTTTTCCTCTGGGGATGGGGTCTCCCTGATAGCTCAGTGGGTAAAGAATCCGTCTGCAATATAGGAGACCCCGGTTCGATTCCTAGGTTGGAAAGATCTCCTGGAGCAGGGATAGGCTACCCA
Organism: Bos javanicus; assembly: GCF_032452875.1. NCBI lineage: Eukaryota > Metazoa > Chordata > Mammalia > Artiodactyla > Bovidae > Bos > Bos javanicus. The sequence goes on along the minus strand of NC_083880.1, from coordinate 69,114,450 downwards.
TTCCAGTATTCTTGGGCTTCCCTTGTGGCTCAGCTGGTAAAGAATGTCTGCAATGTGGGAGACCTGGGTTTAATCCTTGGGCTGGGAAGATTCCCTGGAGAAGAGAAAGGCTACCCACTCCAGTATTCTGGCCTAGAGAATTCCATGGACTGGAGAAGACCATCAGGTGGCAAGGAGTCAGACACTACTGAGCGACTTTCACTTTCACTCCAGGGATGAGATGTGGGCATACTGTCATGGATGCTCATCTTTCCACTGTCAGGCCACTCATGGTCACAGTCCTCAAGTCCTCACTGGTATGAGAGGGCTCTGCCAATAGCACTTTCCTGCTCCTAGGTGGGTCCCCCCTGTGACCATAAGCTGCTCAGTTGAGGAAGACAATCTTTCCAGGAAAAAAAGAGTTTTCACATTCTTTTTCATTGTATTGGTAACAATTAATTCCTTAATTCTATACATTTATGGGACATCTACTCTGCCATATAGAGGGTGATACTGGTTCTTCCTTCAAGAATTATAGTCCAAGGCAACTCAGGATGTGTGTATTTCCTCCAAACCTGGAAAAATATGTGGATTGATGACTTGATTGATTGATCCAGTGATTAACTGACCATTTGTTGAGATTTTAATGACTTAGGTGCTGTGCTGGACACCGGGGATGTGAAAGTGAACAGAATAAGATCTCTACCCTCAGAATCACCCAACTCTTTGGGTGCTTTGTGGGGTTAGTCACACACTCAGAGTTTGGGGTGCCCTCTCTCCTCCCAAGAGATTCTGGTCAGGCATCTGGATTTTGAATATATATTTTGAATAAGCCCCTTGATGAAGGCAAATAGATGGGGAAACAGTGGAAACAGTGGCTGACTTTATTTTTCTGGGCTCCAAATTGCTGTGGATGGTGATTGCAGCCATGAAATTAAAAGATGCTTGCTCCTTGGAAGGAAAGTTATGACCAACCTAGACAGCATATTAAAAAGCAGAGCATTACTTTACCAACAAAGGTCCATCTAGTCAAGGCTATGGTTTTTCCAGTAGTCATGTATGGATGTGAGAGTTGGACTATAAAGAAAGCTGAGCACAGAAGAATTGATGTTTTTAAACTGTGGTATTGGAGAAGACTCCTGAGAGTCCCTTGGACTGCAAGGAGGTCCAACCAGTCCATCCTAAAGGAGATCAGTCCTGGGTGTTCATTGGAGGGACTGATGTTGAAGCTGAAACTTTGGCCACCTGATGTGGAGAGCTGACTCATTTGAAAAGACCCTGATGCTGGGCAAGATTGAGGGCAGGAGGAGAAGGGGATGACAGAGGATGAGATGGTTGGATGGCATCACCGACATAATGGATGTGGGTTTTGGTGGACTCCGGGGGTTGATGATGGACAGGGAGGCCTGGCGTACTGCAGTTCAAGGGGTCGCAAAGAGTCAGACATGACTGAGTGACTGAACTGAACTGAACTTGATGAAGGAAAGAAATCTGGAAACACTGCTTTGGAGAATTCATTCATTCTCTCTTTCTCTCTCACACACACACAGACACACACGCATCCCAAAATCAGTGTGAGAGAACCAGAAAATATTTCTCAGAGTTGAAGTTTATCTGCTTAGCAGAAACATGCTCCCTGGCTCCACCTGGCTTCCTGGACTGCTCCCCGGTCAATATTTGGTCAAATTGCTCCTGTCCCCGGCAGTGACATTAGACATAGATTAGCTCCTCACAATTCTGAAGTTCCAATAGAAGACTAAAGTCCATGTCTCCTTCATAAATATGCACATTTTTAATGAAAAATATAGATAAATATTGTTATGCATTACACCATAGCTTTGGCCCCCTTATCAGTAAATCTTTCAGAAAGGAAACTCACTTTGCATTGCTGTATGATTTCAGGCTCTTTTGGCACATTACCAGTTGTGTAACTGATATATTATTTTTGGATATAGTTTTAGCAATGGCTATTTAGCAACCCTCATTCCGTAACAAGTACCCTACAAAGCACATTCCATGTCTTATCTCGTTTAATCTTTGCAGCCAACTCATAAAGCTATTATTATTATTATTTTTCCCATTTATAGCTGATGTGACTGAGGCTTGGAGAGACGGCTGTCTTACCCTAAGTAACACTTTCAATGTTGGCATTACTAATTTTCCACTCTTACAAATGGCACTGAGAAGCCCATCTTTGGGCTTTGCCGTGTGCTTGATTAGTGCCTTATAATTGATACCTAAAAGAGGGATACTTCTGTGACTCTGGGCCTCATCTGGACAGACCCTGTTCCCTTTTTCTCCTCTCTTGGTGGTCCTTGTGGTCCAGGAGCCCAGGGTTTTCAATGCTTCACAAGTGCTGTGCTCTGGCCTTTTTGTCACACTCTTCCTGCCACAAAGACAGGGACATGAGCTGGGGCTCCCAAGATTCACCTTCTTAGGCCCCCGACGTCCCCTGATGTCTCTTTGGGCAGTGACATGTAAAGGCCAATAAGATCAGGTCAGGGTGATGCTGTGACAAGGTGTCAGCACCAATGGCTCTACCCGGATTGTGACAGGCACCTGGTCAAGTTTCTCCATGACCCCTGGGTGGTGATTGACAAAGAGCATCAGTCACCTTAACAGCCAGTCCAAAAGCAGAAGGAAATGTTAAAGGCAGCTGTGAGAAGCCCCCCAGGCCTCCTGCCACTGTGACCCCAGGGGACACTGTCAGTGGGGAGACCTCCCCAGGTTGGGGCAGCAAAGGGGGGTTGCCTTTCAGAGTAAGACCAGAATTAAGGCCAGGACAGGCTGTGGATATTTGCAGGTGTGAGGGTCTCCAATTCTTGGAGGTTCCCTCCTACCATCATCAAAATCATTTAAAAGGCATTAGGAACTCAAATGAAGGATGCAAGTTAAGATGGATTCAGTAGTTGCCACTTATGTTATTTTCCAGGCATCTGATGAAAAGTTATTATTATTATTATTTTTTTTTTACATTTTCTTCTAATGATCTACTGGAGCTGTATTTTTAAGGCTGTAATATTTTTGAAGGCTGTTGAATAAAACTATAAGCCTGAGTCTGTAATACCTGCAGGGAAACCTCGCCACCCTCTCATGAACTTTCAAGAAAGGGATCTGCTGGCTTCTTTGTGACCCAAGTTCAAACCCTTCCTGTGGGGCCTTCTCTGCTCAGCCCCCACACTCACCTGGTATCTCCTTCCTCAGTACTCTGATAGCACCCAGCTTTCATCAGCACCTGGGAGAGATTTCAGTTCAGTTGTTATCATGTCTGCCTCTTCTACTGGAACCTGAGCTGGGACTCTCTCATGTCTGCATCCCAAAGGCTTAGTGATGGTGCCAAGTGGTGCCTAGCAGGATCTCAACAGAAACCCACTAAATGCACGGAAGAGAAAGTGAATGGCTGGAACTCTTAAAGATGTCTCTAGCTCCAAAGTTCTCAAAACGTGCTCCCTGAACCAGCGAATCAGCATTTGCTAGCAACTTAAGAGTAAATTCTCCGGTTCCTTCTCTAGACCTACTGAGTCAGAGGCTCTGGACTGGCGTTAGCTTCAGGTGAAATCCATGCACAGGAAATGGAGAGCCATCTAGACTGGGGCTTCTCAAACTGCAATGTGCATACTAATCACCTGCTGCTGCTGCTGCTGCTGCTGCGTCGCTTCAGTCATGTCCGACTCTGTGCGACCCCATAGACGGCAGCCCACCAGGCTCCCCTGTCCCTGGGATTCTCCAGGCAAGAACACTGGAGTGGGTTGCCATTTCCTTCTCCAATGCATGAAAGTGAAAAGTGAAAGTGAAGTCGCTCAGTCGTGCCCGACTCTTAGCGACCCCATGGACTGCAGCCTACCAGACTCCTCTGTCCATGGGATTTTCCAGGCAAGAGTACTGGAGTGGGTTGCCATTGCCTTCTCGGACTAATCATCTAGAAGTCTTTTAAAATACCAACTCAGATTCACTGGTTTGGAGTAGGACCAGAGGTTCTGCATTTCTAACAAGTTCTTTGATAATACTGATGCTGGTCCATGGACCACACTTTGAGTAGCAAGGCTTTTGTCTACCTCAGTCCAAGGTCTAGTTGATTCATTGCCAGGCAGGGAGAAAGAAACCTGTACTTGGACAGTGATGTCAGTTCTCTGAGCTTCACTTTCCACATATACCACATGGAGATAATGATGTTTATACTTATTGAGCTAATTATCATGGATAAAGGAAATAATATATGCAAAGCACAATGCTTGGGGCATAATAAATGCTCGGTAAGTACTTTTCCCTTCCTTCTTCCTTCTCTACATGACTCTTTTTCATTTTTTTTTTCTCATCGAGATGTTAAACTTAAACACAAAGACTACTCTTTTATCTTTCTGAAGCTAATAAATAAGGGTAGTTATTTGAATGATATCAAGTAAAGAGAAAAACCTTTAAAATCTCCTTCAATTTTTCTTACAGTCCTTTAGGGTTTGACAGACAGGATAAAAAAAGATGGGGTGAATTCACAAGAGGTCAGAATGAGGAATAGAAAGAAAGAGGTTTTCTTCTAGCAAGCTGAGGCTCAGGGAAACAGAGCTAAGAGAACACCCATGTGGTTCAAAGCTAACAGCTGTCTCCCAGGCACCCACCGCATGCCACACTGCCCAGTATTTGGGCACATGGCCTCACTGGGATGCTGGGGATGAGCGGATGGAGGAATGGAATGTGGGGGCCTCAGAAACACCTTCCTAATTGTGATCATTTGTCTTCCTGCAAGACACAGACCCTCATTTGGACTTGGCTGGGGATTGCGTAGGCAGGGGAGGTATGGGACACGGGGGGAGGAAGTCAGCATGAAATTAATTCCCTGCCTTTCCCTTCTGGAATGCCAATAATGTGCTGAGGACAGTGGGCAGTGCAGTTGGCTGCCAGCCCCCATCCCCATCCTGGGTTCAGAGCCTCTGGGTCTTCTTGTTTGGGGGCACATGAATTCCCAAGCCTGTGGCATCCTGCCCCTTGTATATCACAACCATCCCAGGGAACTTGGCTATCTTCCCTGCGACCCACTCCCTGCTAGGGTTTCTTTCATAATGACACTCACAAGATCTTTAGATGGGGCAGCAAACATTGGTGACAAAACCCAGTGAAACCTGCTCCAGATGGCAAGATTTTGACCAATCAGAGGGGCTGGGAGCCCATCTGCACTGCCCAGAGCTCACCAGAGCCTCACACTGTGGTACCATAGTGCTCCCCCCAACTCCCTTCAATGTCTCTGGAGCCAGACTCTAAACTGGTCAAGGCATCTGGGGCTTTATTTTATCATGTACTTGATGGCTTTGAATCAGCATTAAAATGTTTCTCACTTAGATTTTATCACATTCACATGAGCTTATGTTTATACCATCTAATGGTAGGAAATGGGCCTTGGTAGGTTCCAGGCAAAGGCTCTCATCTGATGGGTGGGGCCATGCAGGGCACGGAGTCCAGGTGACACAGCTGAGATCCCATGGCCAGGTGCCCCATGTAGGACCAGCACTGCCTCTTAGACCAGTGCCCTTTCAGTGGCACCATGAGGCGGGCACACTCAGCTTCAGCTTCTGGGAAAACCTGCTCACATTATTGCCCAGGAGTAAGCTTGGGATTGTCAAGTTTAAGCTCTGAAGACGAATGATTGCAGGTATTTCCCCACTGCGGGTGCTTCTAGAAACCAGATAGAAAAGTCTGTGGCCCACAGGGCACTGCTCACCTGTGTGACAAGGAGTGTCTAGTCTCTGGTCCGGGAAGCTCTGTGGCAGTGAGAAAGATGGACAGAGAGGAAGAGAAGCCCCCAGGAGAGTGGGAACCAAGCTCCCAAGGGGACTCAGTGGACCACGAACTCAGGAACTAGGGGACTCAGGAAGGACTAGGGAGGGAGCCAGAGAGGTGCTCTCAGGCTGTTTGGTGTTTCCAATTAAGATGGTGAGGCCTCCTTCACATTCGCATCTACTAAGTAGCACAACACCTATGTGTGAACAACATATATATGCACAGACGCATATACCTGTCCATAGAATTCTTCTGTTTTAGAAGTAACTCGTGCTTGCTCCTGATAGCTCGGAAAATACGGAAAATAGGAGATGGGACTTCCCTGGTGGTCCAGTGACTAGGACTCCACGCTTCCAATGCAGGGGGGCCCCCAGGTTCAACCCCGGGTCAGGAAACTAGCTCCTGCATGCTGCACCTAAGAGTTCACCTGCAGTACTAAAGATCCCACATGCCTCAACAGAGATCGAAGGATCCCGTGTGCCACAACTAAGATTCAGTGCAGTCAAGCAAACCAGCAAGTAAATAAATATTTTAAAGACATGAAAAAATAAACGAAAGAAAAGAGAGAAAAGGAGATCACTCATACTTTCAGCAGAGATGAACATTCTTAACCTTGCAGGTGTATTTTTTCTGTGCTTTTCTCTGTATCACTTTACCCAGTGGAGTCCATGCTGAGTCTGTCCTTTGAGGTCTGACGTGTTTCACTTAACAAGTGCATTTTCCTTATGATTATGAATTGTTTCTCCACAGTCCCCTTCTGAATGCACAGCAGTTCACCACTGTTCGCTTATGCTTTTGACGACGATTGGATCTTTGGATTGTTTTTGAATTTTTCACATGATAACGTGAAAATAAGAACCAACTTCATACCCAGAACTTTCATATATAAAGAGTTAATCATAATAAGGACCTGCTGGATGGCATAGGGAACACTACTCAATACTCTGTAGTGGCCTATATGGGAAAAGAATCTAAAAAAGAGTGGGTGTATGTGTGTATACCTGAGTCACTTTGCTGTGCGCCTGAAACTCACACAACATTGTAAATCAACTACACTCCAACAGCAACAACAAAATGACTGTACTCACAGCTAATAGAGACCATAACGGTATTGAGTTGTTTTCAGAAGAGATTTTTAAAAATGGAAGACAACCCGATCAAAGGTTGATCAAGTTCCCAATGTGCTGGCAAAGTATTTATTAAAAGGGTAGTTCCAATTTTCCATCCCATCAGCCCTGGTTGAGAGGCACACGAAGGGATCTGAGGTGCTACCTCGAGATATCAGAGCATATAGGGGTCGTTCAGAGGATAGAAGTTCTGGGTTTGTGCTTCAACAAGTTCAGCTTCACCAAACGCAAGCCTAACATGACTCATTTAGCCTTTATGGGCTTCAGTTTTCACATTGTTGAAATGGAGATGTTAGGAAATTCCCTGGTGGTCTAGTGGCTAAGACTCCATGCTCCCAGGAAGGGGCCTGGGTTCAATCCTTGGTCAGGGAGCTATATCCTGCATGCCACAACTAAGAGATGTAGAGTGTCACAACTGAGATTGGTGCAGTTAAATAAATAAATAAACACTAAAAAAAATCCCCCCCCAAGCCCCACAATGGAGATGTTATATGGCTCCCTCATAGGGTCATTTCCAGAATTGAATGAGTTACTGCATGTGACATGCTTACAATGGGGTGGGTAGTAAGCACTCAACAATATAAAGCAACTAAGAAAGATAATAATAACGGCCAGGGTCTCAGAGGCCCAGACCCCTGGTTCGTGCTTTTGGCAGTTGCAGGGAGCCAGAGCTGACCCTAGGCTCAGGGAGTCTGGGCACATGCCCTCTCCTAGTGCGTTCCGCTGAACAAATTCTTATAATTTAATCATGACTTTTAAGGTTTGGAATGGTGGCTTTTACATTTTCTTGAAGCACCATTGCTGGCTGCTCTGTGTTATACTCCCTGTTTATATTGCAATGCAAATTATTCCTGGTGAAGAGTTTACAAACTGCACTTCCATTATTAATAGGGTTATGATTTTCCCCATTCCACTCTTATCTCTATTGCTTGTGTCATACATAATTCATGCTCACTACCCTTCGCTGGTCTCAGTGCCAGGGCACAGCGGTCTCTCTCTCTCTCTCCCCCTTCTACTGAAGACAGTAATTGGTATTCAGTGAGAGTACAATGGCCGTAGCCCCCGCCTCAGGCTCTCTTGGAAGGCATTCCCTGGAAGGGCTCACTTGCAGGGGAGGTAGATGGTCTAGGCTTGAGATCCAGCGCCCGCTGAGCTCTGAATCTTTAGGCAGACCACATGGGGCTTCCGGGGTTCCCAGCACAGAAATGGTCGGTCAGGAGAAAGCTTGGTTGAGGATGGGTTGCAGGATGACTGGGAGCACTGAGCTGGCTTCTCACTAGTGGGGTCTGAGTGTATTTGTGGAAAAGGCAGATTCTCCATCCTCACCACATATTCCCCATTGTTGCTGTTCAGTTGCTGAGTTGTGTCCAACTATTTGTGACCCCATGGACATGGCTCTGCTGTCCATGGGATTTTCCAGGCAAGAATACTGGAGTGGGTTGCCATTTCCTCCTTCAGGGGATCTTCTGGACCCAGGGTTCGAACTCACGTCTGTTGCATTGGCAGGCAGGTATTTTTTTACCATCTGAGCCACCAGGGAAGCTCATCACTTATATTTGGAAGCTAGCAAAAATGATACAAATGAACTTATTTACAAAACAGAAATACTTACAGACATAGGAAGCAAACTTATGGTTATCAAAGGGTGGAGAGGATAAATTAGGAGTTTCTGATTAACAGATACACACTACTATATATAAAATAGATAAACAATAAGGATTTACCGTATAGCACAGGGAGCTATACTCATTAATTTGTGATGTTGTTGTTGCTGCTTGTTTGCTAAGTTGTGTCCAACTCTTGGCGACCACATGGACTGCAGCACACCAGGCTTCCCTGTCCTTCACCATTTCCTGAGTTTTCTTAGATAATAACCTCTAATGGAAAAGAATCTGAAAAAGGATATATATATATATATATATATATATATATATCTAAATTGCTCTGCTATGCACCTGAAATTAACACAACATTATAAATCAACTATATACTTCAATTAAAAATATTTACACAGATTCTCAGAAGTCAAAGCAGAAGTACAGAAAGGTACGTATACTCAGAAACCCACACGGGAACACACACACACAGGGACCCATCCACACACCCATGGACAGACACACAGAGGCACATATAAACAAACACGTATGTAACTAGACTCGGGCGTAAACACACACAGATGCAGGCGGTGTTCACTTCCAGGAAACCTCGCTTCCTCTCTCACTTGCTGGGTGCGTGGAAAGCCACAACTGACACAGTCAGACCCACTCACTCCTCAAGGGCCTGGGCTACCCACTGAATCATGAAGCGCTTTCCTGTTGAAGTTTATTTTCTTCTGGCAAAAGGGAGCAACTTATTTCCAAGAAGTGGAGCCAGGGAGCTTTCGGAACCCGCGCTGCGGCTGTGGCACATTTTGGTGTCCCGTCCTCCCACGATGCTCTGTTTACACAGCTCCTGTTTCCCCGGGGCCCTAAGAAGCACCACCTCCGGGTGCCACACAGAAGACAGCTGCAGTCTTTACAGCTTCTGTTTGTTGGCTGTTTGCAATAGCCCTCTGGTCATTGCCAAGGATAAGGGGGTGACTTTTGCTACCCTCTTTTTTGGAGGTCTTAATTCTAAGCTCTGGGAGCTGATAGCTTGCTTCAAGCCTCCTCTTTATGCCAAGTCTCCATGAAAAGTGTTCTCCTTGGCCACCTGGAGCAGTCACTTTGTGCTAGAGAAGCTCCTTTCCATGAATTAACCCTCTCTAAGTCAGGATTGTTTGCTGGTTTGTTTTCCGTTGTCTTCTTATCAGGAGCAGTGCCAGGCACACAGGAGGAACTTAATGAATATTTGGAGGTGCTATTGTTTTTTTTTTTAAAGTCTTTATTGAATTTGTTACATTATCGTTTCTGTTTTCTGTTTTGGTTTTTTTTGGCAGTGGGGCATGTTGGACCTTACTTCCCCAACCAGGGATTGTACCAGCATCCCCTGCATTGAAAGGCAAAGTCTTAATAACCACTGGACCACCAGGCAAGTCCCAAAAGTTCTATTGTGTTTTCTCATTTTACAGATGGAGGAACTGAGGCTTACAGTGGTGTCAACCTCAAACCTATATTTACGAGGTGAACATGAAATTGAACCCAGGTAGCTGGCCTCGCAGTGCAAGCTCACAACCACTGTTCTGTGAGGTCAGGAGAGTTTGGACTTGCTGATCTGAGGGGCCCTTAATCTTGGGAACCGTGTAACTTCTGATTTATGCCACAGTCCCTTTAAGGTTAATGGAGAGCCCGACTTATGGAAGCTGAACCCCATAATCAGGGTTATTGGGTCACTCCTCTGACTAGTTCCACCGGCTTTTGGGGTTTTCCTATTCCTTGTCTGTCCAAGTCTGGCTTAGTCTCCACCCAGAGCTTCCTGGAATCACAGGTTCCTGTTTCTCAGAGACAAAAACATACTCAAACCAAGCCCAGTTGAGGGTCTACTCTGGGCCCATCAGGAAGGTCTCATCCTTGGGAACTCAATGGCTGTGTGATGATGCAGATTGATTCATTGACTGACTGATTCATTCATTCAACGCATATTTCCCATGTCATGGGTCTCAAGTGAGATTCCTAGGAGACAGAGTTGCAACAGACGTAGCCGTTTTTCTCTAGAAGTGAGTCTAGTGGACGGAACATGCACAGGACTGAATAAATCCTGGGACACTAGATGAATGCAATAGGAAGCTGGGGGACATTAAAGAGAAAAAATGTCTATCTAACCTCAAATTCTCAAACTACAGTGAGCAATAGAATCACCTTAAACTATAGATTCAGGGGCCCCTGATATTCCACCTTGGAAAGTCTGGGAAGAGGTCCAAGAATCTACATACTTATCCATCTCTCCAGGCGATTCTGGGACAAGTGGTCTGGGATGGAAGGACCACACACTGAGAAAATCTGTACCAAGAAATCAGAGAAAATTTCAAGGGGACAATACTGTACTTTAAAGGGGATTAAGACTTGTCAACAAGCAAGAGCAGAAAAGACCTTACAGTGCTATAAAGTAATAATCAAATTATGAAGAAATAAATGAAGTAAAAAATAAAAATGACTCACTCAGGGTAACCAATATCCTTAGGTTAATAAGCATCCTATGAGATATTTTTCTATTAACATAAAAAATTTGAATATAACCCCCACGTATCCTTATAGCTACATCAGTTACTCTTTTTGTGCATTTACAAATATGGCTCAGGGAGAGGGTACCACTGTCAGCTTCGCCTCCACTAATGCTGGAACGTATACTTATACCCTCAAATGCTCTAGCACACAGCAGGTTCCTCTTTTTCTGTTCTCCTAGGGTTTAAAGGATTCTTCTTCTTAGGTCCTCCCTATCTTCTGTGCTTAAAAAAAAATACAGCTTTTTCTATTTTATTTAGTTTATTTTGTAAATAACTTTCACTGAAGTATAATATATATGTGTCCGTATCCTAACTGTGTGTGCGTGCATGCTCAGTTTCTCAGTTGTGCCCGACTCTTTGCGACCCCATGGACTGTAGCCCACCAGGCTCCTCTGTCCATGGGATCCTCCAGGGAAGAATACTGGAGTGGGTTGCCATTCCCTTCTCCAAGGGATCTTCCTGACCCAGGGATCAAATCCAGGACTCCTGCACCGCAGGTGGATTCTTTATCATCTGGGCCAACAGGGAAGCCCACATATCCTAAGTATATAGCTACTCAATTTTCTGAAACTGACTACATTCATGTGACCAGATCCTAATCACGACAAAGAATGTGAGCAGTGACCCATCCATTCCCACTCATTGTGCCCCACTCACACTGGGACTCAGGAGAATTTGGGGCGGGATGAGGGATGGATTTGAGATCCAGATATAGTACTATATACCAGGCCATCCCATTTTCCTTTTGCATGACTTCTCCTCCAAGATGTTCACTTTGAACTTCTGTCTTTGAAGGATGCTCCCAAAGGTCACACAAAAAAGGCTTGGCCCCAGCAGGGGCAGATACAGAGCTGATGGCTCTAAGCAAAGTCCAGAAGATGAGTCCTAAGAGACAGGAGACAAGGCAGTCTGGAGTGATCCTCAGAGTGGCTCAGACACTGCTGACATGTGGATCTCAGTCAGTTCCTGTGCCATCTTGCTGCTTCTTTGCACAAACATGCCACAGAAAGTACCCAAAAGGCTCCTTTGTGTTGAGTTCCAGCACAAATGGCCCTTCTCTCCCTTCCTCCACTCCCTGCACCAGCCCCTTTCAGATCTTGGGGAACCATCTCTTATGTTCTTTGAAGCTTGTTTCTTCTTGAACTTCTTGAATTGTCACAGTGAACTCTGGGCCCTGGAGCCCTCTAAAGATTTTCTTTAATTGTATTTCATTATATATGTCTTTTTCTCATTTTTAAGGAGTACATACTTGAGGGAAAACATGCTGATTATAAGGCAGTGTACAAAGGCTAACTCTTTCTTATTTGCTCACAGTTCTCCCTTCCCATTGCTCCAGGAAACTACCCTGAGCAGAACTGATGTGTATACTAGATCTGTCTCTATATGTCTTTCTCAGTTTTCACCAAGAGTGGGATCATACTGTCCAATTTTACAACTTCTTTTGCTTCTCTGGCATTAACAATGATCCATGCACATTCTTCCAAATAAATCTGCTTCATCTCTTTGTCCATACAAATTTATTTCCTTATTTTTAACAACTTCATAGAGGTCAACAGATTGGATGTGCCACAAATGACTTAGCTCTTCCTTTTGGCATTTGAGTGGTCCCTACTTTTGTTACAACAAATAAGGGTGCGGTTAACATGTTTTACATGTATCCATGTCTGAGGACTTCAATGGGAAAGAATCTGGAAGTTTATTGGCTGAAGGCAAAGCACATCTGCTTTTTAAATGTTGTTGTGTTGCAGGGACTTATGCTCTTATCAACTGAGTAATGCACAGCCTCTTGTCTCTCTTCAACCTCTGGATATTCTAAGTCTTTTAAAATGTTTAGCAACTTTTAGGTGGAAAAGATTATCTTGTTCTAATTTTTGTTCCTCTGGGTGCTGATAGCATCTTTCCAAATTTTTTCTTTTAAATATAAACCAGCTTTTTCAAGAAAAGAGCCAAGGGATGAAGTTGTGAGGACCTGGAAGGTTTGGGGAACTGGGAGAAAGTCTGAGTCTGAAACTCAAGGTGCATGGGTGGAGAAGATGGTGGAAAAGTTGGCAAAGGCCAGATCATTACAGGGAGCTTCCCAAGTGGTGCAGTGGCAAAGAATCCATCTGCCAGTGCAGGAGACCCAAGAGATGTGGGTTCGATCCCTGGGTCAGGAAGATCCCTGGAGTGAGAAATGGCAACCTGCTCTGGTATTCTTGCCTGGGAAATCTCATGGATAGAGTAGCCTGGCAGGCTACAGTCCATGGGGTCACAAAGAGTTGGGCACAACTGAGTGACTGAGTATACCCATAAACGAACACATAGATCATAAAAGGCCATGTGTGCCTGGGTAAGGAGATGGACTTTACCTTAAAAGCAATGGGAACCAGTAAGGCTTTTCAGAAGGGTGGTGGGATGATCAGATTTGTGTGTTAGCATCCCTGCAGGGATTAGATTGAAAGGTGAGAGGATGAGATAATGGCTATTTGTGGGAATGGGCAAAAGATGTCATGTTCAAGAAGCTTACTGACTTTCTTAATGGCATATTTGACTTGGGTTAGGTGGGGGTGGTGGTGGGACTTGGCCCAGAAGAAGGTCGGTTTTCTGAGGGATTATTTCATCTTTTTACAGTTTCCACTTAGTGAAGGTGACACCAGGCCCATCACCATTGGCCACAGCCTCTCTTGGTCTAATCATCTGGATGCTGGAAGCAATGCTACTAGGGTCTTCTAATTCCAACAAGGTGAGGGGCTTGAGAGGGCTTTCTTCTCTCCTCCTGGCAACGACAAGCTCTATGTGCCCCTATTGGATGACGATCTGAGCTCAGCTGACTGCTTCTTTTCTGAAATGTTCTGAGTTAAACCTGCGAAGCCATGGGTTTGGCTGCATACATACCCTTTTGGGAGGCATGAGCTGTAGTCCTGGGGGTTTAGGAGGTTTACAGTCAGTTCCAGCCCTTGAGGAACAAATTGTGAAGATAAGGCCTATGTCCATGAAATGGAGATTCCATAGCTACAAAAGACTATCCTTGGGATTTCAGACTAAAGCAGGAGTGATGGTGGTTTGTGTCTTTATGCAAATGCACGTGCAGGCTTTTCACAAATCTCAAGGCCTCCCACCCTACCGATTCCAGTTTGACACCTCCTGAATCTTAGACATCTACAACTTAATAGGATAAAGACCAGATATTTGGTTATTTTTTCCCATGGCCTCAACCAACACCTACCAAGCCGTCCCCAGTTTTGGACAGTGGTGCTGTGACCCATCCACTTGGCCCAACCAGAACGCTCGCAGGGTCTCTGGACCCCACCCTCTCTTTCATTCCCTTTAATACTTCATCCTATAGGTCATCTGTATAGATATCCCATAGATCCTTCCTCCTAAAACAGTCACAATCCTCCCAGCTTTTTCCATTTTTATCACCACTCTGATCCAAGCCACCCACATGGCTCAGCTTGGAGAACACAGTAGACTGACCCTGTCCTTCCATTTCTGCCCGCCTAAAATCTACTCCTATAGCAACCAGACGATTAAAACATGGATGGTTCATGCGACTCATGTGCTTTAATCCCTTCAATGGCTTCGTATTGCTGTGAGAAAAATAACCTTAACTTCTTGCTTAAGAGACTATTTGATCTGGCCCCTGATAACCTCTTGGACTTCATCTGGGGCCAGTCTCCCTAGCTTGCTGTTTTCACTTCCTCAAAGAAGTCAGCCCCTTCCCTGTCCTTTGACTGCTCTTCCTTGTGTCTGAAACCCTCTTGCATATGCTTGACTCCTGCATGGGAGCCCCATCTTCTTTAGGGTTTCAGGGAGGCATTTCAAGACCACCCTACTGAAGGAGGAGAATCGATCACTCTTTAATCTCAGAATCCTGTTTTTTCCTTTGTATTGTGCCATTTTCCCTTTCATTAAAGTATAACATGTACACAATGAAGTATCTTAAGCCTATGAAATTTAAGTGTACAGTTCCATGAGTTTGACATGTGTCTACCTTCCTGTCCACACCACCAGCTCCTTCATCAGCACCCACATACTTACTATTATTTATTTGATTTGCAAAGAGAAAAGATCTGATAATATACCGTTATGGCACTATTGTGGAGAAACAGATACTGACCACTGGCTGAGTGTATACATTCTTACAACCCCTTCAGGGGGCATTTTCGCTCTATCTATTAGATGTTAAAACACACATACTTATCGAGGCAACAATTCCTCTTTCAGAAATTAATCCTACAGATACATGCTTATCTATGTGTGAGGGTGAATGTACCAGGTATGTATCACACCACTTCAGAGTGAGAAAATGTTGGTAACACCCTAAGTTGCTGCACAGGGGGTAGGTTATAGAAATTGCAGTGTGGTTATGCCATGGAATACAACAGAAGCTGTTAGCAAGAATATATGATACCAAGGGAAAATCCTCATGCTGGGTCAAATGGGGAGAGGTGCAGGTGGTTAGGGCATGCAGATGGGTAGGGCATTTGCATAAAAGGAGGACATGCTCAGCTGTCCATACCCGGGTAGAGACCCGTTAACCCCAGAATCTAGTTAGAGTTATTCTTTAGGGAAGAGAATTCAGGAACTGGTGACTTGGGTGGGAGGGAGATGTTTCCTATTTTATCTTTTTGAATTGTGGGACTTTCTTCTTCCTACATATGTGCAACACCTTTTGAAAAACATAAAAAATAAAAGTCTCTGGGCTCTGAGGGAGAAAGTGCAGCAGG
The DNA here is from genome assembly GCF_032452875.1 of Bos javanicus. Taxonomy (NCBI): domain Eukaryota; kingdom Metazoa; phylum Chordata; class Mammalia; order Artiodactyla; family Bovidae; genus Bos; species Bos javanicus. Next base: position 69,098,725 of record NC_083880.1, on the reverse strand, counting down.
ACCAAACTCTGAATAGACCAGGCCAGGATGGCAAGGATGACTTGGGCTGACTTGGTCTCCAGGGCATGGAGGATAGGCTGGCTGACAACTTGGTTTTCAGGGCACCCTGGAGGGGCCCTCTGGGGGACAGCAGCTGCCCAAAGCTGCAGTGGAAGCCAGTAGAGGGTCTGTTGGGGAACCCAGTGAAGGATGCTCCCTGGGGCATGTTATATGGGGAGCCCACACCATTCCCCTCAACAGTGTATGTCATCCTTGTCTCAGATGGAGGCATGGTCACTGAGAATGACCCAGGAATTGTCCTTTCCCAGTTCCTAGATCCATTGGTGGGCATTTTTCTTTTTACATAGAAAGAGGCCAAAGCTTCAGAACAAACACTTGCTCCAACAGGCAACCAGCTGTCCTTCTGCTCAGCCATCAATGACCAGAGTGAAGATCAGGGGCTTGGGAGGGAGCCAGAGATGAGTTTGAGTCACAGAGCAGCCACGAGCAGCTGTGCACCCTCGGGCAAAGCAGAGCTCTGTGCCTCAGTTTCCTGGGTCGTAGCCTGGGATCAGAATTTTTGCCCAGGTAAGGAACAGATCAGATGACATCTGCATGCTTCTGTGGTGAAAAGCCAGGGCTCTGCGGATGGGCAATATTTATTCTAGAATGCATTGTTTTCTTGGGACTGACATATCAAATTACCACAAGCAGGGTAGCTTAGAACAACAGAAATGTATTCTCTCATAGTCCTGGAGGCTGGAAACCTGAAATCGAGGTGTCAGAGAGCTATGCTATCTTTGGAAGCTCTAGAAAAAAGTCCACCATTGTCTTTCCAGTGGCCAGAATATTCCTTGTGATTGCCTCACTCCAATCCCTCCTCTGTCTTGGAGGCCTTCTCTTTTTCTCTCTGTGCTTTCCTCTCTTATCCTTGGGTTTAGGGCTTTCCGGGTAGCTCAGCATTAAAGAATCCACCTACAGTGTAGGAGATGTGGGTTCTACCCCTGGGTTAATAAGATCTCCTGGAGAAGAAAATGGGAACCCACTTCAGTATTCTTTCCTGGAAAATCCCATGGTCAGAGGACTCTGATGGGCTACAGTCCATAGGGTCACAAAGAGTCAGAAGTGACTTAGCAACTGAACAACAACAACAATATGGGATTTAAGGACTATGTAGATAATCAAAGATGGAGAAGCTCTATACAGTCAGCAAAAACAAGATCGGGAGCTGAATGTGGCTCAGATCATTAGGCAACTCCTTATTGCCAAATTCAAACTGAAATTGAAGAAAATGGAGAAAACCACTAGACCATTCAGGTATTACCTAAATCAAATCCCTTATGACTATACAGTGGAAGTGAGAAATAGATTTAAGGGACTAGATCTGATAGAGTGCCCAATGAACTATGGACGGAGGTTCATGACATTGTACAGGAGACAGGAATCAAGATCATCCCCGAGGAAAAGAAATGCAAAAAAGCAAAATGGATGTCTGAGGAGGCCTTACAAATAGCTGTGAAAAGAAGGGAAGCAAAAAGCAAAGGAGAAAAGGAAAGATATAAGCATCTGAATGCAGAGTACAAAGAATAGCAAGAAGAGATAAGAAAGCCTTCCTCAGCGATCAATGCAAAGAAATAGAGGAAAACAATAGAATGGGAAAGACTAGAGATCTCTTCAAGAAAATTAGAGATACCAAGGGAAAATTTCATGCAAAGATGGGCACAATAAAGGACAGAAATTGTATGGACCTAACAGAAACAGAAGATATTAAGAAGAGGTGGCAAGAATACATAGAAGGACTGTACAAAAATGCTCTTCATGACCAAGATAATCACGATGGTGTGATCACTCACCTAGAGCCAGACATCCTGGAATGTGAAGTCAAGTGGCCTTAGGAAGCATCACTACGAACAAAGCTAGTGGAGGTGATGGAATTCCAGTTGAGCTATTCCAAATCCTGAAAGATGACGTTGTGAAAGTGTTGCACTCAATATGCCAGCAAATTAGGAAAACTCAGCAGTTGCCACAGGACTGGAAAAGGTCAGTTTTCATTCCAACCCTGAAGAAAGGCAATGCCAAAGAATGCTCAAACTACCGCACAATTGCACTCATCTCACATGCTACTAAAGTAATGCTCAAAATTCTCCAAGCCAGGCTTCAACAATATGTGAACCGTGAACTTCCAGAGGTTCAAGCTGGTTTTAGAAAAGGCAGAGAAAGCAGAGATCAAATTTCCAACCTCTGCTGGATCATGGAAAAAGCAAGAGAGTTCTAGAAACACATCTATTTCTGCTTTATTGACTATGCCAAAGCCTTTGACTGTGTGGATCACAATAATCTGTGGAAAATTCTGAAAGAGATGGGAATACCAGACCACCTCATCTGCCTCTTGAGAAACCCATATGCAGGTCAGGAAGCAACAGTTAGAACTGGACATGAAACAACAGACTGGTTCCAAATAGGAAAAGGAGTACGTCAAGGCTGTATATTGTCACCCTGTTTGTTTAACTTATATGCAGAGTACATCATGAGAAACACTGGGCTGGAGGAAGCACAAGCTGGACTCAAGATTGCCAGGAGAAATATCAATAACCTCAGATATGCAGATGGCACCACCCTTATGGCAGAAAGTGAAGAAGAACTAAAGAGCTTCTTGATGACAGTGAAAGAAGAGAGTGAAAAACTTGGCTTAAAGTTCAACATTTAGAAAACTAAGATCATGGCATCTGGTCCCATCACTTCATGGCAAATAGATGGGGAAACAGTGGCTGACTCTATTTTTCTGGGCTCCAAAATCACTGCAGATGGTGATTGCAGCCATGAAATTAAAAGACGCTTACTCCTTGGAAGGGAAGTTATGACCAACCTAGAAAGCATATTAAAAAGCAGAGCATTACTTTGCCAACAAATGTCCGTCTAGTCAAGGCTATGGTTTTTCCAGTAGTCATGTAAGGACGTGAGAGTTGGACAATAAAGACAGCTGAGAGCTGAAGAATTGATGCTTTTGAACTGTGGTGTTGGAGAAGACTCTTGAGAGTCCCTTGGACTGCAAGGAGATCCAACCATTCCATCCTAAAGGAGATCAGTCCTGGGTGTTCATTGGAAGGACTGGTGTTGAAGCTGAAACTCCAATACTTTGGCCACCTGATGCGAAGAGCTGATTCATTTGAAAAGACCCTGGTGCTGGGCAAGATTGAGGGCAGGAGAAGGGGATGACAGAGGATGAGATGGTTGGATGGCATCACCGACTCAATGGACATGGGTTTGGGTAGACTCCGGGAGGGAGTTGATGATGGACAGGGAGGCCTGGCATGCTGCAGTTCATGGGGTTGCAGAGTTGGACACGACTGAGCAACTGAACAGAACTGAACTGAACTGATGCAGAATCTAGGATGATTCCACCTCAAGATTCTTAATTTAATTACATCTCCAAAGATTCCCTTTTCCAAAGAAGATTACACTCACAGGATCTGAAGGTTAGGACCTGGGCAAGGTTTTGGGGAGGCCACCCATCAGCCCATATAAGCAAAGCAAGTGGCCATAGAAGCCATCAGGTATGTCAAGATCTGACTCCACCTGTGTGCCCTGTTGTGGCTGATTCACAGTAGGTGTCAGGTCAAGTTGCATTGTGTCTGAGCCACATGGTTTGGTTACAGTTGTGACAGAGGCATGACAGTTGCTTGCATTTGTTTTTCTCTCCTGCCCTCTGCCTCCCAATCAAACCAACATTAACCTCACTTACGGGTGAGGGAGGTGGCCCAGCACCATTTTGTAAATGCCAACCATTGATTTAAAGCTTCATGGACATTTGAAACTGATGAAGGACTGTAGTCTAGGTAACAAGATTTTATCAACATTATTTTTCTGGTTTTGATATCGTATAACAGTGGTAAGAGGCTGCCATTTGGGGGCAGCTAGACAAAAGTCCAAGGGACTCCATATACTATTATTATATTATTATTGCTGTTATTACAATTATTATTATAACTTCTGGTGAGTTTGTAATCATTTTAAAATAAAAAGTTGAAAAAAAAATCAAACAACTTGATAATATTCAAAACTCTTACCAGAAAAAATAACCTTTATGGGCCTTTCTGGATTGGATGGTAGAAGGGTGCCCCCCTCAAGCCCTAGCCTGACATGGGCTGAATTACTACTCCTAGGGTGGCCTGGGATTCTCATCCTCCCAGGCCACTGGGAAGCAGCCTCACCCTGGCCTAGACCCATCCCCACCCCAGGCCTCCTGGCAGCCTGTTCGACCTCCTCCCTGGGAAGGCGGTCCTGCCAGGCCCTCCCCAAGCCTCCCCAGGCCAGGGCTGGTCAGGTTTACAGACACATGGCTGGGTTGTCCTGGCACCACCTCACCCTGAAGCCCAGGTTGCGCCCTGCTGTTGCTTCCACTTGCACACAGCTCTGGCTCCTGTGGGCCTCTCCCTCGTGTTTCCCTGGAGGCACTGCGGCCTCAATGACCCTGTCCTGAGTCAGAAGCTCTGGGCTCCTCGGAGGTGTTCCTCCAGCTGGGGCCCGGCCCACCCTGCCGTGACTCTGGTTGTCACCCGATGCATGTTCCTCCTCCCCTTCCTCCTGCGACAGCGTGCTTCGTGCCTGCCTTCCTCCCCCAGCAGACTCCGGCTTCTACTAGCCTGGGCAAGTTGCAGGCACCTTCCCTGGGCCACTCTTCTGGTTCTTTCTCTCCTCCCTCCTCACCCACATGGAAGCTGGCCGTGAGTTCTATCATGTGGTCTGCTGGTTTGGTGCCCTAGGGGTTATAGACTTGGGAGTCCATGGACGGACTCTGGGGACTCTAGAAACCCCTGAACTTGTGTGCAAAATGTCTGCACACTTTCCCAGGGAAGAAATAGATTTGCAGATGGATCCAAGACCCACAGATAATTAAGACTCTCTGAAGGGGCTGTAGCCTAATTATCAGGTATTTAGTCTCTGGCATCAGTCTGCTGGGCTGTGATACTGTTTCTATCAAGTTGGTTCATCCCCATGGCCCAGTTTCCTCTCATGTAAAATGAACTAAATGAGAGCCTTGATCATGTCTGGAGGTGATATGGAATAAGTGAAAAAGTCACATCAATTCTTGGCACCTCCCCAGGAAGAACTCAGTGTAGACGCTCTGTGAATATTTTTAAATTAATTAATTAATTTTTGGCTGCACTGGATCTCCATTGCTGCCTGCGGGCTTTCTCTAGTTGCAGTGAGCAGGGGCTACTCTCTAGCTGTAGTACACAGGATTCTTATTCTGGTGTCTTCTCATGTTGTGACTCGGGGGTTCTACAGCTTGGGCTGAGGAGTTGCAGCACTCAGGCTTAGTTGCCCTGCAGCGTGTGGGCTCTTAGTTCCCTGACCAGGGATCGAATCCATGTTCCTTGCACTGGCAGGCAGACTCTTAGCCACTGGACCACCAGGGAAGTCAATGATCCGCTATTATTTTTATCTGTCTTGAGCACCTAACAGCCACGCAGGGTAGCAGTTATCAACCTGTTTTGAGAGACTTCCCTTACCCCACATCACATAGACATGAAAAGGTGGAGCTGGGATTTGGACCCATAGTTGCCTTCCTTTCTGCTACACATTACTGTCACTCAACCCAAAGAGAATGAGAAGATATAAAGGTGATGGGGTCAGAAGGTGTCTTGTATTTTGAAACCCCTTTATGTGTTCTGGAAAGTCTTTCTGGTCCTGTTTTCTGGGGTGTACTGTGTTTGTACGGGGTAGTGATGAGACAGGACAAAATCCTAGAATGGCCTGACTCCGGGTGATGTACTATGCTGGAAACCCTTTGCCTTCGGAGATGCTATTCCTCCCTTTACCTAAGGTCTACCTGGTCATTGGTCACACCCATTGCACATGACACCTGCCCTGGCGTCATCTGACCAAACTCCGTCTCTGACCTTGTCAGTACTTGTTGCCTTTCAGCCCTGACCCACTTTCACCCTGTCACTTACTACACTGCACTGTGACTTCTTTGATGACCCTCCATTCCTGTCTCTTCAACAATGTAAAGTTTGTGCTAAATGCACCTTTTTGCCCTCTGTGCTCAGCTTGGTTCCTGGTATCTAATAAGGGTCTGATGAGCAGGAATGAATCCTCTCTATTCCTTATCAGGATTAAATCCAAAGTTTTACCTTGATCCACAGGCCCTGCCTGAAATCCTTGCCCTCTACTATGGATGCATCTCATGCCAATGTCTATCACCCCATGAGCCCAGACATAGCTTCTCTTTCACTTTTTAAATATAATAGCCTCTAGACCCCACTCCAGTACTCTTGCCTGGAAAATCCCATGACGGAAGAGCCTGGTAGGCTGCAGTCCATGGGGTCGCTAAGAGTCGGACAAGACTGAAGTGACTTAGCATAGCGTAGTATAGCATAGAATGTCCATAGCTCTAATCACAATCTCAGTGTATTTGGGGCTTCCCTAGCAGTCCAGTGGTTAAGACTCTAAGATTCCAATGCAGGGGGGCACAGGTTGATCCCTGGTCAGGGAACTAAGATCCCACATGCCCTGTGGCACAATCAAAAACATAAAAAAGCAATTTCAATATAACTGATTATGTAACGATAAGTTGAACTATGTGCAGCATCTGTGAGATAGTCAAGTGTAGGTAATTTCATAGACTCAAAAGAATAATGATTTGATGATGGTTCATCCCTGGACTTTAAGCTCTGTGAAGGATACTGCCTAAAAGGGTCCAGCAAATAATAGATACTCAACATTTTCATAATCGATGAACAGTCAACCACCTACATTTTTACCATCTAATTCCTTGACCACACACATCCTAAAGTGTTGAGAGTTGTGTAAGCATGCAGAATTTCACACCATTCTCTGATTTAAACCAGTTCTTTGTTACAAAGAGGAAGTAAAGAATTCTATCCCCCTAGGCTTCCCTTGTGGTTCAGCTGGTAAAGAATCCACTTGCAATGTGGGAGACCTGGGTTCGATCCCTGGGTTGGGAAGATTCCCTGGAGAAGGGAAAGGCTACCCACTCTAGTATTCTGGCCTGGAGAATTCCATGGACTGTGTAGTCCATGGTTGCAAAGAATCAGACAGGACTGAGTGACTTTCACACACACACAAATCTAGATGTTCCAACGAAGCATCTTGCCTTCCTGAATTCTCTAGCCACCTGGGTCTAGGCTCTAGTTTTGATTTAAGCAATCGTGGTCAGAGTGAAGCACTGAGAGCCATCAGGGCTCAGGCACTTCTCAGAGCTTGTCCTTCTACCAAGAAAGGGAGAGCAGTTTTTTGGCAGAATCTCAGATAGACCATTTATAGTAGCTGTTAATGGGCAAAGTGTTAACCTCTCTGAACCCCTGCTTCCCCATGGGAATATTTATATAGTCAGTCCACATTCCAGAATTGTAAAGACTAAATGATATAACAAGTGAAGAGCCAGTGTAGAAGTCCTTTATTATTTTTGCACTCACTGTGGTCAGGAACAGGCAAGAAGGCAGCCTCAGACCTGAAGGTACTGGGGAGTCCATGGAATAAAGTTGTTGGGCTTGCGTCCCTTGCTGCTACAGTTATCTCATACCAGGCAGCAGACTTGGGACTAAACACTCATCATCTCACTTTGTCTTCAAAATCCCTGCCTGAGGTAAGAACTGCATTTATTTTTTACAGATGAAGAAACTGGGCTCAGAAAAGTGAAGTTAATTACCTTATCCATGTGCCCAGTCAGAGGAGGAAGTAGGATTAGAACCCAAGTCACTTTTTCTTTTTTAACTTTAACAATGTTGTGTTGGCTTCCACTATACAGCAATGGAAATCAACCACAGCTGCACACATATCTCCTCTCTGTTGAGCCTCCCCCTTCTCCTCCCATCCCTTCTCTCTAGGTCATCACAGAGTGCCAGATTGGACTCCCTGTAGGACCCAAGTCTTTTTGTAAAAAAAAAAAAAAGTTAAAAGCTTATTTATTTGGCTTCACTGGGTTATAGTTGTGGCATGCAGGGTCTTTAGTTACAGCGTGTGAGATCTAGTTCCCTGACCAGGGATGGAACCCGGGCTCCTTGCATTGGAAGCACAGAGTCTTAGCCATTGGACCACCATGGAAGTCCCCAGAACCCAAGTCTTTATTCCAAGAAAAACAGATATTTCTCTCTTTGGGGCCTTCCTGTAGACAACAAATATCACTGCTCTTTATGCTCTTCATGCATTTCTTTCTTGGCCACTAATCTAATGATAAATAAATAATGGATTGCTACTGTAAAGCCTGATTTCTTGGCTACACCCAGGTAAATGTCCACTGGCTTCAGTAGCAATTAGCTTCAATGAGAGGTTGCCTGATTAATAATAATACCACCACCTGCTATTTATAGATGACCGTTCTCCAAGGAGTCCAAAATACTTAGCAGACATTATCTAATCCAGTCCTGCTGTGTTACCGTAAATCTGGTCTGGGCTTGTGGTACTTCTGCCTTTTCACAGAGAGGGCTCATGTTCAGAGAGGGTTGAGATCTTGGCTCTCACCACACAGAAGGCTGGCATTCCCTACTCGTGGCCCATAAGTGCCTTTTTTGACCTCATAGTACTTCGTTCTCCATGGAAATTAGACCAGGTCTGTTATCATGATTTCTGCCTTCTGTGGGCCTCTGGCATTGCTCAGACCACAGGAGCTGGACAGACAGCTTCAAGAGAATTTCTAAGGTTGTGCACAGGGTTTGTCTGGACTCACTTTCAGGCAGAGGCATCTTTGAATCGCTCCTGGGATCTGCATCAAGGTTGTCTTCTCCTCCTCTCCTTCCTCCTCTATGTTCTTTTTCACTGTCTGCACTCTTTTCTTGTTTTCCTCCTCATCCTTCTTTTTCCTCTTCTTCTCCTCCTCTTCCTTATTCTTCAACACATACTTATTTGGAGCTAGTTTTATGCCAAGTCCCAAGCCGAGCACTTTACAGGAATTGCTTGACTTATTCCTCACAGGAAATATTGATTGATAGCTATCATTGCCAATCCCATTTGACGGAACAGAAAACTGAGGCTCAGAGTGGATAAATTCCATTCTGATTGTTGACAGTCTAAACTTTCCCAGATCAACTTGAGAAACTGTGGTATTACCACCCAGCACAGTGTCTGGCATGCATAAAATGCCCAGTGAATAGATGTTCATCAGAATAAAAGAATAACTATCATTGATTAAGTATAGGTATATTATACATCATAATTTTCAATCCTTATAGCAATCTGATGAGGTAGGTCCTATTTTACAGAAAATGAACGAAGGCTCATAAAGGTAAATAATTTGCAAAGTTCACACAGTTAAAAAATGAGGTTATATTGTATTAATTAATAAATAATTAATTCTTGGTTTTCCAGATTCCTGAATCTTTACACTTAATCCATAAGCTCATTGGAATCAGTGAAGGGTGGGCTGGTGCACGGACGGAAGTGAGAGAAGTAGATGGGACCAGGATTCTCCTCCCATGCCTTTCTGTCTCAGATGCTAAATTCTTGGAGAAAACAGGGTAATGATGATAAAGACACATATGCAGCACAGTCTGCAACCTTCAAGGACTTGTGTAAATTGTCCTGGAGTTGCTTACCCATGAGAGACTTTCACTCTAAAGTGGGACACTTAAAAACATTTTTTATTGGAATATAATTGATTTACAATGTTGTGTTAATTTCAGATATACAAGAAAATAAATCAGTTGTGCACATACATATAGCCACTTTTTTTTAGACTCTAAAAATATGGAACACTTCATGAATTTATGTGTCATCCTTGTGCAGGGCTCATACTAACTTTCTCTGTATAGTTCCAATTTTAGTATATGGGCTGCTGAAGCAAGCATTCAGTTCAGTTCAGTCACTCAGTCGTATCTGACTTTTTGCTACCCAATAGACTGCAGCACACCAGGCTTCCCTGTCCATCACCAACTCCCAGGGGCTTGCTCAAACTCATGTCCACAGAGTCGGTGATGCCTTCCAAACATCTCTTCATCTGTCGTCCCCTTCTCCTGCCTTCAATCTTTCCCAGCATTAGGGTCTTTTCCAGTGAGTCAGTTCTTTGCATCAGGCGGCCAAAGTATTGGAGTTTCAACTTCAGCATCAGTCCTTCCAATGAATATTCAGGACTGATTTCCTTTAGGATGGACTGTTTGGATCTCCTTTCAGCCCAAGGGACTCTCAAGAGTCTTCTCCAATACCACAGGTCAAAAGTATCATTTTCTTTATGGCCCAACTTTCACATCAGACATGACTACTGGAAAGATCATAGTAGAAGCAAGCACCAAAATGTGACATTTCAAGTGAGTGCTTGCTCTTGGAGCTCAGGTCCAAGCCCTGGTGACCTAAGGGATGTCCATGGGATACGTGTGCTCACGGATAGAAAGAAAGCCTGATTGCACCGAGATTAAGAAGAGTAGAATGATGAGAGTCTTATATCTCAGCATTTAAGGTAATGAACTTTAAGAGTCCAATCTGGAGTAGAAGAAGTTAAGGGCGTGGTGGAAGACACAGGAGTGTTGGTGCTAAGTATCTGGAACAAGACATCGACAGCTTAGAAATGGGATACAAGTCTAAAGGCAGGAGATGGAGTTAACAGAGCCTGGGAGCTAAGGCCATCCTGCACCAATGGGAGTCATGGAAGAATTCCAGTCTCTGGTCTGAAAGAGAGAGTCATAGAGAGAAATACCGTGGTTTCTCCCTTCCTTCTCTTCTCTAACCTCCCCCTAGTACCTCTGATTATGGTCTGTCAACTCTAATAGGAAGCCAACTTTGTGAGATTTATGAAGGGCAGTTTTTAGGACATGGCTCTGTATAGTAAAGAGCTGAAAATAGAAGTAGAAGGCTGGAAAACTCATCTGATGGGCTAATGACGGATATTCTAGGTATATCCTGGAATATTTATTTATTTCCCAGACTAGAGTCAGATGTCTGGTCCAGATGGACTCTTAGGTTCGCTTTGCCACTCCAGAAGTTAGAGACCTTGGAAAGAGAATCTACTTTGTCAGAATTTTATCACAATTCAAGGAGAAGAAGGAATCTACCATTCACATGAGCATCTTATACAAGAATGTCACTTTGTAACCAAAGTCCAGCTTCCTTTGGTTGACTGCTTGTGGCAGCAGGTCACTGGGCACTGGCTTACCTGGAGGCAGAGGCCATGGGATTTATGCTACTCAGAGGAGCTTGGCGGCCCCTACATCACCATCACCATTCAGTACATGGTGATTGAAATTCCAAAATGGATGAAAAATTCCCTGCGGTTAAAATGACAAGTCTGAAAATTCCTTTGACAGGATAAATAAATAAATACACAAAAAAGTGTAGAAATAAAACTTCTGCCTCTCTGCCTGGATAAGGGTAGGATCACACTGGGAATTCAGTTCTTTTGCCATTCTGAGTTTGCTGAAGACAAGGAAAGCAAACCAGAGGGAGCCTAACGCAGAGCCAAAACTATACCCTTCTTTCCCCAGAGGACCGTAGAGGTCCAGGAGTCAGGGTGCTTTTCTCACTAGGAGAATTTTATTCATTCGTGAAATTTTCTCCAGAGAATAAAGTGGCAAATACTTCTTCCTTGTTCTCTCCCTTGCTCCATCTATCCCTTCTTTCCTTTCTTCATCACTTGAGAAAAAAAGTATCCACTATTCCAGTTATCTATTGCTACATAGCAAATGAAACCACACTTTGTGGTTTAAAACAACAGCAATCATTTATTTTGCTCATGCAGCAGCAAGGCTTGGTGGGTCAGCTCTTCTTTGCACCACATGGTTACCTGGAGCCTTCTCCACATGGTTTCAGCTGGAGCCTGAGGATTCTCTTTCTAGATGGCGCACTTGGGACGAGGTGTTGTTATACTGGGGCTTCCCAGGCGCTGTCAGCTGGGGAACTCAGTTCCCTCGTGGACCTCTCCAAGAGACTCCTTGGACTTTTTCAGAACAGGCTGGGAGGATTCCAAGAATGTTCCAAAAGATCCAGGGGGGAGCTCAGGACATCCCGGAACCCCAGAATCTCATTGCTACAGCATTTATTTGGCCTAGGAAGTTTGTGGCTTTCTTTAATCCATCATCCCCACCTTATTGGAGGTGGGCCTGTAGTGTGAGTAACTTCACAGTGAAAGAGCAATGGCAGACCTTCAGGACTCCATGGAACTCAAAATAAAATTCCTAAGGTTAGCAGCAGAATTCTGGCAGAACCAGGGATCTGGGAGGTCCCTAGCATTAATTAAGGGTGGTGACTTCATATCAGGCTGACTTCTCAGCTCTGATCATTTGTAGCTCAGTAAGTTTAGGTGTGCTACATAACTTACTCAGACTTCAGTTTCCTCAACTGTAAAATGAAAAGAATCCTGTCTCACTTTATTACTTTGAAAATAGTAAAGATGGTAGCCAAAGAAAGGAGAGGGGTAGGGGGACACATTAAAATATCTGGGTTACAGTGGGCATTCAGTGAGTGCAAGCTATGTATTAATTTGAGTAGTAGAACATTTTTCCAGGAATCCTTTGAGATCCTGAATTTGAGTTCATTATCTTCTCTTTGTTTTTCTGTTTTTCTATTGTTTTAGATTATTTATTTTTATTTTCAATTCATTTATATATTTTTGGCTGTGCTGAGTCTTCATTGCAGTGCATGGGCTTTTTCTGGTTGTGGTGAGCAGGGTACTCTCTTGCTGTGGAGCACAGGCTCAGGACTTGTGGTACACCGGCTCAGTCCCCTGTAGCACGTGGGATCTTCCTGGACCAGGGATTGAACCTGCGTCCCCTTCATTGGCAGGCAGATTCTTAACCACTGGACCACCAGGGAAGCCCCTGCTTCTTTATTTATTGTAACTCATTTCTGACTTATTATCAGACTAATACATGTACACTTTATTCAGAAAATAAATTAGAAGAAAATAATGAATATCTTTAACAATGCAATCCTAATTTTTAGGTATTGCTTCAGATATATGTCAACTAATTATTGGCAGAAAAATGTGCCACCTCAAATCTCAGACCTTAACACAGCAATTACTGATGAATCTGAGCAGCTGGGTGTCAGCTGACCTAGGCTGAATTTGGTTGGGTGGCTCTGCTCTGCCCCACGTGGCTCTCATTCTCCTCCTGAGAACAAATGTCAGCTCAGTTACATTCTTCTCATGGAGGTGGGCAGAAACCTGATAGAACAAGTGGGACTGTACAAGGGCTCTGATGACTTAGGATAAAATTGGCTCACACACGTTGTTTTCACCCCCTTTTATGGGTCCCAGCAACTCGCATGACTGAATCCAAGGTCTGGGGGCCATGGGTGTAGAATCAGAAAATAGTCAAGAAGTGGGGCCAAGAACGTCGTCTATCATAACATATAATTTTGTTTTGAAAAAATTGGCTAAATTGCATGTTCTTTGTTGTTGTTAGTGTAGTTCCTAGCTTTTTTTCACTTAATATAGTACAGGAAAACTTCCATAGTCTTCTGCACCAGTATCTTTATTTCATTGGGTGGATGCTTTATATTTTGTTCAGTTTTTTTTCTATTATTAGCCATTTAGGTTTTAGCCATTTCCTGTATAATGGTAACTGTAGCTCTGAATTGATTGCACCTATGTTCATACTTTTATATTATGGGGTCAAAATTTTATGCAAAAATACAGGGTTCAGATATATATTGCCAAACTGTCAACATTCAGAAAAGTAATACCAACTTACATGTCCCCACGAGCGGTGTATTTGAGTACATACTTTCTTGAATTTTCGCTTACTTTGGGAATTTGTATGTATGAACATGTACATAGTATAAAGTAATTTTTAAATTTTGTGATACTAGTATAAAAAACCCCTGTTTACATTTTATACAGATTCATCAATTGCTGCCATTCTTCACATTTGTTTCATAAATGTGTGCATGTGAGCATTATCCATGTATCTCTCTCTTTCTACACACATACACATACTTGTATTTCTGTATATGAATTTCCTTCCCCCTCCCTAATTCAGATAAGGGTTAGTTTGGAGACACTATTTACTAAATAATTCACTGTGTATTTCATAAGAAAAAGACATTCTCATAGAAAACCATTGTGTAACTATCAAAATCAGAAATTTAATATCGATACAATGCTATAAGCTAATCCATAACCTCCATTCATATTTAATCAATAGTCTAATAATATGCTTTTTAGTTTTTCCCAGTCCAGGATTTAATCCTGCAACACAGAACTGTATTAGTTGTCATGTTTCTTTAGTTGTGTTTAATCTGGAACAATTTCTTTGCTTTTCTTGATGGCTTTTGATCTTGATATTTATGAAGAGCCCAAGTCAGTTATTTTGCAGAATGCCTGTCAAGTTGAGTTTCTCTGATATTTCTTCATGATTTGACTCAGGTTATGCATTTTTAGCAGAAAAAAACTAAAGAATTAATATTGTGTCCTCCTTGGGACAGCATATCAGGCTGCACGTGATGTTCATTTGTTGATTTTTAGAGATATTAACTTTGATCATTTAGTTCAAGGAATGTCTGCCAGGTTTCTCCACAATAAAGCTCCTGGTTTTCCATTTATACTCTCTTTGTAGGTACATATTTTGAGACTATGCAAATACTGTTTCATAGCAAACATTCAGCCTCTAGCTCTAGCATACACTGGGGCTTCTCTGATGGCTCCGTCAGTAAAGAATTCACCTGCAGTTCAAGAGACCTGGGTTTGATCCCTGGGTCAGGAAGATGGAGAATGAAATGGCAACCCTCTCCAGTATTTTTGCCCGGAAAGTCCTGTGGACAGAGGAACCTGGCAGGCTTCAGTCTATGTGGTCGCAAGAGTCAGGCATGGCTTAGCGACTAAACCACCACCACCACCTGGCATCCTTTGATGATTTCTACTTTCTATTATTAGGTTTGGGCTTCCCTGATAGGTCAGTTGGTAAAGAATCCACCTGCAATGCAGGAGACCCGGGTTTGATTCCTGGGTAGGAAAGATTCTCTAGAGGAGGGATAGGCTACCCACTCCAGTATTCTTGGGCGTCCCTTGTGGCTCAGCTGGTAAAGAATCCACCTGCAATGTTGGAGACCTGGATTTGATCCCTGGGTTGGGAAGATCCCCTGGTGAAGAGAAAGGTTACCCACTCCAGTATTCTGGCCTGGAGAATTGCATGGACTGTATAGTTCATGGGTTGCAAAGAGTTGGACACGATTGAGCGATTTTCACTTTCATCATTAGGTTTACATTACTAGTTGGTGATCTTCTGTAAGGAATAGCTTTCTTATCTCTCCTAGATATGTATGAATGTATATATATATACGCATTCATATATTTATATTGTTACAGACGGATTCTTTTTTAACATTTTTTATTGGCATATACTTGTTTTATGATGTCGTGTTATTTACTGCTGTACAGCAAAATGAATCAGCTCTGCTGCTGCTGCTAAGTTGCTTCAGTCGTGTCCGACTCTGTGCGACCCCATAGACTACATATACATACATCCCCTCTTTTTTTTGATTTCTTCCCTAGTTAGGTAACCACAGAGCATTGAGTAGAGTTCCCTGTGCTATCTAGTAGATTCTCATTTAGTCATCTATTGTATAAATACTACTGTATATATCTCAATCCCAGTCTCCCAATTCATTCCATCCCTTTTCCCCCTCCTTGATGCCCATGCATTTGCTCTCTAAGAATGTGTCTCTATTTCTGCTTTGCAGGTAGATTTATCTGTACCATTTTTCTAGATTCTACATATATATGGTAATGCATGGTATTTGTTTTTCTCTTTCTGACTTACTTCAGTCTACATGACAGTCTCTAGGTCCATCCATGTCTCTGCAAATGGCAAAACTTCATTCTTTGTTATGGTTGAGTAGTATTCCATTGTATGTATGTGCCACATCTTCTTTATCCATTCCTCTGTTGATGAACATTTAGGCTGCTTACATGTTGTGGCTACTGTAAATAGTGCTGCGATAAACAGTGGAGTGCATATCTCTTTTGGAATTGTGGTTTTCTCCAGATATATGCCCAGGAGTGGGATTGCTGGGTCACATGGTGGTTCTATCATAGATTCTTATTTTATTTGCTGGGTTACAATCCAATTTTGCTGCTGAAATTGTTGCAAATATCACTAGTGAGAGCTACTTCTAGCTAGCTTATGTGTCCCTATCATTCTTTGAGGCTTTCTTCTCTTTTCCCTGCACCATCATTAGAACTTGTCCTTTTTTTTTTTCCCCTCAAGGAGCCCTCACTCTTTTTAGGGGAACCTGGTGTTTAGAAGCCAAGATCAGAATGCTATGAGTGTGTCATTACTTCTTGCCCTCTCAGTGTAAACATACTACTCTTTGCATTTTTATATTTGAAAACTTTCATGATAGTAGGAGAACTGGCTCCCAGTACTCAGACATAGGTGGAAAAGCCACTTTTGCTTCCATGTAAGGTTTAACATTTGTCTTCACCTTTTACATTTTATTTAAAAAACACCTGATCAGATGGCTTACACATTCCGTCCATTGAAGAATTTGTTTTCCTTCTTCTGTTTGGAGTTCTTCAATAGATGTTCAGAGTATTATCAATAATTGCTTTCTTGTTATACAAACATGAAAATCTTTTGTTCAAGTTTGTCATTTGTTTTAAAATTTTCATTCTGCTTTGTTTCTCATAGAAAAGCATAACTTTTTTCTTTTTTACCTTTCAGATTTCACTCAGCTGCACAGAATAAATTAATTATAATCCTTGGTTCTGACACACTGTTTTATTGTTCCTATATGGCTGAAGAATTGATGCTTTTGAACTGTGGTGTTGGAGAAGACTCTTGAGAGTCCCTTGGACTGCAAGGAGATCCAACCAGTCCATTCTGAAGGAGATCAGCCCTGGGATTTCTTTGGAAGGACTGATGCTAAAGTGAAACTCCAGTACTTTGGCCACCTCATGCGAAGAGTTGACTCATTGGAAAAGACTGTGATGCTGGGAGGGACTGGGGGCAGGAGGAGAAGGGGACGACAGAGGATGAGATGGCTGGATGGCATCACTGACTCGATGGACATGAGTCTGAGTGAACTCCTGGAGTTGGTGATGGACAGGGAGGCCCGGCATGCTGCGATTCATGGGGTTGCAGAGTCAGACACAACTGAGGGACTGATCTGATCTGATCTGATATGGCCTCTGTATTAGACTGGATTCTCCAGAGAAACAGAACCAGTAGAGGATATATTACTATCTGTGTATCTATATCTCCTCTATGTAAAGAGATTTATTATAAGGAATTGGTTCACCCTGTCT
This sequence comes from Bos javanicus, assembly GCF_032452875.1. Lineage (NCBI taxonomy): Eukaryota > Metazoa > Chordata > Mammalia > Artiodactyla > Bovidae > Bos > Bos javanicus. The sequence continues at coordinate 69,081,549 of NC_083880.1, read as the reverse complement.
TGGAAGCTGAGAAGTCCCAGGATTTGCAGCTGGCAAGTTGGAGACCCAGGAGAGCTGAGTCTCAAGGCTGAAGAGACTGATATCTGAGATCAAAGACAGGAAAGCAGAGAGAAACTTTTTCCTTCAGCCTTTTTTTAAAGAAAGCAAGAATGAATTTTATTTATTTGTTCTTGGCTGTGCTGGATCTTTGCTGCTGTGTATGGATTTTCTTTAGTTACACTCAGTGGGTGCGGCTCTCTGGTTGCGGTGCACAGGCGTCTCTTTGTGGTGGCTTCTCTTGTCATGGAGCAGGGGTTCTATGTTCATGGGCTTCTATCGCTGCAGCACACAAGCTCAGCAGTTGCAGCTCTAGACCTTGGGCTCAGTACTTCTGGGGTATGAGCTTATTTGCCCTGCAGCACGTGGAATCTCCCCGGACCAGGAATCAAACCCGTGTCCCCTGCATTGGCAGGTGGATTCTGAACCAGTGGACCACCAGGGAAGTCCCCCTTTCCAGCCTTTGGTTCTATGCAGGCCTTCAGTGGATTGGATCAGGCTCACCCTCAGGGTGGAGGGCCGTCTGCTCTACTCAATCTGTGGATTCAAATATTAATCTTACTCTGAAACACCGTCACCAGAAATAATGTTTAACTGAATATCTGGACACCCTGTTGCCTAGTCAAGTGGACATATAAAACTAACCATCTCAGTCAGATTTCATTTACTTGCTTTCTTTGTTGTTTTTTGTTGTACAATAAACATCCATGAATTGCTTCCCCAAATTCAGTTTATCCTTTGACAAAAAATCTACGCATGATTAAGGCTGTCTCCCCTCTCCTAATCCACTCCATGCCTCCTGTATTCTGAAGGCTCCATTGTCCTGAATCTTTTTACTGTTTTATTAAATAAAGCTAGAGTTGTAATTTTTAAAGGTAGATTTTTAAATGTTGTGATTTTAAATTTCATAGGAAGTGTATGCAATCCTTTTAAAGACAATTATTATTAATTTATAATTATATAAATTATCATATTATTATAATATAAGTATAATTGTTATATTATTATAATATAAGCTGTTATATTATAATAATATAATTATAATTGCTATATATTATAATATAAATTATTATATCATTGTAGTGTATTAAATAGTTCTTGTTTTTGGTTAGTCGCTAAGTCATGTCTGACTCTTTTGCAACCCATGGACTGTAGCCCACCAGGGTCATCTGTCCATGAGATTTCTCAGGCAAGAATAATCGAGCGGGTTACCATTTCCTTCTCCAGTGGATCTGCCTGACTCAGGGATTGAACCTATATCTCTTGCATTGGCAGGCAGATTATTTACTGAAGAGCCACTGGGGAAGCCCAATTAAAATCATTATATATATTAAAATACACAAAGTACTATAAGAAAGAATATATATGTGTATAACTGAATCAATTTGCTGTATACCTAAAACTAACATATTGTAAATCAACTATATTTCAATAAAAAATTTTAAAAATGAAAAACTTACAAAGTAGTAAGTATATAGTTTAATAAGCAGGGTGACATATAATATACAGCCTTGACATACTCCTTTCCCAATTTTGAACCAGTCTGTTGTTCCATGTCTGGTTCTAACTGTTGCTTCTTGACCTGCATACAGATTTCTCAGGACGCAGGTAAGGTGGGCTGGTAGTCCCATCTCTTGAAGAATTTTCCACAGTTTGCTGGGATCCACACAGTCAAAGGCTTTGGCATAGTCAATAAAGCAGGAGTAGATGTTTTTCTGGAACTCTCTTGCTTTTTCGATGATCCAATGGATGCTGGCAATTTCATCTCTGGTTCCTCTGCCTTTTCTAAATTCAGCTTGAACATCTGGAAGTTCACTATATATTGAACATATATAGTTCAATAAACTCTTGGTGGAGAAAAAATTATTTATGTAAAACAGTATAACTATTATGTAACAATTTCCCATTCCAACATAGAAAACTTTTCCGGTCATCTAAAGAACTTTTTTGTAGTCTTTTGGTACTTTTTTCATTTCATATCATTTTACTAAAATGTATTCATATGGTTGCATGTCATGTCATTATGCTTCCTTCATTTTGACTACCATATCCTATTCCATTACCTGTTGTCGCTGTTCAGTTGCTCAGTTGTGTCTGACTCGTTGCTTCCTCGTGGACTGCAGCATGCCAGGCCTCCCTGTCCCTCACCATTGTATAAATATACCATTTTTTGTGAATCCACTTTCTCACTGATGGATGTTTGAATAGTTTCTAAGTTTTTGCTATTGAGAACAATGTAGCTCTGAATATTCTTTGCTTTGTGTCCTGATTATACATGAATAATTACATCCATGAGTGGAATTATGGGACCATAGAACATGTGTGTAAGTTGCTTCAGTCATGTCTGACTCTTTGTGACCCTAGGACTGTAGCCAGCCAGGCTCCTCTGTCCAAGGGGTTCTCCAGGTGAGAATACGGAGTGGGTTGCTACTCCCTTTGTCCAGAGGATTTCTTGACACAGGGGTTGAACCTGCATCTCTTATGTCTCTTCCATGGGCAGGCAGTGTCTTTACCACTAACGCCACCCATTATTAGAAGACACTATGACTCCTCTTCTGAAGAGATAATATCATGTTACACTCCACCAGAAGTGTGTGAGAGATCCTGTAGCTCTAAATCCATTTTAAAACTTAATATTATAAGCTTTCTTTTTATTTTTTGCTGATTGAATGTGCCTAAAATTATAGATCCCCCTGTAGAAGGGCATGGCAACCCACTCCAGTATTCTTGCCTAGAGAATCCCATGGACAGAGGGGCCTGGCAGGCTACAGTCCGTGGGGTTGCACATAGTCGGACGTGACTGAAGCGACTTAACACACGCACACAAAATTATAGATCACAGTTGTCTTGACTTGTATTTTCCTAATCACCAGTACTGTTGGAAGTCTTGCCAAAAGTCTATAGACTATTTATGCCTCTTCTGTGAGATTCCTGTTCACGTCTTTTGCCCATTTTTAAATGATTTACCCATGATTTTATTTTTGATTTATAGGATAATCTTGGGATTTTTCATAAATTCTGTCAATCGTTGCTTTTATGTGTTCTGCCTTTGCTTTTCAATTTATCAGTTTCCCTATCCTACAATTGTTTAAATTTTCATCTGTATTTTCTCTTCTAGGACTTCCTGGTTTTCTCTGTGCTGTTTTCATCACTAGCAGGCCCCACCTAAGCCACATTCCTGAGCTAAAGGTTTGCAGCCTGGGACGTGGGACTTTGAACTACATAACCAGGCACCCAGGCTGCTCTGAGTCTCCACCCTTACCCCTGTCAAGCTCCACCCAAGCTTGGCTGTCACATGTCCCAGGGAACTGCCTGGAGCCACCTGGTTTATTTCCAGCAGATATGAGTCATTTTCCTTTCCAAGAAACCGAGGAGTATAACATTTACTGGATACTCTGGGAGATTCGGCTAAACTGCTTTTACAAATGAAGACACCAAGGTTCTGAGAGGTGATGTAATGTGTTCAAGACTTCACAGCTCAAAGTAGGAGAAAGGCGTGAGGACACCAAAGTTTCCTTTGGCCAAATGGACCCACACTTGAAAACTTGGAGGTAGTGAACATGCTTCCTTCATCTGAGTCTGAACTCTGATGAAAGGAATTCCATGCAACCATTCAACTCTCTGGTCTCTCTCCTACCTTTCCAGTCCCTATCTTCTGCTCTCTGCTCAACTTTTCTCTGCTCAGAAGAGGAAAATTTTTGCTGAAGCCTGCTCCTGTCTCTCTGTGGCTTCAAATGTGTCAATGACTTCCCTTGGCATTTAAAATCTTAACCCTTTATCATGCTTTGCTTCTCTCTTCGTCTCCTACCTTCATTCTTGACACTCCTGTAGCCACACAGACTTCCTTTATGTTCTTTGAGTGTGTTGAGTTCTTTTCCATCTTCAGGCCTCCACTCCTGCTGTTTCCTTTGCTGGGGATGCTTCTCTCCTTTGCATGATCACTTTCTTCTCATCCTTGTGATCCTGCATTAAATGTCACCTCCTCAGAGATCTCCTGTCCCTCCTACATAATATCCTTCCTTTACAAGGAACTACTACACATTGTTTCCTTCCTTACTAGAACTTATTAAAATCTATAATTACAGTGTTTACTGGCTTTTTATTACTTCTCTTAGGTCCAGTTCTCCAATGGATTGCACATGCCAAAATTTGTCTCATTCGTCTGTAACCTCGGGGGCTGGGCCAGTGCCTGGCACCCCATTCCACTGATATTTGTTGAATCAGTGAATGGATCCAGAGGCTACTCAATAATTAGTGGTTTTCATTTCCTTCTCTCTTCTAAGCGGCAGTAGCTGCGCAGCACCACACAGACCGGCACACTCAACCTGGAAGAACTTGAATAGGACAATGGAAATAGCAGCTTAGTGGATGTAGCTCCTTTGTATCTGAACAACTGGCTGAACCAGTTGGGCTAGCTACTGTTTTCTGTTTTGCTTAACTTCAACACGTTCCCTGGCCGCTGAGCTTCTCCTGGCTTGGGTCCCCATATTCATGAAGAAGTGGCGTTCACATCAATGATGATATAATAGGATATATTAACATAAAGAGCAGATTCTTTAGATAAATCACTACCAAAAGGTGCCTAATTGGCTATGATAGCAAAATGATTCTTGAAGAGATTCTGATACATTTTGAAAGGGAGGTAGGAACCAAATAGGTAAACTTTTCAAGTACTTTATGTTTACGGACCCCTTTTTCTTTTTTAAGCTTTCTAATTTTGAAATCATTTTATTATATTTTAATTTTTAAAAGTTAATTACTTTGACTGCACCAGGTCTTTAGCTGCAGCATGCCCTTAACTGTGGCATGTGAGATCTAGTTCCCTGACTAGGGCTCGAACCTCGGCCCCCTGCATTAGGAGCATGGAGTCTTAGCCACTGGACCACCAGGGAAGTCCCATATTTTGAAATAATTTTAGAAGTACCTGTGAGCCACAAAAATAGTGCAGACAGTTCCTATATACCCTTCATCCAGCTTCCTGTAATGTTACCATCTTAGGGAACCATGGCCTGTTGGTCAAAACTAGGAGATTGATGTTGGTACAATACTATGACCTTGACTACAGACTTCATTTGATTTCACTACTTTTCCCACTAGTGAATGGAGCCCTTCCTTAGTAGTTGGTCCTCAATGAAATGATAGGCCTTATGGTTCTAGTGGCTTTCCTGTGCTGAATGAGGAAATAGACTCAGCATTGTTCATTCTCAGGAAATATTCTAAGCAAAACTGGGATTTGCCATTTTGATTGGGATTGAGATGTCTTTTCAATAATAGCCTCATTCTACCTTCCTGACCAGTCTGGCTGGAAGTTCCAGAGACTGAAGTTCCAGTGGTTCCTCTGCAAAGGCTTTTTCTTCTTAGGAACCAGAATTGAGGAAGCTCTTGGTGATGCCTGGAGAATTTCATGCTCCTAAGAATTGGCTGCAGTTGATATTTAGGGATAATTGGGCACTTTTATTCTATTGGAGGAAATAAAATAGTTATTTTTCCTTCCTCTTCTTCTCTTCCTTCCTCTCTCCTTCCCTCCTCCACTTCCTTCCATGAGTCCTTCTTTCCTTCTTCCTCCTCTCCTCCTTCTATCAACTGTGTGTTTGGTACTGTGGTGTGGGTTCAAGATAAATGGTCTTACCTCCTAGGTGCTCACGAATTAGTAATGGGAAAAAAATAAAGTTAAACATTGTAATGAGCGTCCTTGGTGGCTCAGCAGTAAAGAATATGCCTGCAATGCAGGAGACGTGGGTTTGATCCCTGGGTCAGGAAGATCCCCTGGAGGAGGGCATCACACCCAATTCTAGTATTTTTGCCTGGAGAATCCCAGGAACAGGAACCTGGCGGGCTACAGTCCACAGGGTCACAAAGAGTCGAATAAGACTGAAGTGACTTAACGAGCATGCATCCAAGGATTGTAGTACAGAATGACAAAAACCATACAGAGGATAGTGCACAGGTTTCTAGGAGCAGAAACAACAGTGTGTTGATACATGATTCACAACTGGCTCCAAGGTGGGGGGTAGGGTGGAAGATGAGGGGGACTTGATCTGATTTGTAGCTTTTCCTGCTTCCCATGGTGCAAATACTTCTACCTTGCCAGATTTCTATCTAAGCAGAGATTTACATGCCCTGCTTTTTAGCTCACAGGAGCTGGCTCAACACATCACTGGGAAGGGCATCTAATCTGGTCCACATGGGAGTGGGATTTGTAACAACAGGGGAAACTTCCAAGAAGAGGAGACACTTGGGCTGTGTGAATTTCTTTGGGAATGAGCAGAGCAGTAAAGGGAAGTCAATATAACTCTTGTCTTTGTACAATTGAAGGAAACGGAGAAAATTTGGGTAAGAAAATAAAACTCATATGTAATTTACAAACTGAGAGATGACTACTCTTAACTTTTTAAAGAGATGATTATTTCTCCTGTCTTTCCCTTTTCTTCTTCTTCTGGGTGGAACTTTTACATTAGTAAGTGAGCTTCTCTACCCCGGTTAATCTTTTGTCTGGTGATGATATTGTGACTATTGTTCCTTTTTAAATTTCATTTTAAACTCATAATTCATTTCTTAAAAGTCTGCTTAAATTTAGATTGTGATTAAATTTAAGAATCTTTCTTTATATACGTATATTTTTCCTAAGGTATTAATATATACATATATTTTTTCTAAGATATTAAATATAGCTCCCTGTGCCATACAGTAACTCCTTGTTGTTTATTTTTCTATTTTACATGTAGTAGTTTTGTATCTGCTAATATGAAACTCTTTATATTTTTAAATTGGAAAATATTTTATTTTATTTTTTGTTTTTAATTTTTTTAAATTTTATTTTGTTTTTAAACTTTACAAAATTGTATTAGTTTTGCCAAATATCGAAATGAATCCGCCACAGGTATACATGTGTTCCCCATCCTGAACCCTCCTCCCTCCTCCCTCCCCATACCATCCCTCTGGGTCGTCCCAGTGCACCAGCCCCAAGCATCCAGTATCATGCATCGAACCTGGACTGGCAACTCGTTTCATACATGATATTATACATGTTTCAATGCCATTCTCCCAAATCTTCCCACCCTCTCCCTCTCCAACAGAGTCCATAAGACTGTTCTATATATCAGTGTCTCTTTTGCTGTCTCGTACACAGGGTTATTGTTACCATCTTTCTAAATTCCATATATATGCATTAGTATACTGTATTGCTGTTTTTCTTTCTGGCTTACTTCACTCTGTATAATAGGCTCCAGTTTCATCCACCTCATTAGAACTGATTCAAATGTATTCTTTTTAATGGCTGAGTAATACTCAATTGTGTATATGTACCACAGCTTTCTTATCCATTCATCTGCTGATGGACATCTAGGTTGCTTCCATGTCCTGGCTATTATAAACAGTGCTGCGATGAACACTGGGGTACACGTGTCTCTTTCCCTTCTGGTTTCCTCAGTGTGTATGCCCAGCAGTGGGATTGCTGGATCATAAGGCAGTTCTATTTCCAGTTTTTTAAGGAATCTCCACACTGTTCTCCATAGTGGCTGTACTAGTTTGCATTCCCACAAACAGTGTAAGAGGGTTCCCTTTTCTCCACACCCTCTCCAGCATTTGTTGCTTGTAGACTTTTGGATCGCAGCCATTCTGACTGGTGTGAAATGGTACCTCATAGTGGTTTTGATTTGCATTTCTCTGATAATGAGTCATGTTGAGCATCTTTTCATGTGTTTGTTAGCCATCTGTACATCTTCTTTGGAGAAATGTCTATTTAGTTCTTTGGCCCATTTTTTGATTGGGTCATTTATTTTTCTGGAGTTGAGCTGTAGGAGTTGCTTGTATATTTTTGAGATTAGTTGTTTGTCAGTTGCTTCATTTGCTATTATTATCTCCCATTCTGAAGGCTGCCTTTTCACCTTGCTAATAGTTTCCTTTGATGTGCAGAAGCTTTTAAGTTTAATTATATCCCATTTGTTTATTTTTGCTTTTATTTCCAATATTCTGGGAGGTGGGTCATAGAGGATCCTGCTGTGATGTATGTCAGAGAGTGTTTTGCCTATGTTCTCCTCTAGGAGTTTTATCAGCCCCCACTTCCCCTTTGGTAACCACAAGTTTGTTTTCTGTGTTTGTGAGTCTATTTCTGTTTTGTAAATGAGTTCATCTGTAAAATTCTTTAGATTTCATGTGTAAATAACAAGTGATATTTGTCTTTCTCTGTCTGATTTACTTCACTTAAAATGATAATCTGTATGTCCATCCCTGTTACTGCAAGTGGCATTATTTTGTACTCTTTTAAGGCTGAGTGATATTCCACATCTTCTTTATCCATCCATCTGTCAAAGGACATTTATGTTGATACATTGCATATATATGTACAACACATCTTTATCTATTGATCTGTTGATGGACATGTAGGTTGCATCCACGTCTTGGCTATTATAAATGCCGCTACTATGAACACTGGGGTGCATGTATCTTTTCCAATTGGAGTTATCTCTAGATATCTGCCCAGGAGTGGGATGCTGGATCACATGGCAACTTTATTTTTAGTTTTTAAAGGAACTTCCATACTATTTCCCACAGTGGCCACACAAATTTATAGTCCCACCAACAGTGGAGGAGGGTTCTTCACATCCTCTGTAGCATTTTTTTTTTAAATGGAGAACTTTATCCTAGGTTTTTTTTTTATTAATTTATTTTAATTGGAGGCTAATTACTTTACAACACTGTGGTGGTTTTTGCCATACATTGACATGAATCAGCCATGGGTGTACATGTGTCCCCTATCCCAAACCCCCCTCCCACCTGCCTCCCCATCCCATCCCTCTGGGTTGTCCCAGTGCACCGGCTTTGAGTGCCCTGTTTCATGCATTGAGCTTGGACTGGTCATCTACTTCATCTAGCATTAATTTTTATAGACTTTTAAAATGATGGCCATTCTGACTGATGTGAGGTGACACCTCATTGTAATTTTGATTTGCATTTCTCTAATAATTAGTGACTTTGAATATCTTTTCATTTGCTTATTGGCCAACTGTATATCTTGTTTGGGGAAATGTTTATTTAAGCCTTCTGCCCATTGACTGGGCTGTTTATTGGCTACTGAATTGTATGCACTATTTGCACGTTTTGGAAGTTAAGCCCTTGTTGATCACATCACCTGCAAATATTTTCTCCCTCTCAGTAGGTTGTGTTTTTGTTTTGTTTATGGTTTCCTTTGCTGTGCAAAAGCTTATAAGCTTGATTAGATCCCTGTTTTTATACATTTTAAAGTCACACTTAATATAACTATTAAACTCTTTGTTCAATCATCTTGATTTCTCTTGCTTTTTATTTGGTGCTTTTAATGCATCTCATTTTTTTTTCTTTTTCTTTTTAACCACTTATGTACTCTGTATTAAATTTAGCTCTTCTTGTTTGAACTAAGGAGTTTTAACATAATTTTGCCTTTTTTCCCCCTGCCATTCTCCCATTTTTCGCTTCCACTTCACAGTTTTTGTTAGCAGAAATTTTAGCTACAAAGTACTGATATAGAATTATTATTGTTGTTGTCATTTACTCCAAATATTGAGTCTTCCAAATGCAAGTCTGACTTTATTATATGGTCTTAAGCTTAAAACAGTGATTTAATCTTTTTTGTATTTTTAACTGATTTTAGTGCTCATGAGTAGCCATTTTACACCATTTTTGAGTTCTGGTTTTTGCTTTAGCATTCAGTTAAGCAGGGCCCATTCCAAGTCACTTTCCCAAAAAAAGTGCATCAGTGATCTATTATAGAACCCCCTGAATATGTATGGATGTGAGAGTTGGACTGTGAAGAAAGCTGAGTGCCAAAGAATTGATGCTTTTGAACTGTGGTGTTGGAGAAGACTCCTGAGAGTCCCTTGGACTGCAAGGAGATCCAACCAGTCCATTCTGAAGGAGATCAGCCCTGGGTGTTCTTTGAAAGGAATGATGCTAAAGCTGAAACTCCAATACTTTGGCCACCTCATGCGAAGAGTTGGCTCATTGGAAAAGACTGATGCTGGGAGGGATTGGGGGCAAGAAGAGAAGGGGACGACAGAGGATGAGATGGCTGGATGGCATCACAGACTTGATGGACATGAGTCTGAGTGAACTCTTGGAGTTGGTGATGGACAGGGAGGCCTGGCGTGCTGCGATTCATGGAGTCGCAAAGAGTCGGACATGAATGAGTAACTGAACTGAACTGAACTGAATATGTGAAAGGAAATGTGGTTTTATTAACCTGCCTCACAGATGAAAAGTTAGCTGATGGGAGATAAGAAACACAGTCCAGTCAAGGATCACACAAGAAACCACTGCCAGCCAGGAACCCTGACTCTGACTCTGGAATTGCACTTCAGCCGCAGGTCCTGGTTGCTCTTTGCTCAGGTATGCTTTCGGACCCAGGTGTGGGTCTTGACATTCCTCCTTGCTAAAGTGCATCATGTACGGCTTGGCCTGCCACTGGACTCCCAGGGTTCACTGGGCAATGTCATGACATCGTGGTTCTGGAAGCAGCCAGAGAAGAAAACCAGCGCCATGGCAGGTGGACCCTTCAGATACAAACTCCTGGAGACCCTGCTAGCCTATCTCCTGGCACAGCTTATGTCTGCCCATATCCATGGGGGCTTCCTCTGGGCTCTCAGATTATTATTAACCACATATAGCTTCATCCTCCAAATCCTTCAGGATGCGTGTGTTCAACCCACCTTTTAAGTAATGATTTAACATGATGTTTATAGTCTCATCATGGGCTTCCCAGATGGTGCTCGCTAGTGGTAAAGAACCCGCTTGCTAATGCAGGAGATGTCAGAGACCTGTGTTCGATCTCTGGGTCTGGAAGATCCCCTGGAAGAGGGCATGGCAATGCACTCCAGGATTCTTGCCTGGAGAATCCGATGGACAGAGGAGCCTGGCTGGCTATGGTCCACAGGGTTGCAAAGAGTCGGACACAACTGAAAGGACTTAGTACACACACACGCATAGTCTCATCATGGTGTTAAGTTGCTTTACATTGACTGTCTTATGCCTTCATCCAGATATTAAATATTTCATAATCCTCATAACAGATGAGGAGACTGAGGCTGAAGGAGGTTATGTCACTTGCTCAGAGGCACTTGCATGATAAGTGACAGATCCTATAGCAGAACCCAGCATTCTGAGTCATGACCCTTAATGTCACCCCCGGAGTTATTTACCTTCTTGATGACAGAAGACTGGCTGCAGAGTCTCTGTTGGCTCCTCCTAGGTCCCTGCACTGCCCCCGGCCCCCCTGAGATCGCCCCTTCTCTAGTTTTCACATACAAGTTGGGGTTCAGGGTTTCTGGGCTCCCAGCAGTTTTAGCTCTGTGGGTTTCCCCTAAACTCCCCTCCTGTGCAGGATGAACCAGAGAGGGGCCTGCCATAACTTCAAGCTGGGTTTCAGCCTGAGGCTGGGAATAGACCCACCCTCACCCTGAGGTCCCAGGGCTCACTGCCTTCTATGTTTTATTGCTTTGGAAAGAAGGATTGAGGGGAATTGTTTGCAGGCCTGGAAGGAGCAATAAAGTTTGCAAGCATTTCTGCCTCTTACTTAATAAATCTTTATGTCTCCTTGTGCACCCATTCACCTTAAAAAAAAAAAAAAAGAACACACATATACACACTCACACATAGAAAAAAATGGAAGGAGGGTTTTTTTAGTTTTAGGATCATTGAGTTAAAAATCTCTTGAACTCCATCCACATGACCCTCAACCTGAGCTGTGCAGTTCTTTGAATAGGGAGCAGAGTATGTGGCTGGAAGTGACTTCCAAAGACATGCAAGCCTTCCTGTGCTGCAGAGAAGCTACGGGGCTTGCCCCAGGGCCACCACACTACACCCCGCTGGGCTTGCTCCAAGCTCTCTGAGGTCTAGGAGGATGGGGTGGTGGGTGGCATGAAGCAAAGGAGAGCAAACCTCCTCAGCCCAAATCCCAGAGTATGCCTTAGGGAGTCAAGCAAAACGAGAAAGCACTGATGGCAGGCTAGAGAGAGAAAAATGTTAGTTCTTGGCATGAGTTTAGATTTCAAGTAGAGATTTATACACATGACATAAGAGTTACACTAATTGAACAGTTATAAGTCCAGACATTATTCTAAACTCTGTGTTCACAAAATCCCTTCAAGGTAAGTACTATTATTATCTCCATCTTTTAGATGTAGAAACAGATGCTCAGAGAGGCAAAATAACTTACCCAAAGTCTCACAGCTATAAGGAACAGAGCTAGTATTCACCTGGAAAAACAGTTGATTTTCAGAGCCTGTGATCTTAAGGGCCCTCTTACATGGCTCCTTCTGGTCAGCACTGACCTTGGCTCAGTGATACCAAGTATCAGGGGGACATTCAGATAAGGGAATAAGTATCACCAAGTCCCCTCCCCAGAGCCCCCCGTGTGCTAGGTAATTTTTATAAAATGCTGCTAAGTCGCTTCAGTCATGTCCGACTCTGTGCGACCCCATAGACGGCAGCCCACCAGGCTCCCCCGTCCCTGGGATCCTCCAGGCAAGAACACTGGAGTGGGTTGCCACTTCCTCCTCCAATGCATGAGAGTGAAAAGTGAAAGTGAAGTCGCTCAGTCATGTTCAACTCTTAGTGACCCCATGGACTGCAGCCCACCAGGCTCCTCCGTCCATGGGATTTTCCAGGCAAGAGTACTGGAGTGGGTTGCCATTGCCTTCTCTGTTTTATAAACTAGCCCTTCCCATATTCACAGTGAGCTTTGAGATGGATTATAATCCTTTTTATTCAAATGAGGAAGAAGTTTCAGAGAGACTAAATCCACCCAAACTGGGATTCATAGCATTGCCTGACATCTGGTTAACTCCAAGGAAGAGATAATCTGTGTTTATAGAGATCAGAGAGGGCTTCTCTGGTGGCTCAGCAGTACAAAATCCACCTGCCAATGCAGGAGAGGTGGGTTGGATCCCTGGGTCAGGAAGATCCCTGGAGAAGGAAATGGCAACCCACTCCAGTATTCTTGCCTGGGAAATCCCATGAACAGAGGAGCCTGGTGGACTCCATGGGGTTGCAAAGGTCTGACATGATTTAGTGACGAAACAACATCAAGAGGTCAGAGAAACAATGAAATTCATTCATTTAATACTTACTGAGAACTTTTCACATTGTGCTTCTGGGAAAGCTAAGACACTCAAAGCCCTGAAGCTACAAAGACATGGCATTGGGGCCGTCTTGGTTCCTGTCTCCAATCCTGAAAAGCCCGCTTACATGGCCTTTGAGGACTCCTAAGTGAGGCTCAATTCCCCACACTGCTGAGGGCCGCAACACCTCCACCTTGGTTCTGCTTCAGTCATCACTAGACTGTAAACTTGAGCTTGCCTCCCTCACAAACCACGAGGTCAGTTGTATGCTTGTATAAGTAGAAGGGTGAGGAAAAGATCTGTTTTCTGGGTGGAAGAGTTAAGTCTTGAGAACCTTCTTTAATGCGGCAAATGTACTGAGGATCTGAGAGGATGGGGGCCATTTGCGAAGGAATGAGAGCCCCAGGGAGGGTTGGGGTCTTTGGGAGAGATGGGCACACATTTTGGGGGCACAGCGGCCAGTGGGGAGTCCCTACCAGTTTAGTAACTCTCTGATTCCACGAATCCAAGCCCTGCTCTTTAGAGCTCTTTCCTTCTTTCTCTAAGATTGTATTTATGTGTGTGTATGTGTGCACAGTTGCTTTAGTCACGTTTGGCTCTTTGCAATCCTATGAACTGTAGCCCACCAGGCTCCTCTGTCTATGGGATTTTTCAGGCAAGAATACTAGAGTGGACTTTTTACCATTGACTCCCTGGGAAAGACTGTATTTATAGATACCTTCCCCAAAATACTTTCCAGGATTAGTACCTGTACTTTCAAGTCAGCTCAAAGCTTTTAATAAGATAAAATTTAAGTCAAGGCTATAGTTTTTCCAGTAGTCATGTATGGATGTGACAGTTGGACTATAAAGAAAGCTGAACGCCAAAGAATTGATGCTTTTTAACTGTGGTGTTGGAGAAGACTCTTGAGAGTCCCTTAGGCTGCAAGGAGATTACACCAGTCCATCCTAAAAGAAATCAGTCCTGAATATTCACTGGAAGGACTGATGCTGAAGCTGAAACTCCAACGCTTTGGCCACTTTTCTTATTTGGCGAAAAGCTGACTCATTTGAAAAGACCCTGATGCTGGGAAAGATTGAAGGCAGGAGGAGAAGGGGACGACAGAGGATGAGATGGTTGGATGGCATCACTGACTCAATGGACGTGAGTTTCAGTAAACTCTGGGAGTTGGTGATGGACAGCGAGGCCTGGTGTGCTTCAGTCCATGGTGTCACAATGAGTCGGACACAACTGAGTGACTGAACTGGACTGAACTGAAACTCTCAGTTATTATTCCTAAAACTCAGTTTGTTCCTTTCTTCTTTCTTCCCTTGAAAGTATGTTTCAATTTCTTTATCTTTGTGTGGAGAAAAAAGCTCCAGTGAAGTTGTGGGGTTATAGCTTTAAATGCATAAACATGTATTCTAACATACTGCTGTGTGTATAACTTGTGTCTGTCAGCATACACACCAGGAAGATTCTTAACAGTTTGACTCTTGTATTTATGATAAGAAAATATTGTAAACAATGCATACATCATATATAAACTAGGATTGCATGCCAAAATATAATTAAATATACATGTCTATCTTCATAAAAACAAAGGCATTCTATAACAAATAGAGAGTTATTTTAGAGTGGTTGCATGATGAGTGTTGTTTTTTCCTTTTACTTCTTCTAAGTTTTTTAAAAGGTTTATTTATATAACACATACTTACTGAGCAACTACTGGTCAAGAGGTTGGAACTAGCACTGTGCAAAAAGTGGTCTCTTTTTCATGGGCATTATGGTTTAGTTGTTTTATTGCCAATAAATACAAAGGAGACTGTAATCCAAAATGATAAAGGTTTTTTACAGGGGATTAACTTTGGCCACCTCATGCGAAGAGTTGACTCATTGGAAAAGACCCTGATGCTGGGAGGGATTGGGGGCAGGAGGAGAAGGGGACGACAGAGGATGAGATGGCTGGATGGCATCACTGACTCGATGGACGTGAGTCTCAGTGAACTCCGGGAGTTGGTGATGGACAGGGAGGCCTGGCATGCTGCGATTCATGGGGTCACAAAGAGTCGGACATGACTGAGCGACTGATCTGATCTGATCTGATCTAACTTATCAATGGGTTTAACCTTTAATGAGGCTAAAATGCAGTATTTTTTTCTTTTTCCTTTCTGAGGAGAGGAAGATGTTGGTATCAAGTACGATGATTTTCTTGCCTTCCAGGCAGAGAAAGGCTGGTGACGCTGAAAGCTCTTAGGTACCAGGAGACTAGATACGGAAGATGCTGAAATCACGGTGCCCTCCAGTCATCAGAAAGAGGACGGCAGATATTAGAGGCATCCAGTTATAGGAGCCCCTGACTCGGGCTTCCTCCTGGTTTCATGTCTCAGAGCCAGCTGGGAGGCTGGTCTTGGAAGTCCACCTGTAAGGATGGTTGATGTCCAGCTAGCAAAAGACCTTTTGAAAGATCTTTTTGAAAAGATCTTTTCGAAAGTGCAAACTTGATTATGTCATTCTCTAACCACTTACATCATTTCAGTGGCTTCTCATTGCTGTTGGGCAGAAGACCAGAATCCTGAAGAAGTCCTACAAAGTCTCACACAATATGAATGTTGCCTGCTTGTCTCAAGAGTCTCCTCCTCATTTCCTGGGTGCTTCAATAAGTATTGCTAAGTGAAAGTCGCTCAGCTGTGTCCGACTCTCATGGACTGTATCCATGGGATTATCCAGGCCAGAATACTGGAGTGGGTAGCCTTTCCCTTCTCCAGGGGATCTTCCCAGCCCAGTGACTGAACTCAGGTCTCCCGCATTGCAGGTGGATTCTTTACCAACTGAGCTATCAGGCACACACCATAAAACCGCTTGCCTTAGGATTTTGAATATCGATTTCCTTTACCTGGAATAATCTCTCACCTCCACCCTTGCATTTACCTCATGGAGTTCATGTTCCTCATCTTTTAGATTGAAGCTCAAGGATCCCTGGCTTGGACAAACCTTACTTGATATTTTGGACTGCTCCACTTCCCCTTCTTATTTTCTTTGACAGCTTTGTGTGCATCTTTTCCATATCACATTCACACAATTGCACTGTCATTTATTTGATTAACGTCTGCCTCTCCTATGAGGGTAAGGATGGTGTCTTTTATTTCTCTTTTATCATTGATTCCTTTAGAGCCTGTAACTGTGCCTAGCATTGTATAGACCCTCAGTAACTGGTTCTTGAATATGTATGAATAGCAATGAGGGTTTAATGTTATCATTTAGGACCACAGAACCTAAGAGGACAGGCTACCCCTGGGGCCCACTTGGGGAGTGAAACTGAAGAGGACATCAGATGAGTGTCTGTCCACTGGATGCAGGAAGCAGGACTCGAGAATAAATAGTGAGACTAAAGACCACTCTGGCCTCAATGGGCATCACTGCTTCCTCCAGTCGTAAAATTTAGGGCTGAGTTCCCTGGTTTCTGTTCTGCGTGATGAGAAGGAAAGTATTCTGTGCATGTTTAGAAGATGAATCTTCTAAACTTTTTCCATTAATATCCTAAGTGGTGAAATTGTAGTGCTCTCAAGTTGTCACCAACGGGGCTGTAAGTAAGAAGCTATAGTTGAGTTAGTGATGTCACGTTTTAAAAACCTAGTGAAAGAAGCGTAAAATCAGTGAGGAGACACCACCGCCACTTCAAGGACAGCTTTGCCAGTGACACTGGAGTTTCCGTCAGGTGGGTCCCTTCTAGGCTGCCATGGTCAAGGGAAGCTGGACTGACAGATCGTGTAAAGGCCAGAATTTCATGAACAAGTAGGTTAAGGGAAAGACCTTTGTGGGCCCCATATGGAGAGAGGAGAATATTTAGTTATTTGTAATCATAGTGGTGATAATAAATACCACTTACTAAACACCTGGGCTTCCCCGGTGGTTCAGCGGTAAAGAGCCCACCTACCAAAGCAGGACACATGGATCAGGATGATGCCCTGGAGAAGGAAATGACAACCCACTCCACTATTCTTGCCTGGGAAATTTCATGGGCAGAGCAGCCTGGAGGGTTACCGTCCATGAGGTTGTGAAAGAGTAGGAGACGACTTAGTGACTACATAACAACCGAACATCTACTACGTCTAGGGACTTTAAAACTTGGCTTTAACGCTTCAAAATGCCTTTAGATTTTCAGTTTTATTATAAATAATGCAATCTGTATCTTATAAGTAAGGAAACAGAGGCTGAAAGAGGTTAACTGACTTGTCCAGGACTCCACAGATACTAAACGATGGAGCTGAGACTCAAACGTGGCCCGTGGCCTTAGACATGCTCCTTCTTCATTGACAGAACTGGCTCTGGGGGCTGCCCATGAAGGCAGACAGATTTTTCCATCAGGTCCTTTGGTAGCAATAAGCCACATGTACCTTGCAACCTGCTTCTCACCAGGTACATTCTCAAGGCATTGGGCTTTCTTCCTCCTCAATTCCCTTTGATGTTAGTGGGAAGTCAGTACCTGGAGGCTTCAGAAAATCACAGTGGGACTTTGTGCTCAGTAGGGTTTCATGACATCTACATTTCTTATAAAAGAATCCAGTATTTGTCTATCTATCTATCTATCATCTATTTCTATTTAATTAGGGGCCATTAAATGATTTTCTAATTTAATAATAGAAACTAAAATTTCTGTATGTAAAGTAGGCAAAAGATACCTGCTTTAATTATTTAAGTAATATCCAAACATCAAAAGAAGCCCAAGTTGCAACACAAAGGAGAAAAAAATTCTTTAGGATCAGCAACTTTTAAAAGGCATGCAAGATGGTCTCAGACACACACCCAAGCTATGCTTAAGGCTTAATTTTTTTTTAATATTGCAGTTTTACTGATGACAAGATCATGAATAATGCCACTGTATGTCCATGGCATACTCTTATCCACCCAGCATACCTGTCATATTTATATACAAGCTACTTATTTCAATGAGGAAAAATCAATTAATTGGAGGCCTGGAAATTAATATGAGGGACTGAGATGCTGATGAGTTTTCTTCACCATAAGCAGGGCTGGCTCAACATTTAGCTCTTGAATATAGGCAAGAGAAGAGGTGGCATTTTCACCATTAAGCACTGTCTCTGTTACTAATAATCTAATAATCTGCATTATTTAGTCTGCACAAAATCTCCTCCTGTCCAACTTTCCTCTTTTAACATATGAGCATTTCTGTGTCCTGTTAGTCCTTTCTTGACTCTGAAATATTTTCTACCTAATTTGTAATCCCTTTTCTCTCCTTCTCAGGCAAACGTCTCCTAAGCATCAGATGCTGTATTGGGCATGAAGAATAAGCTGACTCCTACTTTAGAGTCTCTTTGGTTTGATGGCTTCCCTTCTTAAGCTTCCAAAGGCAGAGCCTGGAAAAAAAAAATATATATATATATATATGCTCTCAATTCCCACTGACCTAGACTGCCCTGGACATTTGGAAAGTCAAAGCCCCAGTCCTGGCATTCACTCCCCAAATGGTGAGCTAAGGGAAATTTGCTTCCTTCTCAGGACACTTCTGCTGTTGGATAGAGCTCTTCATATGGGGAATGGAGAAGTAGTGGCTTATCAGCTCACCATCCGATTCTATTTTACTGAGGCACAGAAAGAGAGAGAGAGTTGTTTTCGTTCAGTTGCTAAGTTGCAGCTGACTCTTTGCGACCTCATAGACTGCAGAACATCAGGTTTTCCTGTCCTTTACTGTCTCCTGGAGTTTGCTCAAACTCGTGTCCATTGAGTCGCTGATGCCATCCAACCATCTCATCCTCTGTTGCCCCCTTCTCCTCCTGCCCTCAGTCTTTCCCAGCATCAGGGTCTTTTCCAATAAGCTGGTTGTTCACATCAAGTGGTCAAAGTATTGGATCTTCAGCTTCAGCATCAGTCTATACAAAGAATATCCAGGATTGATTTCCTTTAGGATTGACTGGTTTGATCTCCTTGCTGTCCAAGGGACTCTCAACAGTCTCCTCCAGCCCTATAGTTCAAAAGCATCAATTCTTTGGCATTCAGCATTCTTTATGGTCTAACTCTCACATCCATACATGACTATTGAAAAAAAACATAGCTTTGCCTATACTTACTATACTTTGACTATACTTTGTTGGCAAACTGATAGACAGAGAGGCGCTAATGGACATCTGACAATGAAAGAAAGGAGTTTGATGAATGCATCTCCTTGAGCGGGGCATAATGAGTACATGAGTACAAATGTTGTCAGACACATGTGGTGAATGGCATGCAGATTGGGCTGTGAACTAGTCATGAAGAGCAAGGCCATACATCAGTCCATGGAAAACTGGAAATTAAATGGCTTAAGAAGCACTATTCTATAGGACAATGATTAAATAAACTGCTGAAAAAAGCTCAGTTGGTCACTGATTTTGGGGAAAAAAATGAAATTGTCTATTCCTATCTCACTGATAGATTTATATCTCACAGCACATTCAACTTGTAAGAAATTCACAATTCAAGAAACTTCTCTACTTCTGTTTAAGCTGGTGTTTCTCCAGTTGAGTTTGGCATGAAATAATTTTCTCCACTGAATGCCTCACCCTGTGGGAAAGGTAGAGAAAGAAACTCCCTAAAAGTGAAGGATGTCAGGCAACTCCTCACCTGCACTCCACACCTAGAAAAGTGGAACATCTGGTTTTCCTAGTCAAACCATTCCCTGCAAGCTTCGTCTGCCAGACATGCCCTTGAGCCCCCAGATTCTGGGGCTGGAGAAGGCAGGAAGAGATAATATCTCATCACTGTCAAGGTTTGCAGGGTTGGAAAAGAGACAGTTCTAAACTCAAGTCAAGAAGACTTTATGATGCTGAGACTCTATGATGTGGAACTCTGAAAAGAAAATCATTTTATTTTCAGATTCTTTTTTTTTTTTTGATGTGGACCATTTCTAAAGATTTTACTGAATTTGTCACAATATCCTGTTGTTTATGGGTTTTTTTTTTCATTTTTTTGTTTGTTTGTTTGGCTTCGAGGCATGAGCTACAATCTTAGCTCTGACCCGTACTCCCTGCATTGGAAGGTGTAGGCTTCACCACTGGACCACCAGGGAAGTCTCTGCAAATCAAGTAATTTTTCCTCTGGATTTTTGTCTATCTACTCCTCTCCTTCTTTGCGTTCCTTTTACAATAATTATTGAGCCTTGAATGTAAGCCAGGCACTGTGCTAAGAGGTTAAGGATGTAGTTGAAAATAAAATAGACTGCATTTATACTCTTGGGCTTCCCAGGTGGTTCTAGTGGTAAAGAATCTACCCGCCAATGCAGGAAATGCAAGAGACACGGGTTAAACATCTGAATGGGGAAGATTTCTTGGAGTAGGAAATAGCAGACCACTCCAGTATTCTTGCCTGGAAAATTCCATGGACAGAGGAGCCTGGTGGGTTACACTCCATAGGGTGGCAGAGTCAGACACGACTGAGTGACTGAGCACAGCACATTCCTACTCTTAAGGCACCCACAGTCAAGCAGAGGGTGGGGGTCATAGACAAGGAATCAAGCTATTTTGCTAACACATATTAAAAGTATGGTGGAGAGAAGAGAGTTATGGGTGGTCAGAGGTCAAAAGTGGAACCTACACAATGAGGTCAGGAGGAGAAGGGGGTGACAAAGAATAAGATGGCTGGGTGGTATCACTGACTCAATGGACATGAGTTTGAGCAAACTCGGGGAGATAGTGAAGGACAGAGAAGCCTCGTATGCTGCAGCCCATGGGGTCGCAAAGAATCCACCATGACTGAGTGACTGAGCAACAACACAATCTGTAAGGTTGAGGGAAAAGCCAGGAAGACTTCTCAAAGGAAGAGAAACCCAGGGTGAGTACTGAAGGATGGAGAAGAGTCAGCCAAGGGAAGGGAGGCAGAGATGGAGAGGAAGCCCCAGGAAGATCCTTGTTACCGGATGGTGCACCATTGAAAATTCTAGTGATGGAAGGATGCTTCTGAACCAAGGAGGGCACTCTGGCTCAGGTGGGAGAGTTGATTTCCATTCCCTCCCTCCCAGCTTTCCTGCCTTCAGTGTCAGAGTATAGAGTCCTTACACCCAGTCCCATTTTTGCTGAAGGAGGCCATGACTTTAATGGGACTGTCTTCAACAGCAGAGGTCAGAGGCTCTGGCAACTTTTCTTAAAATTTGATTGATCTCTAAGGTCAGGACGTGGTGAGTGAGGCTCACTAGAAAAAAAATAATTTCTTTGAGTAAAAAGACCTTTGAGGTCATTTTAGGATCTTGCCTAAATTTAGTAATTATGTCTGACTCACTCTTTAAGCAAACAAAGCAGTGAAAGAAGGGTGCTCAGAGAAGGGGGACAAGGTGGAGGAGATTCAGCTGAACCTGGCTGGGATTTCGTTTCAGCTGCAGTCATGCAGCAGGACTAGACTCAGTCTTCTCTGGCTATATTCTGGTGTGTCACAAAGTGAGTGTTGACGTTTCCATGTTAGTGGTCACCAGCTCTTAGAGAACCTGCATGCATAGAAGGGGTCAGTAAACGTTTGCTGGCGTTATTGTTATCATTATTGTATTGGAAGTTGTGTTTATCCCCCTGACATGCATTTTTATAAAAATTCCAATTTTTATCCAGATAGCAACACCTCTTCCATTCAAATCCATAGGCTTTGTGGGGAAAAGATTGAATGCGATATATGGTTCAGGGATATTTAATTAGCAAAGCCACATTTCCTGGCCGTGGTGATTGGTTCAGGGCTGGGCTCATGGTCCCATTTGGATTCATGAAATGAGAGGAGATGTTTTCTAGGAGTTTCTGGAATTGTACTTCCTCATTCTTGTCAGAGAGCTTCTAGTAGCAATTTGTTTGGTAGTAACAACAGGCAGCCATCTTGTAGCCATGGAGAGAAACCTGGCTTAGGCTGAAACAGACCCCCACGGGAAGCAGAAGAGAGATGGAAATGATGAGATCATTGAGAAAGGCTGTGAAAGCTTTGAGGTAACACAATCTTGGGATTCCCTGGGCTTTGTCTTTAGAACAACACATCCCTTATTATTGACTCATTTCTCTTTGAGTCTCTGTTCTACTACCTACTATAAAAGCCATCTGTGTATATAGTGGAAGGAACACTAAATGTGGAATAACATGGATCTGGATTCTCAGCTGCCTTTTGCTGTGTGAATTTAGGAAAATGACTTCACTTCTCTGAGTCTATTTTCTCACCTGTGATAGTAGGATGATAACCCTTTCTTTATAGTGTTGTTAAGGTAAACAAGGTAATGTGCATATGAAGGGTCGAGCACAATTCTGGCCTTATGAGAAGATGCTCAGTGATATTAAGCACTGCTCACTAGAGGGGTAAGTGTCAGAGTATGGGGGCAGCAGGGAATCTGAGCCTTCTTGCTCTGCTACTCAAGAAGAGTGGTGGGTCAGAGGTGAGAGACTACATCCCTGTGGGTTCTGTGGCCATTGGCCTCTTCCCTGGGCTTCCAGGTTCTTTTGCCATGAATTAAAATATTAACAAATGCGACTACTTTAAATTCTACCCTGTCCCCTAATTTTTGGAGAACCACAATAAATATTTTATCATGTATTTGGATGCTCATAAAAGGTGGGCTGAGGTTTTAGAGCCAGAGATGGTATAAGTGGTCCAGCCTGCTCCATGGAGCATCTGCAGAGGAGGGAACCAAGGCGCTGTGTTGGGAAACAGCTAACTCAAGGCTTTGGCAGGGATGGGTGGGCTCCCCTGTCTCCTTGTTGTGGGGCAGGGTGGCCCTGCCTCAGATGTACCAGCATGATTCAGAATTTGACTAATCATTTTGGAATGAATTCAGTCTGACTGGTTGGAATAGGAACCCTGCTTTCTGGAAGCCTGATGTCTGTCAGGAAACATTTAACAGGAGGCTTCCTGTGTGCTGTTTTGGATTTGTCAGGAATTCTCTATTCCTTATTAATTCCTGAATACTCAGGAATTAAGAGGAGAGGCAAGCCTCTCCCGGGGGCTGAGGAATCCAGGCATTTCTTTCATTAGTTTTTCTATACAGTGATAAGTACCCTCTTCCTTCTTGTGAACCATACAGTAAAAGTGATTGCTTACAACTCTCTCTCTCTCTTTAATATGTATCACCTATGTTTTGTAAGTCTGGAATTTTCATCTTTATCTTTGCTGAAAATAACTACCTTGTAAGACAGTATATATGCCCACACCATGTTGATTAAAACACCTTTTCTCCATCAGAGCTCGGGTCCCCGTGAGCTCTCTTTCTTTCTCTTTCTCTCTCTCTCTCTCTCTCTTTCTCTCTTTTTCAGGCTGATCCCCTGGAGCGCAGAGGCTCTCTGAGTTCACTTTCCTGCCCGGCTTCTAAGACCCTCTTGAGAAGGTGCTCTGGGCCTTCACCCCATCGAGAGAGTGCCTGAGGCCTCCGTGAACAGAGCAAGCCCCATGCCAGGGGCTTTATTGGCTTTCTGTGTAAACCAAGGAATATCAGCCTCTTTCTCTCCTTTACTTTCTTATCGGTTGACTCTGGACCACCAGGTTCCGGTCCATTAAAGGACCTCAACAGATGTCCTCCTCTGCAGCCTTCCGTGATTTTCTTTCTTTTCATTTTTGGCTAGGCTGGGTTTTCCGTGCTGCGCTCAGGCTTTCTGTAGTTGTGGTGAGCTGGGACTAATCTCTAGATGTGGTGTGTGGGCTTCTCATTGCAGTAGCTTTTCCTGTTACAGAGCGCAGGCTCCACGGGCTCTATAGCTTTGTGGCATGAGCTTAGCTGCTCCGTGACATGTGGAATCTTCCTGGACCTGGGATCAAACCATGATCCCTGCATCAGCAGGCAGATTCTTAACCACCTGGATACGAATTAGCAGCATGAATTGCTCTGTCTTATTCCATCCTCCTAGAACACCCTGTGTATTGTCCTTCTGATGCCTGCAATGGCTCTGTTTTCACTTCTCAGCGACAGTAGGGGCTGTGCTTTGCTGAGATCAGAAACCCATGCCTGGTACAGATTAGGGCTCTACTTGCCCATTTGCTGACTGTATTGAATTTATAGATTTTATGCTGGCAAGTTTCTCAGGGAGAATTGGGCAGTAGATCAGAGGGCAGAGGACAAGGTTCCAGTGGTTCACTTCACTTGCTTTGGGAAGGACTTCTTGGTTGTAGACACACTCCTAAGAAAGACCTTCAGCCAGGAGAAATGAGAAGCAGGAGAATCTATCAGTTAAGAACCCAGAGCTAATTTGCCTGAGTTTGAATTCTCATTCTGCCACCTACTAGCTATGTGACTTTGAGCATGTCATTTAGCCTCTCTGGATTTTGCCCAGGAAGAGGACTCACAATCAAGTCAGGTGGCTGGGATATGGGCAGATGTTTATGTCAGTGTGCATGTGTCTATTAGAAATGCAAGTATGCATGCAGATGTGCGTGCATATAGATAGCTGTGCATTTAAATGTCTGCTAGCACCTAGAGTGCTCACAACACTGTCACTTCAAAGTTGTGTGGTGAGTTTAGTAGCATCAGTCATTCACTGAATGAATAAACATGTGCCAAGCACCTTTAAGGTGGCAGACCCTGTTAGGAGCTGAGGAGAGGGCCATGAATTAAACATGTTCCCTCACTTGAAAGTACGCAGTCTATCACCAGTGAGTAACTGTGAGGCTGTGTGTTAAAGGCAGAGTCCTTCGGAAGCAGGGAGGAAGATGCCACCAAGTGTCCCAGCAGAGTAGAGGAGGGGCGAGAGGGGCGAGAGGGGCTGGTAGGTTGGCACTCGAGCTGTGTCGTGGAGATAGGAGCTGTGTGTCAGGAGCAGACTGGGCAGGGGCAAGGGGCGCCTGAGGCAGGGAGGAGTGGCCGAACAAAGGTGGGGTGATTGGGACTGCAGATAACGGAGGTGATTTGGGACTCCCTTTAATTTATGTAAATTATTTTTTTCCCCAGTGGCTGCTACGTTGTTAGAACATAACTACTTATTAAGCTGTTTGGATCTAACTATTTAGTAAAGGGAGCAGGTTTTTCCTGTGGCCTAGGGTTGTGGTGAAATTATTACTGAGGGACTTCCCTGGTGGTCCAGTGGTTAAGACTCGGCCTGCCAATGCAGGGTACGTGGGTTCAATAGCTGGTTCCAGAAGATTTCACATGCCATGAGGCAACTAAGCCTATGAACCATGACTGCTGAACGATGTGTGCTCCAGAGCCCGCGCTCCACAACAAGGAGCCACTGCAGTGAGAAGTCTATGCACCGCAACTAGAGAGTCGCCCCCCACTCTCCACAGCTAGAGAAAGCCCTCCAGCAGCAATGAAGACCCAGTGTAGTCAAAAATGAATACAGAAATACAAGTTAAAAAAATATTACTGAGACACCAAGTGTATCGTCAACTGAGAAAATGTGGAAAATTCTACCCTAGACATAAGCATGAAGATAGTTTCCAGTATTTTCTCCTTTTTTCTTCCTGTACCAAAGCGTTCCCAGCTCTCTTCACTTGCGTAGTGTTAAGACCGTGACAATTATCTTTGGCCAAGAAGGAGAATCACAGGTCATCATAACTGCATGTACACATTTATTTGTACAAACTGCATACTCACATACACCTATATACATATACACAGAGGCAGGCAGAGTGATTCAGCCATGATGGAAACTTCAGAGGGGAATTAACTTTGAGAAATGACAATAATTACACGTCCATTAAGATATCATTACTATAGAAGAGGAGGGAATCAGGATCAGGAATTTCCAGGGAGGAATAATTTCCTCCGCAGTGTGGCTTCCTCTTGAGGAAAATCTGACTTGGAGCTTTCCTGCCCAGTGGGTGAGCTGTCCCTTCTGGGTGGATGACAAAGAACATGTAGAAATCCCATGGACCCTGGTGTCTTCCTGAGGGTTTCTCACCTTTGCAATCTTATCAGATTTTCCAACATATCCACAAAATTTCCAGAAGAAGACCATATCATCCTGGCTTTGGGCTGAGTTCTGTCCATTCTGATTCCTTGCAATATCCTCAACCTTCCACCATCCTATAAAATTACCCTGTAGCTCTTTAAGAATCTTAAACAACTGTGCCTCTTAAAACAATTTTTAAAAAAAATTTATTCATTTGATTTTGTCACGTCTTAGTTGCAGCATGCAGGATCTTTAGTTTTGGCATGTGGGATCTAATTCCCTGACCAGGGACTGAATCTGGGCCCCCTGCACTGGGAGCACATATTCTTAGCCACTGGACCCGCTTAAGGCATGTTCCAACTTAAGCAGTGAGGCAGAAGCAAAAGGTTTGATTCTTCCTTTTTCCATGTTGTTCTATTCAAGCATTAATGGATTAAATGATGCTCTTCTGTGTTGAGGGTGGCCATCTGCTTTACAGAGTCCACTGATTCAAGAGTTAATCTCATCCAGAAACACCTTCACAGACACACCCAAAAATAGTGTTTCCAAATGTCTGGACTTTCCATGATCCAGTGAAGTTGGCACATAAAATTAACCATCACAATCGCCTTCAGATTTCTGTGATGTCTAGCATTCCTGGACATCTCACTGTTTTTCTGAGTGTTCCTCTCAGGCTGTCAGTAATCCTTCTCCATTTTTTCTGGGTCCTTTTCCTCTTGATGGTCTGAAACCTTGGTCTATGACCATCATGAAGGCTGATTTAGAGAGTATATCTCAAACCTCTGACTTTTCTCCCAAGTTTTTGACTCCCAGGTAGGTCACACCATCACCCACAAGCTCCAAAGTACCTTTCAAATTCATTGTTGTTGTTTAATTGCTAAGTTGTGTCTGACTCTTTGTGACCCCCTGGACTGTAGCCCACCAGGCTCTTCTGTCCATGGGATTTCCCAGACAAGAATACTGGAGTGGGTTGCCCTTTCCTTCTCCAGGGGATCTTCCTGATCTAGGGATAAAACCTGTGTCTCCTGCATTGGCAGGCAGATTCTTTACTGCTGAGCCATCAGGGAAACCCTACC
This sequence comes from Bos javanicus, assembly GCF_032452875.1. Classification (NCBI taxonomy): domain Eukaryota; kingdom Metazoa; phylum Chordata; class Mammalia; order Artiodactyla; family Bovidae; genus Bos; species Bos javanicus. Next base: position 69,054,534 of record NC_083880.1, on the reverse strand, counting down.
AAATTCATTATCTCTTGTTTAAACTTGATCATTTTCCTAAATTGTTGCATTTGTTAATAGTCATCCTACCTTCTTGGTCTTTGGGCTTTAAAAACTTGAGTTATCTCTCATTTCTTTCTTTACCTTATCCTTGATCTATAATATAGTAATACAGTCTTCCTAATATAATGAAGAATAAGACTGGTCTACCTCCTCTCCCTCTATCTCTGTCTTCCTTTTCTAGTTTTATTGAGTAAGAATTGACATGTGTGCCTGCCAAATTGCCTCAGTCATGTCTGACTCTTTGCGACACTATGGACCGTAGCCTGCCAGGCTCCTCTGTCCATAGGATTCTCCAGGCAAGAATACTTGAGTGGGTTGCCCTGCCCTCCTCCAAAGGATCCTCCCAACCCAGGGATGGAACTTGCATCTCCTGCATTGACATATGGGTTCTTTACTATTAGTGTCACCTGAGAAGCCCAACAATTGACATACACCACTACATAAGCTTAAGGTATATAGCATGATGGTTTGATTTACATGTATTGTGAAATGATTACCAAAATAAGTTCAGCTGACATTCATTTTTTCCTTATTAAAATTTTAATAATAAGAAAAGATAAAAAGTAAACAAAAGAATTCTCCTTGTGATATGAACTCAGGACTTATTCTCTTAAGTTTCCTCGATACTGCACAGCAGTGGTAGCTATAGTCATGTTGTATATTACACCTCTACGACTTATTTGTCTTGCGACTGGGGGATTGTACTTTTGGCCACCTTCTTCCATTTCTTCCTCCCTTCCTTATTCCCTGCCTCTGGTAACTACAAGTCAGATATATATTTTTCCATGAGTATTTTTTTTTAAATTTAGATTCCACACATTGCAATGATATTGGTCTGCAGTTTTCTCTTTTACTGTGGTGTCTTTGTCTGGTTTTGGTATCAGAGTGATTCTGGCTTCTAAAAATGAGTTTGGAAGATTTTCTTCAATTTTTGGAATAGTTTGAGAAGGATAGGATAACTCTTCCTTAAATGTTTGGTATAATTCAACTGTTAGGTCCTGGACTTTTGTTTGGGGGGAGTTTTTTTTAATTATTGATTTAATTGGTCTGTTCTTATTTTCTCTTTCTTTCTTGTTCAGTCTTGAGAGATTGTGCATTTCTCGGAATCTATCCATTTCTTGTAGGCTGTCCTTTTTGTTGGTATATAATTGGTCATAGTAATTTCTTATGATCTTTTGTATTTCTGTGGTGTTGGTTTTAATTTCTGATCTTTCATTTCTGATTTTATTTATTTGTGCCCTCTCTTTTTTTTTTTTTCGCAGTGAGTCAACTATCAATTCTATTTATCTCTTCAAAGAACTAGTTCTTAGTTTCGTTGATTTTTTCTATACTTTTAAAAGTCTCTATTTCTTCTTTGATACTTCTTTCTACTCACTTTGGGCTTTGTTCTTCCTTTTCTAGTTTCTTTAGGTATAGATTTAGATTGTCTATTTGAAAGTTTTCTTGTCTGCTGAGGTTAGCTTATATTGCTATGAACTTCCCTCTTAGACTTGCTTTTGCTGTGTCTCACACATTTTGGATCATGTGTTTCTGTTTTCATTTGTCTTCAGGTACTTTTTGATTTCTTCTGTGACCCATTGTTTGTTGGTTCTTTCTGGTTGAACCCTGACAGAGAGTCCAGGCCCCATGTTCTCATCTCATCTGTCTCTGCTATCTCTACATGGTAGCAGCATAGATATCAGACTGTGTTCCAGATAACTACATGGGATTTGTCGTGTTTTATGCTCCAGCCTAAATGCATCTTCATGAATATTCTATTTTATTACTTTGTACTTCATGCTTGCTTCTTCTCCAGCATACTTTGCCTAACTCTGTATTTTCTACTTAAAACTATCTAGATGGGTGGGAAGGGGCAGGACATGGGAGGAAGGTTCAAAAGGGAGGGAATATATGTATATTTATGGCCGATTCATGCTGAGGTTTGACAGAAAACAACAAAATTCTGTAAGCAATTATCCTTCAAAAAAAATTTAAAAAATTAAAATTTTACCTAACCTTTGAAGCTACCTCATATTATTTGTCATCCATGGAAACCTTCCTAATCCTACTATCTTCCTCCTTTGCACCTTATAATATTATCTATCTCCTTGAAAATCACTTTATAAACTCTAAGGGTGGTTGGAAGGAATAATAAAATGCATACATAGAAAGTATCCACACAGAGTACCTGGCACATGGCAGATGATGAGTGAGGGCTTATTCTATTTATTTTCCATCCTTGGAGTATGTCAAGAGCTCTGTAAATAGTGGTCTATGTCTTCCAATTTTCTAAATTTGGCAATGAGGCCAGGAGGCTCAGATGATTCATGTTTCTGTGAAGTGTCTTCTTTTCTGTGGCTGAGAGATGCTTCTGGGACACCATGATCTTTGTGTTCTGGGTTCCAATGCTGGGCAGACCTTTTTTTTTTTTTTTTGTAAAGGCAAGTATTTGTGAGATGATGGTACTGATGACTGTCAGCTATAAAATGTTTCCTTTTATCCAATCAAATAATTGGAAGAAGCTGTGGATTCAATAAATAGCTGTGGATATAATTAATAGCACTGGATCTAATTTATAGCCATGTCTCATGTTTGCATCATGCTTCAGAGTTTCTCCCATTGGAAGCTCCCAGCAGCCCTTGCTGTGAAATAAGCAGGGCGGTTGAGGACATTCTGCTGGTGATGACACTGAGGCACAGGTGGCTCGTGTGATATGTCTAAAGGTCACAGTGAGTAATTAGAACTCACAGATCTTGACTCCCAGGCTAGGGCCCCTCTCTCTGCACTTGCCAAGAAGCAAAGTAAAAAGGAAACTTTAATTTGTTTCAGTGCAAAATCCAGCTAGTTAGCATCTATTACTTATCCTGAATTTGTCTCTGCTCGATAGTTCGGGTGGTGGCTGCGGCTTTGCTTTACCCTCCCCTGATCATCTTCCTTTTTCTCCTGGTGCATCCACTACCCCTCTCCAGAATCCAGGATGCTGATCACATAGGTCGCATATAAGAAACAGACCGTGTTTGCTAATTGCTTTATGTGCCTATCTCTATGTAACAAGCCAGGCTTCCCAGGTGGCGCTAGTGGTAAAGAAATGCACCTGCCAAAGCAGGAGTCTTAAGAGTTGTAGGTTCAATCCCTGAGTGGGGAAGATTCCCTGGAGGACGGCATGGCAACCCACTCCAGTATTCTGTCCTGGAGGATCCCATGGACAGAGGAGCCTGGCAGTCCATAGGGTGGCAAAGAGTTGGGCACAACTCAAGTGACTTAGCAGCTACACATAAAACAAGTCACCTTAAAACTTAAAGACTTAAAACAACAAGAATTTATTTTTTCTTACAATTCTGTGGGTTGGTTGGGAAGATTCTCTACTGGCTTCAACTGGGCTCACACGAGTGACTGTCTTCAGCTGGGGCGGGGTTTAGTTGAGCTGGAAGAAACTTGATGGCTTCATTCTTCAGTCTGGCAATTGGTGATTTAGATGAATGTCATCTGGTACTCTCTGGTTTACCTGCATGGAGACTCTTACCTTTCACAGGCTAGACTGGTGGTCTACCTGGTGGTCTCAGGGCAGTAATCCAAGAGTGCAAAGCCAGAGAATGCAAGGTCTATTGAGGCTAGGACTGGGATCCTGCATAATAACATCACTTCCACTGACATTATATTGGTCAAAGCTGTCACAAGCCCAGCCTGACTCCAGCTGAAGGGTAAGAGAAATAAACTTCACCTCTTGGTGGCTCAGTGGTAAAGAATCTACCTGTCAATGTAGGAGACACAAGAAAGGTGGGTTCAATCCCTGGGTCAGCAAGATCCCCTGGAGAAGGAAATTGCAACCCACTCCAGTATTCTTGCCTGGGAAGTCTGATGGACAGAGGAGCCTGGAGGGCTACAGTCCGTGGGGTCACAATGCTGAGAGTGACTGAGAATGTGCACACACTCGATGGCAGGAAATCCACATTCATATTGCAAAGGGGAAGAGAATGAATTGTGGGGGCCATCTTTGGAAACAATAGTGCATGGAATTATTGTGCATTAAATGAATTTGAGAAACTGGTGCTGCTGCTGCTAAGTCACTTCAGTTGTGTCCGACTCCGGGTGACCCCATAGACAGCAGTCCACTAGGCTCCTCTGTCCCTGGAATTCTCCAGGCAAGAATACTGGAGTGGGTTGCCATTTCCTTCTCCAGTGCATGAAAGTGAAAAGTGAAAAGTGAATGTGACCGGTTTTCTCATTCTTCCATGCAGCAGGAATTTCATTTAGGGCTCATCTGATATCATCAGTGTTCTCACCATCACACCCTTTTATCTTTCTGCTTCTACATGGCAACCAGAAAGCATCTCTCTGTCTCTCTCTACTCTGGATTAACTCAGCGCCGGGCACTGGAAGCTGATTCATACTCACTTGGGAATTCTCTAGTGTATTGGTCAGCTTTTCTTGTATCCCAGAGACATGGTTTAGTGTGAAACCAATTGGAACTAACCATCTTTAAAAAAGTATTCTCCACCTGCTGCACTACAGGTTAATGTGATTCTCTGCCTTGTGATTAGGGGCAAAGAAATGCGTTTCCCACCTGCTTTTGTGCTCTGGAGCACTGCTGTTCTTTAGGAAACCCAAAGGAAGAGAAATCTTGATTGGTAAAGTCTCTAGATACTTTGAGATTCCCTTGTCATACCAGTAATAAGCTCCCCATTTCACAATATTTTTAATATACTAATTTAAGTATATTAAATTACTTAATATAATTTAAATAGGGAAGGCTGAGCCTTGAGGCTTGTGGGATCTCAGTTCCCCAATCAGGATTGAAATCTGGCCCTCAGCAGTGAGAGCACCAAGTCCTAACCACTGGGAAACCAGGGAATCCCCAAATTGTTTATTTCTTATCTGTGAGTGAATGCAACTATTTTTTATTTTCTATCAATGATCTCTTTTGTTTTCAAACTGCAGTCTTGATTGCAGCTTGTGATTCATTCAGCCTGGCATTTTGCATTGTTCTATGTCTGGTTCTAACTGTTGCTTCTTGACCTGCATACATGTTTCTCAGGTGGCAGGTAAGGTGGTCTGAGAAATATACCAAAATGTTTTTAGAGAGCGATACAATTAACATCACCATCAAATGTTGCTAGAGCTTAAAATTGATCAAGGGTGCACTTATGATTGTTGGCATCTTTCACATTTTACTCAGGTTTTTGTTCCAATTTGTGTATGTTATAAGCACATTTGTTACTGTAAAATTAAAAAAAAAAGACACCTCATGAAATTTTGAATGAAGAAGAATTTTTTGATGAATTTTATGCTGATATTTTTGAGAAGGGAATGGCAACCCACTCCAGTATTCTTGCCTGGAGAATCCCATGGACAGCAGAACCTGGAGGGCCATAGTCCCCGGGGTCACAAAGAGTCAGGCCCAACCGAGACTAACACACAGGCTGATCGTTTGTTTGATTGTCCCAGCAACATATATGTAGTCTATCAGAAAAATGATAACTTTTCACAATATCCTTCTGATTAAGATGATGTGAGTATTAGACTAGCAAAAAGACAAAAAACTTTGATGATTGATTCTGAAATGGAAAATAAAAATGAAAATCATGAGGCTGGCAAACGCTACTTTGCTTCTGCAGAAGAGTGGATTGAAGACAACATTTCATGAAAATTAGAAGATTTTACAGGTGTGTTAGAGGTAGCTATTGGATATAATAACCCAGAAAAGTGTTAGTGAAATAATAGAATTAATTCCTGGCCAGTCAAAATAAAAATCGTCAGCCACAGGTGTTAGTTTCTGCAAAAATCCCCCAGTCAATAATGTGTTAAGACTATTTGCTATGGACTTATATGTCTGGATTAAAATTTGAGGCTGAGCAATGAACACTGTTTTCCCTTTCTTGGTAGCAGTAAGCCAGCCATATGGATAATCTGAAGGGCTGCAAAGAAACTAAATCTCTAAATCAGTTGATATTTAACTATGTTTCATAGCTTAGGGAATTATCTCATTCAAATAGGATCTTTATTTGTTTCTGTAAGTTGTCACACATTTACTCTGGTGGAGTCATTTTTTCCCCATTCTTTTCTGTATATTTTGTTAAGGACACTTACGTAATTATTATTTTCCATATCTTCATGAAGTTTCAAGATTGGTAGGAGAAACCTACATAGCAGTGTAGCAAAGACATTGAAGTCACTCAGCAAATCTTTAAAGAAACCATGTGGGCTGCTTGAAACTACATAGAACAGTTTTTTATATATATATATATATATATATATATATATATATACAGTCTCCAGTGTTCTCCAGTACATAATGGATGCCCTGCACTTAAACAGTATTTGTTTATTGACGAAAGTATGCACCAATGAATGAGCCCCATTCACAAGCAGTGCCATGCCTCAAGGTTGGCTTGTTTTGTGGGAACAAGGACTTTTCAGGGAATCAGTCACGAAGCCTGACTATGGGATGATCAACTCTATCCCCATTCTATTTTGGTCTCTCTCTCTTTCAGGAGTCTTTCTGCCTGCCTGCCCACCTGACGGACTCAGCCTGACTCATTGCCTCACTATGGGGACCTGAGGGATTGCTTCCCACTAAAACATGCTTTCTTTGGCAGATTGCAACTGTTTTTGAATTAGTTATAGTTTCAAAGGCAAATGGCTCCCATTATTAGAATGCATGTTTTAAAATTTCCTCATGTTGCCAACTTGGCAGCTTTACCCTGTCATCAGAAAATTCAGCATGTTCATGGGAAAAATAGACTTGAAAAAAATCAAGCCGAATGAACCAGTATGGTCAAAGAGTAAAGGAAACGGCCTTTGAAATATCTTTCACTTATATAGACATGCCTCGTTTGTTTTACCATCTATACAATGGTGACGAAACTTTGTATTCTGTTTTTTAGAATAAGTTGAGTAGTCAATGGTGTGGTATATAAAACAGTTCACTGAGTATAATACTCCACTGGATTCTCCAGATTTGTCAACATATTTTTAGTAAATCTTATTTTCATGCACAAACAACATGGCCTTATGCCAGATATCGAAGGAATGTGTCTGGTATAAATGGCATTATTTTCCAGCTTTATGGATATAAGAGTGACAAATAAGAGTTGTATATATTTAAGGTGTACAATGGAGAAGACAATGGCACCCCACTCCAGTACTCTTGCCTGGAAAATCCCACGGACGGAGCAGCCTAGTAGGCTGCTGTCCATGGGGTCGCTAAGAGTCGGACATGACTAAGTGACTTCACTTCTCTGAGCAGCCCCACTTTCACTTTTCACTTTCCTGCATTGGAGAAGGACATGGCAACCCAGTCCAGTGTTCTTGCCTGGAGAATCCCAGGGATGGGGGAGCCTGGTGGGCTGCCGTCTATGGGGTCACACAGAGTCGGACATGACTGAAGCAACTTAGCAGCAGAAGCAGCAGCAAGGTGTACAAAGTGATGATTTGATACACGTATATATTGTGAAATGAATACCACAGTCAAGTAAATTTACGCACGCATCACATCACGTAGTGGTGGATCCTCCCTAAACTCAAATGGCAGATTACCATGACAAAAATCACGGCCATGCATTTGACCTGAAAACTAGTCTTGAATAAAGTTATATTATAAAGAGAATATCATAGCTCAGTTGGTAAAGAATCCGCCTGCAATGCAGGAGACCCTGGTTTGATCCCTGGCTTGGGAAGATCTGCTGGAGAAGGGAAAGGCTACCTACCCTGGTGTTCTGGCCTGGAGAATTCCCTGGACTATACAGTCCATGGGGTAGCAAAGAGTTGGACATGAGTGAATGACTTTTACTTTCACTTTCACTTTCATAAAGAGAATAGTTTTCAATCAAAATACAAATAGTCAACTATTACCATAAATTTAAATAAATTTAAATTCAATTCATCTCCTATTGCTGATCTTTAATCTATCTACAGATCTACCTACCTACATATCTCACTATATTGACTTTTCATTGCTGCTTTAGCAAATTTTCACAAATATAGGGGCTACAAAATTTGTCATTTATCTTCTTCAGATCAGAAGGCCAAAAGTGGACCTTACTGGGCTAAATCAAGATGTCAGAGCCTTCCCTTCTGGAAGCTCTTGGAATTCATTTTCTTGCTTTTTCCAGTTACTAGGTACTGCCTGCATTTCTTGGCTCATGGCCTCTTACATCTTTAAAGCAGCAACAGCTGATAGAGTCTTTCTGACTTTGCATCACTTCTACACTGACTCTTCTACTTCTTTCCTTCATGTTTAAGAACCTTTGTGTTTGCTTTGGACCCACCCAAATAATATGGAATTATCTTCCCATCTCTGGGTCAGCTGATTTGCAACCTTATTGTCACTATAAATTTAATCCCCTTTTGCCATGCAACCTAACATATTCAGAGGAAGTCGGCATCTTTGGAAGGTCACTATTCTTTCTACAACTAACCCCATGTATAAATGAGAGGAAACTCAACATAATGCTGGAGATCCTCCACAAATTAATTTTTTTGGTTAAATGCAATTTCAGTGACAATTCCAATGGGAATTTTGTTTGTTTACTAGTTATTGAACTTGATAAATTGATCTTTAAGTTTATATAGGTGAGTAAAGAGTCGAAAACAACATAGCAAACCAAAGCTTGGAACTAAACTGACCAGGATTCAAGACTTAAGATATTAGTAATGAAAATAGTGTCATATTACCTTACAGATAGACATATTGGACAGATGTAACAAAGAATATCAAAATAGGTTCACGTATATAAAAATGAAATTGGACTTTGACAGAGATAGCATTTATGTCAGTGATAAAGAATCCATAAAGTTCAAACAATTGGCTAACCGTGAGGCAAAATAAAATTCTTCCTTTCCTATGAAACTATAAATTCTAAATGCATAATGACCCAATTATGAAAGCAAAATATTTAGAATATCTTTATGATTTTGAAGAAGGAAAATTTTCTTAACAGGATTCAAAATGTACAGAGTATAGAGAAAAATATGGATATATTTTATCTCAAAATAAAAAAAAAATACATTGACATACTGTCATAAGCCAACGTATAAAGATCATTCACAAACTATTAACTCAAAATCAGCAAAGGATAAAAATGTAGAACACGACAGAGCTTCCTACAAGTCAATAAGATAAACAAATCTTCTAAGTAGAAAAATGGGCCAAAGATGTGAATAGTTAATTTACAAATAAAAGGAAACTCAAACAACACATGAAAAGCTCAGCCGCATTGTAATCAAAGATATGGAACAAGGCACTGTCATTTTGTAAGGATTACAGCAGTAAAAAGTACTTAGTCTGATTACCAGTGAAGATATAGGGAATCAAGATCTGTCACCTACAAAAAATATTTGCAACCAAACCACTTTTGAGAGCAAGTTGACGATAGGTAGTAATTTTGAAGTTGCACATATATTATGACCCAGCAATGTTATTTCAAGATACATTTTCTAGAAGTGCTATTATATATGTACTGAGGAAGTATAGTCTCTATAGCATTTGTTTTAATGTGAAAATATACCCTTTTGGAAGGGTGTAATGCAGAAGTTGTGGTTTGTATACATATTGAAATTCTGTGTGTGTTTGTGTATTCTCAGTTGTGTCCAACTCTTTGTGGACCCATGGGCTGTAACCCAAAAGGCTCTACTGTCCTTGGAATTTTCCAAGTAATACTGGAGCGGATTGCCATTTCCTGCTCCAGGGGATCTTCCTGATCCAGGGGTCAAACCTGCATCTCTTGCATCTCCTATGTTGGCAGGCAGATTCTATACCACTAGTACCACCTGAAATTCTGCAAAGCCATTAAATAATCTGACTTATCAAATCTCAAAACAACGTTGAGGAGAAAAGGAGTTGTGATAGATTATTGTATTGGTTTTACAACAAATTTCTTTGTCATGTGTGCTTCTTAAATACAGCCACTTCTTCATGGCAGATGCTTCTTTAAAGCCAGCAAGGGATAAAAAGACTGTAGCAAGATGGTGTTGCTGCTGCTGCTGCTGCTGCTAAGTCACTTCAGTCGTGTCCAACTCTGTGTGACCCCATAGACGGCAGCCCACCAGGCTCCCCCGTCCCGTGTAATCGCAGTAACAAAATCACATACTTCGCATCACCTTTGCCGCATTTCATGGGTTAGAAGCAAGTTGCAGGTCCTATTCACGCTCAAGGGGAGGGAATAATACAAACATCTGAATAGTGGAAAGTGCTGATTATGGGAACCACCTTAAACTTTGTTTCCCACAATTTTGTATCATTTATGTAAATATTTCAAAGCACACACAGCAACTTTCTTGAATCTCCAGGAAATTATGATGCGTGAAAAGAGCCATCCTTCAAAGATTGCATAATTTATTTGCTGTTGTTTCTCAGTTGCTAAGTCGTGTCTGACTCCGAGGCTCCACGGACTGCAGCATGGCAGGCTTCCCTGTCCTTCACTGTCTCCTGGAGTTTGCTCAGATTCATGCCCATTGAGTTGGTAATGCTATCTAACCATCTCATCTTCTGCTGCCATTTATAAAATATTCTTATAGTGACAGAATTATAGAAATGAAGAATAAGTTAATGGTGGCCAGGGTTCAGCAGTAAAGGAAGGCAGAGAGAAAGCAGTAAAGGTTGGTGTGCGTATAAAAGGAACAGGAATGGTACAGAACTGTTCTGTGTTGTGACTGTCAATGTCAAAATCTCGGTTAAGATATTACATATGGTTTTGCAAGATGTTAACATTGAGGGGAAACTGGCCATAGTGCATGGTGTTTCTCTGTATTATTTCTTAAAACTTCAATGAACCACAATTATAAAAAATGAAAGGTTTAATTAATAAACTACAACAAATAAAGCAGAGAAAAAAAAAAAACAGAAAGCCCAGTGTGAGCCCTGCATGGTGAGCATAAAACCATACAACAAAAATAAATGGAGAGAAACATTGCAAAGATGCAAAAAGCTGTTGGCCTAAAAAGACAGCTAAACTCATCATTGGAGGGTGTAGAGGGTAGAACTGCTCTTCAGTAAATCAAGTCACTAACTTGGAGGGCAAAGTTGATAAACTCAAATACAGAAGAAAAGAACAAACATTAAATGACTTTATTAGTTTAAATCAATCATGAAACTTCTGTTTATATTTCCTTATATAGAAAACCTGTGAATATTGCTTTATATGTATTTTATGCATATAAATATGGGCTTCCCTGGTGGCTCAGATGGTGAAGAATCTGCCTGCAATGCAGCAGACCCAGGTTTGATCCCTGGGTCGGGAAGATCCCCTGGAGAAGGAAATGGCAACCCACTCCAGTATTCTTGCCTGGAAAATCCCATGGACAGAGGAGCCTGGATGGCTATAGTCAATGGGGTCACAAAGAGTTGGATACAACTGAGTGACTAATACTTTCTTTTCACATGATTTATTTGTACATTCTCTTGTTACCTTTCAAAGAAGACATGTGACTATTACTCTATAAGATATTATGCCAAGTTATTAATAGTGATTTTCTTTGAACTGGTATTCTTGTTAGTGATTTTATTGTTCATTTTATAGGTTCAGATACACAATTTTCTACCATGAGTATGCATTAATATTAGGTGAAAAGTGATTAAAATCAACACAATTTTGTACATATTGCCCATCTGCAATTATGTAAAAATCTATACAACAAAAACCTGGAAGGAAATCTTATATAATAAATGTTAACAGAGGCTCTGCCTGGGGGGTTGGATTTAGTTGTTTTTACTTTTTCCAAGTAGCACTGAGCAGTCTCCAGATTTTATACAGTGATTAGTTGTTCATTTTATAATCATATATATAAAATTTAAATTAGAATATAAAATTTTATAGATACTATATGATAGCAAATATTGTAAAAATATAAGCTGCAAATTGATGGGAAGGAAAACAGTAAAACATCGAAATACTAAAGATGACCTTTTTTATTCTTTCAGCTTTCAAATATTTCCAAAATTTGTATCATGAACATATATTGTTTTGATAATGGAAATACTTCAAAGAATATAGAAGGGATTAATTAGCTGTTATAGGGAAAGCTGGGTATGAGGAAATTTTTCCCAAACATAAAACATTAGGACAACATAAAAGAAAAAAGAAATAGTCAAATAGCCAATTAAAACACGGGAAAATATTTAGTCTCTGAAATGAAATTTCAAAATTTGAAGTTATTTTGGGCATAGATTCATTTCTTTTTTCTCTTATGTATACATCAACATTTAGATGATTGAACAATATTTCATCCTTATGAAGGAATAATATGCATATATTAAAGGTCCTTGAGAAAATATGTAATATACTGTAATCTGTGAAAAAAAGAAGAAAAAATACTGCATTTACAGTGTGTCTTAAACTTACCAATTATATATTTTTAAGAATTAAGAAAACGAACCAAAAATATTCATAATAGCTATATCTTAGGATTGGAATTTTAGAAGACTTTGTTTTCTTTCTTAAGGCCAATATTTTTATATTTTCTAAAATCAAACCAGAACTAAGATGCGTGCTGTAATAAACGTAACAGAACTACATCAAGGACCAGTCTGTAACTTTAAAAGATTCTGTGCTTGGTAGTGAACTTTCAATAATATAAAGTTCCCTGGAAAATCTAATACAGTTTACTCATTATTTATAGCTGAAGCTCCAATACTTTGGCCACCTGATATGAAGAGCCAACTCATTGGAAAAGACCCTGATGCTGGGAAAGATTGAGGGCAGGAGGAGAAGGGGGGGACAGAGGATAAGATGGTTGGATGGCATCATCAACAGAATGCATATGAGTTTGAGCAAACTCTGGGAGATGGTGAAGGACAGGGAAACCCGGTGTGCTGCAGTCCATGAGGTTGTGAAGAGTTGGACAGGACTGAAGAACTGAACAACAAATCAGTCAAGGAGTACTGGAGATGTTTTGGAAACAAGCCAAAGATCTTGAATCTCTGCAGCTTATACTCAAAGATGAAATTTGGAAAACCATGAATTGCACGTCCCATTTGGATTATTTTGCTAGGGCTTCCACAAAAAATACCACACACTGGGCACGTGGCTTAGAAAACTGATATTTATTTTCTCACAGTTCTGGAGGCTGGAAGTCCAAGATCAAGGTGCCGCCAGTGCTGGTTTTCTCTGAGGATTCTCTCCGTGGCTTGCAGATGGCGGACCTCCTGCTGGTTCTTCACACTGGTCAGCTCTCTGTGCCCAGTGCCCCCATCTCTCACTCTTCTTGTAAGGACACCAGTCATATCAGACTAGGGTTCCATGCCCCTGACACCATTTTAACTAAATCACCTTTTTAAAGACCTCATCTCCAAATATGGTTATATTTTGAGATATTTGGGTTTGAGTCTTCAACATGCCAAAACTCTTCTTTAAAAAAAAAGAAATTTATTTATTTATTTATTTTACTTTACAATATTGTATTGGTTTTGCCATACATCAACATGCATCCGCCACGGGTGTACACGTGTTCTCCATCCTGAACCCCCCTCCCACCTCCCTCCCCATACCATCCCTCTGGGTCATCCCAGTGCACCAGCCCCAAGTTTCCTGTATCCTGCATCGAACCTAGACTGGCGATTCGTTTCTAAGCTCATAAAAACACACCTCAGCTCATAACACTACTCTGTCCTTTAATTGTCTTTTGTGATGCCTTATATCCTGTGCAGGGTCAGTTTGAATATCTCCAAGGAGACGGCCATACTCCCCAAGGTCATCAGGGGATAGAGTTTAAATCTGTCCCTAGAGAGAAGGTCAGAGGACCCAGACTTCCTGAGGAGAGTGTTGGAATACTTGGCATCTTGATTCTGCAACTCCCTTGACTCTGCAATCGGAGAGCGAAGTGTCCAACTGTGACTTAGCTTCTGCATCCTGCAGCCATGGCAGGACATTCAGAGGCATGGGTAATTTCCATGTGGTTGAGCTCTTTACCCTTCTTTCTTCCCTTTACAGAGAGCCTGTGACATTTTGTTTGTTTTGTTTTTAGAAGGGATTCCTTACCTTCAATTCTCTCTCTCTCTCTTTTTTTAAACTGATCACCCTGAAAACTTTCCGGACCTTTCACAGATGGGATTACAAAGACAGTTTTCCTGAAATGGACCAGTTCAAAAGAATCAGCTTACTTCTTTCTCCAGTAGCCAGCTTTTCATCCTGGGTCACATGTCACTTCTAATTGTGGGCATGGTGTTCAAATTCCCCTGGGGCTGAAATTTCCCCCAAGTAAATCCTCTCCTTCAGCAGCTGCAGGAACGTGTCAGCGAGAGTGATTTTCAGATGCACCACCTCTGCAGGAGGGAGCAGCTCTGACTGGCACCAACCCCAGGGATCAGTCATCTCTAATGAGTGCTGACACAGCCTTCCTTAGCTGACACTAAAGGATGCAAACCAATGGATGCAGGAGGAGAGATGGAGCCCTGGGGATGGAGTTCTTGCTGTATGTGCGTGTGTTAGTTGCTCAGTCGTGTCTGACTCTTTGCGACCCCATGGACTGTAGCCCACCAGGCTCCTCTGTCCATGGAATACTGGAGTGAGTATCCTTTCTCCAGCTGATCTTCTCAACCCAGGGATCAAGCCAGGTGTCCTATATTGCAGGCAGACTCTTTATTGTCTGAGTCACTAGGAAAGTCCGGGGTTCTTCCTACTTCTAAGTTGATGGGCTGTGTTTTCAGGGGAGGAATGTGCTGGAACTGTTGAGGTTGATAAAAAAAAATAACTAGAATTTTCACCAATTGTAATCTATTTGGTCAAATGGTATTTGGGATTCTTATGAGACAGGGACCATACCCCAGAAAGTCTCAGATATAATTTGCTCACCCTGAGAAATGTTCTCAAACATCTTCAGAGGGCATCAGGGTTCTTTCTAAGTGAAGCCTCCTGACAGGTGAACCAGAAATTTCTTTTTATCCCAGCATTTTATTATGAAAAATTTCAAACATAGCAAAACTGAAAGCATGGGGACTTCCCTGGCAGTCCAGTGGTTAAAACTCCGCACTTGCACTGTAGAGGTTGTGGATTCGATCCCTGGTGGAGGAAATAAGATCCCACATGCCCAAAAAGTAAAAACAAAACAAAACTTTAATATATATAATGAAAATAAATATTAGTTTTTAAAAAACTGAAAGCATTTTACAATGGGCACCTGTATACTCATTACCTACATTCCACCATTAACATTGTATTGTACTTGCCATAGTTTATATTGAAATATTCTTTCTAGTCATCAATCCATTTTCTTTCTCTCTCTCTTTTTTGGTACATTTCAAAGTAAATTGGAAATATCTCAATACTTCTCCTAAATACTTCTGAATGTAACCAGAGTTCAGTATTTGTTTACAGATTTTCTTCTTACGAGGTAAAACCTGCTTCAGTGAAACACAGTAATCTCAAGTGTATGTTTGCTGCATTTTGGCAAATACATATGCCTAGGCAACCCAAATAACCCAAATATCAAAATACTGAACAAGATCATCACTTAGAAAGTTTCCTCATGTCCCTTCCCAGGCAATCCCCTTTTTGTATGTTTTTCCACCCTAAATTAGTTTTGCCTGTTTAGAGCTTCACAAAAAAGGAGTCATATAGTACATATTCTTTTGTATGTCTTCTGCTACTTAGCATGACAGTTTTGAAATTTATCCCTGTTGTGTATTAGCAGTTCTTTCTTTTTTAACGCCAAGCAGAATTCCACTGGGTAAAATATAACACAGTTTGCTTATCTAGTCTCCTATTTGGACACATTGAATGTTTACCTATTCTCTTATTTGGACACATTGGACTTTTCAGTTTTACCGAATATGAATAAAGTCAATATAAATGTTCTTGTACAAGTGGAAGACTTAAGTTTTTCCTCTCCATATATATCCCATGCAATATTTTCAGCTGTATAATCCATCCATCCACTCATCCAACCATTCATTCAATCATCCATCCATCCATCTATCCATCCAGCTATCTTTTCTCTTTTTTAAAAAAAGTTTTAATTTTATTGGAGTATAGTTGATTTGCAATGTTGCGTTAGTTTCAGATGTACAGCAAAGTGATTCAGTTTTACATATAGTCATTCTTTCTCAGATGCTCTTCTCAGATAGGTTATCACAGAAAATTGAGTAGAGTTTCCTGTGCTACACAGTAGGACCTTGCTAGTTACCTGTTTTATATACACTAGTGTGTGTTCATTCCAAGCTTCCGATTTGTCCCTCCCCACCCTACACCAGCTCTCCTTCTTGCCATTCTTTCAAACACAGAGTGTACGTACTGCAGGCCACGTAATGTATTTTTCTACCACTGGGAAAATAAAGTTAAAAAATACATTCCAGGTCCTTTAAAGAATCTAGTGAGAGAACAACACAAACAATTACAGAAACATTGGATTAGGGCTGAAAGGGAGGGAGGCTTCTAGAAAAGAGAATAGCTCAGGAAATTTAGACAAGACTTCCCAGAGGTTAGATACATAAATAACTGCAGTAATGGCAGCCATGGTGCTCTTTCCTATGGCTTCCTTCAGTAAAAACCAGTCTTGGGACTTCCATGGTGGTCCAGCGGTTAAGACTTTGCCTTCTGTTGCAGGGGTTGCAGGTTCGATCCCTGGTCTGGGAGCTATGATCCCAGGTGGCTCTAGACCAAAAAACCAAAACATAAAGCAGAAACAACATTGTAACAAATTCAATAAAGACTTTAAAACTGGTCCACACCAAAAAAGAAATCTTAAAAAAAAAAGACTGAAGTCTTCACCATAGAAATCAGTTCAAAAAAAGTGATCTTGCAAGGGGCTTTATTGAGTTAATTTCCTGCTTATAAACATCCCCCGCCTAGAGCTTATCATATCTATTAGCTTACTTGCAGGTCTATTTCAAGTTTTGATCTAACTTGACTTGAGCCTTTCAGAGGGAGGTTAAAGTTTTAGGAGTTTATTCTGTCTTAGAGTTTACAGACTTCTTTTGAAAAGCTCTGTGGAGCTGACTCATAGAATCAGCCAGGCTTTCTCCAGTATAACAATTCCAGAATGTACTAACCCGGAGATGCAACGCTCGGTTCCTTTTGAGTCATTGATGAGGTTGCCAGATAAAATACAGGATGCTCAATGACAATAAATTTCAAATAAACAACAATTTTAAAAAATGTAAGTGTGTCCCAAATATTGCATGTTACATAAGTATTATATCCCAAATATTAGTTGCTATTTATTTATACAAAAAAGTAATTCATTTAGTTGAAATTCAAATTTAATGACATGTCCCGTACTTTTATTGCTAAACCTGGCAGCCCTAGTCATTGGAGAAAGAGGCTTTCTGGCCAAGTGAATTTTACCCATGAAGGAAGCCAAACCCATAAAATATGAAAACTTTCAAAAATAATCATGAGGGAAATGTTAATTGCCTTATATATCTCCCAGTCTTTTGAATTAGAATATATGGATACATCACAAAACTTTCTTGATGACCTAATGTCATTGGTGTGAATATTAATTATTGCAGTGTGTGATGTAGTCAAATTTACTAGAGGATATTCAGGCTGCTTGTCTTTATATTAAATGCTACCAGACATCTGTGACTTTAGAATTTTAAATGCTTTTTTAATCACTTTTTCTCCACCCCCATCATTATTAAATTATCAATTAAATCCCCTGTGTCCATCAAAAATTATTTTCGCAGAGTCTAGAAACACTTAACTTTTCTTCTGCCTAGCCTGATGTCAGTAAAAAATGAGATAGCACTAATTCTTGCTAGCAGTGTGTGTAAACAAGAATTAAGGTCTAGTATGAAAAGGTACAGGGTTTCCCAAGTGGCTCACTGGTAAAGAATTCACCTGCCAGTGCAGGAGATGCAGGAGATCCAGATTTGATCACTGGGCCGGGAAGATTCTCTAGAGGAGGAAATGGCAACCTACTCCAGTATTCTCGCCTGGAGAATTCCATGGACAGAGGAGCCTGGCAGGCTCCAGTCCATGAGGTCACAAAGAGTTGGGCACAACCTAAGCGACTGAGCATGCATGAAAAGGTTATTGAGCTCATGATAAATATTTAACATTTCAGAGATTTTAAGAAACGAATTTCTGGCCTTTTAATTTTACTTTTCCCAAACATGTGTTCACTCACTTATTACAATAACAAATATTATTATCGAAAAGAGGTTTATATAGACCTCTAAGCTTCAACATTTAAGACATAACATTTAGAATTAATCTTTAGAAACATGCATCTTTAAATGGTTAGAGGGTGATTTTAAGTTGAGTGTTTCCATCTGAATATTATGTCGTCTCCAAATGGTGTATTCATTCAATTTACGCAATTGCATGGGTCCTGTAGGTGAATTCCCACCTGGTCTCATGTTCCCTCCAGGGCATCTTCCCAACCCAAGGATCAAATCTGGTCTCCTGCATTGCAGGCGGATTCTTTACCATCTGAGTCACCAGGGAAGCCTCCCATGTTAAGCAGTGTTGTTTAAATGTGAAAGCACCATTCCCTTCTCACCTAGATCTTTCTTTGGATGTCCCAGGATAAACACTGGATCTTAACCTATGCTGCACATTTAATTTAGATTTCAACGTTTTGACCAATGGAAAAGGAAAAATACATTTTTTTAAAACTACATATTGCAAGGAGAACACTTAGCTTCTAGTGGAGTGTTGACTCTAATCCTTAGCACTTCACTGTTTATTCGTCTGAGAATCTTTGTGCTAAAGAATCTAAGTCCTCATGACACTTGTCAGGGCACAAAGAAGTCCCTGCTGGCAGATACTCATAAAAATTGGGGTTACATTTCTGCATCAAAACTCTTGGAAGTTTATCCACCAGATTTCCCTAAGGATGAAACTTGCTGTAAACATCCGCCAAAGTCCATTACCTGCAAAGGTACTTTCTCCCTTGAACTTTTCTCCATGAAATACTCTTCTGCCCATAAGTTCTTTGAGAATGTGGACTGTGTTGTTCTTGCTTACTGTTTATTCCCTGCACTAGCCTAATGCCTGCCTCATGGTAAGTCCTCAAGAACTATTTGCTCAATGAATATATTAAGAAGGACTGAAGATTGATGAGTGGCATACTGGCTCCAGTGGCAGATATAAGAATTCTTAAGTGAAGGAGTTCTTATTAACACAAGGAGGACGGTTTCTTTGAGGTTGAATTAGCATTTTTTGACTAGTCAATAAATGTATATTTTAAGTATGAAAGTACCACACCGGGAAGAAATACAGTCTATTGTGGTGGTGCTGGTTTAGTTGCTAAATTGTGTCCAAGTCTTGTGAACCCATGGACTGTAGCCTGCCAGGCTCTTCTGTCCTCTGTCCTCTCCCCATGGGATTTCCCAGGCAAGAATACTGGAGTGGGTTGCCATTTCCTTGTCCAAGAAGTCTTCCGGACCCAGGGATCAAACAGAGGTCTCCTGCATTGCAGGCAGATTCTTTGCCGACTGAGCCACCAGGAGTCTTTTCCTTTCTTCTTCCATTCCTCTAGTCTCTCTCTCAGTCCCTTCCTTCCATCTACTTTTATATATAAATACAGATGTAGGAAAATGATTGTTCAATGTTCATTTTTTAATTGTGGAGTTTTTTTGGGGGGATTTTTGGTAACTTTAAAAATTACTTTTATGTATTACATGAAAAAAATTGCAATAATCTTATATTGTCAAAAGAAATTAAAGTCAATAATCATTTTAAAAAAATGCTCTTTGAAGATCACTTGATATTTACAGTCAGTTAATATGTCTGGTCTCAAAGCCTGCTGAAGATGGGTGAGAAGACAGAGTGGAGGCCTCAGATCTGGTTGCCATGATTTGCATCTTCTTCCAAAGAGTTCCTTTGCAAAGGTCCCTGAACTGTATCTCAGACCTTACTTCCATCAGACTTCAAAATTCCCTGTTCTGAACCCAGCATCTGGGATCCACTTGGAAGCTGTCCAAACCCATGACTCAAGGACTCAAGTACACGTGACTTTAGGCTCTCCAGGTGCACACCAGGATGGGGAGCTTGCAGGAGATTCAGGGTAGTGGTGAAAGCTCCTGCTCTGAGGGGTAAGTCCTGGACTCACTGGAAGGTCTTTAGGTCTCTGTTTTTGGGATCTGGATATGTGAAAATTAAAGGAAAGAATAGTTCCTGCTTTTAAATAAACCAAGCCATCTTTTGTGGGAGCTTTTATGGGCACTTGTCTGATAGTGCAAGGAATGGAGGACACATGGGCTCTTTAGGAAAGAATTGGTCTCATGAGAACTTAGCTTATATCTCAGCAGACCCCAGGACCAACTTTCCACTTTACCCTTTGCAACCCCTTTACACAAAATCTCAAATCTTGCCTTTGGTTTTCCTGGCTGGTTTCCAATATATTTTTTTCTAGAGACTGTTCTACTCAGTGCTTTCATGAGGTAACCACCCATGTGCATTTTTAAACCTTCAGTGGAATGTCTTTCCCTTTCTTCTTGGTAAATTCCACTCTGGCACAACCAGTAGTATGAATTAACCAGACCTGTTTTTCTACTCCCCTTGGTATACAAGAGAAGTACATTTCCCAGCTTCCTTTGCAGTTAGGTGGAACCATTTCTGGCTAGTGGAATGTGGATAGCAGCGATGTAAAGCAATGTTTGACTGGCTCCTAAAGTCTCTTGAGATGTCTAGAGTCTGTGTCTTCAATGTGAAGAGGTCCCATCACTTCATGGCAAACAGAAGGGGAAAAAGTGGAAATAGTGACAAATTTCATTTTCATGGGCTCCAAAGTCACCTTGGACTGCAGCCACAAAATTAAAAGGAACTTGCTCTCTGAAAGGAAAGCTATGACAAACTGAGACAACATGTTAAAAAGCAGAGACATCATTTTGCCAACAAAGGTCCATCTAGTCAAAGCTATGGTTTTCCCTGAAGTCATGTATGGATGTGAGAGTTGGATCATAAAGAAGGCTGAGCACCCAAGAATTAATGCTTTCAAACTGTGGTTTTGGAGAAGACTCTTAGGAGTTCCTTGGACTGCAAAATCAAACCAGTCAATCTTAAAGGAAATCAATCCTGAATATTGATTGGAAGGACTGATGTTGAAGGTCCAATGCTTTGGCCACCTAAGTGAAGAGCCAATTTATTGAAAAACACCCTGATGCTGGGAAAGACTGAGGGCAGGAGAAGAAGGGGGCAACAGAGGATAAGATGGTTAGATAGCATTACCGACTCAATAGACAAGAGTTTGAGCAAACTCCAGGAGATAGTAAAGGACAGGGAAGCTTGGCATGCTGCAGTACATAGGGTTCAGACATGACTTAGTGATGAACAGCAAGTTGTGAAAAGGAAGAGGATGAAGTGAAAATCCAGAGGAAAAATTCTGAGTCCTTGGGAATAATCAGATCAGATCAGATCAGATCAGTTGCTCAGTCCGACTCTTTGCAACCCCATGAATCGCAGCATGCCAGGCCTCCCTGTCCATCACCAACTCCCAAATGTTGTAACCTAGAATCTTAGATCACTACAGAGAAGAGCTACCTGGCTAGGAGCAGCTGAATTAGACTGTGCACAAGCAGGAAATAAACTTTGATTGCATTTATTCACTTACACTCAGAGAATTTTTGTTCCTGTATACATGAAACCCATTTAAAACATCCTCATCTCTAACTTTGCAGAGTACCATAGGTGAGGTTAACCCAGATTCATGTTTCTCCAAAAGGTTCTTTTCATAGTATAAAATTTTTCTTTTTAGACCCCTTCCTCTCCCAACAAACTGAAAGCATTTCAAGAGCAGAGCTTTGTCTTTATTCATCTTTGTAACCTTTTGCAGATTATTGTATCTGGAATATTCTAGGATCTCCTGGATCCTAGGACTCTTTGACCAAAATTTGTGTTCTTGTATATTGCTTGTCAGACAGAGCTGGAGGGGAAGGAATGCAAGAATCAGTGGATTAGAAGTGCATGTCCAAGTCGTGGCAGTGTTTTGGTGGTAAATAGGTCTGAGATACTCAGGGAAGTATTTATACTTTCTTCCTCCTATAAACTCCCATGGACATGGCTACAGACAGTTGGCCAAAAGAGGCCAAAATGGGAATGGGTCATTAGAAGGCCTGGATGAGAGGATGACAACAGCAAGTTGGGGTAGATGCCAACTTCCCTGGATACCAAAGTGGGGAAGTGACTGTGATCTCCATTTCTGCCCCAAGATTAGGTACCAAGAAGTCAGGGCATAGATTTTCTGCCCATACATTTTCTGTTCCAAGAACAGGATGCTTTTTAAAGCAGACCAGAGGGGAAGAAACTTCACTGCCCAGCTGAAGAGCTAGGAGAGAGCACGCGGCTGTGGTCTGGGAGGACCATTTTCATCCTGCTGCCTATATTCACTGTTCTGGGAAATGTCTTGCATGACTCCCTTGGTGTGGAGACTTCAAAGTATAAGTATTCACACACAGCAGTTTTCAAGACGTACTTTTCTCTCTCTCTCTCTTTTTTACTGTAACTCAAAGAAAGTCAATGCATTTAGAAACTAGAGTGGTTTTCTTCAGATGTTCAAGTTACATTTTTACTTCCTCAGTTCAGTTCTCAAGCTCCTCATCCTCATTGGTCAAGAAGTTGTGAAAAAAATGGAGAAGGATTACTCTGAATCATTTATCTAGAACTTGGACTGGGTGTGCAGAGTCCAGTGTAACTTCTGAGAAATCAGAAAGACGTGGGAGTGTTGGAATGCTTTGCCCCATGGGTATGAGGTTCATGTGCAAAGACAGGTTGATGAAGCTTGGAGACTGTGAACACCAATGATTATTTGCAATAAAGTCCCTAAGATCAGTCCTTGGACTACACTCTGCAAACTCCAGCAATGCTCTATTTTCTTACTTAGGAAAAAGGTGAAGGGAGTCACAGCCGAGAATACCTACGGTGTGTGAGTTACTGTTCATTCACTTTGCAACTGTTTACTAAGTGCTTCCCATGAGCTAGCTGATTGAGATTTGATTTCTGATTGGGTTACTGACTCCAAGCTCATAATACTTGCTGAACTACAGGCTAATAATTTGAGACACAAATTGCTGGGATAGCAACTTTATTCCGAAAACCAGCAGGCTGAGAAGATGGTGGACTAGTGTCCCAAAGAACCATCCTACCTGAGTTAGAATTCAGGCCTCTTTCATCCTAAAAGGGGAAGAGTGGTGATTGGTTATTGCAAACTTCTTGGTGCTGGAATCCTTTGCTCTTGCCACTCTCCACACAGCTATGATCACAATGTTCTTATGAACGTCCAACAAGACAAATATTATTCTCTACTTTGCAGCTTTTTTCTTTATGAATGAAAAAGTATTATATTTGTTAAAAAGGATTATACTTTTAAAGGTTAGAGCCTTGGGAATGGGCTATCTAGTGCACTTCAAATTATAGGCAACATTCATAACTTGTAGCAAAAGCAGTGAGTACAAAGGTTAAAATAAAAGAAATGTATCAGCATGGAGTCAGATATGTTCTTCCCTATTACAATTATAAGGAGCTCAGATTCTTCAGTTCAATTTAATTTATATAGGTTTTTAAGACACAGAGGTTATCAGTCTACATCACGGGAACTAGCACCAAATACTTTTGCACTGGAGGAGGATATACTTTTGCACTGGAGGAGGATATACTTTTGCTAGAGAGGATGACTTGATGGTAGAAGATGGAATGAAGGGTGTTCTTGCCAAGAAAGGGGATCTGCTAGCAAGTTTAGGCGAGGGTCTGAGAATTCCAGTGGTCTAGGAAGTGGAGACAGTTTGAGTCATGCTCAAGCTACTGTGTTTTCTGAAGAGTATTCTATAGAACGGGCTTCCCAGCTAGTTCAGTTGCAAAGAATCTGCCTGCCAATGAAGGAGACATGGGTTTGATCCCTGGGTCAGGCAGATCCCCTGGAGTAGGAAATGGCAACCCACTCCAGTATTCTTATCTGGAAAATTCCATAGACAGAGGAGGCTGACTCCTCTGTCACAAAGAGTTGGACATGACTGAGTGGTTGAGCACACATTCTATAAAACACCACAAGATTCTCTAGGTAAAAGTGTTCTACAAACAGATTTGGAAAGCTTTGTATATAGTATAAGAACTTTCTTATACTAAGAAACTATACTTCTTATACGAAGTATGTTTCTTGTATAAGAACTTTCACATGATATAATAAGAACTCTAGGAAATCTTACAGGAAAGAAAAAAAAAATAATGTTCCCCAATTCCACTGCCCCCAGTCCCAGGCCATTGCAGACTTAATTCACAGCATATTGTTTTGTAATTTAATATTTTTCCACATTCCATGAATTTGGAATTTTTTTCATCTGATTTCATAAAATATGGAAGCAGTTCAACCTGGAACACTACCCTGCCCAAAAGGAGTGGTCAAACATATAAAAGGAGTGGTCAAACATATATTTCACAATTATTTTTATTAATGTACATATTTGCTTAGAGCTGTAAGTCTTTTGGGCTTTTCTGGTAGCCCAGCTGGTAAAGAATCTGCCTGTAATGCAGGAGACCCCGGTTTGATTCCTGGGTCTTGAAGATCCGCTGGAGAAGTGATAAGTACCCACTCCAGTATTCTTGGGCTTCCTTGGTGGCTCAGTTGGTAAAGAATCTGCCTGCAATGCAGAAGACCTGGGTTCGATCCCTGGGTTGGAAAGTTCCCCTGGAGGAGGGCATGGCAACCCACTCCAGTATTCTTGCCTGGAGAATCCCCGTGGACAGAGGAGTCTGGCGGGCTTCAGTCCATAGAGTCGCAAAGAGTTAGACAAAACTGAGTGGCTAAGCACAGCACAGCACATAAGTCATACATTGTGGATATATTGTGATTAACGTCTAAAGACATGTTTTACATTATAAAATATATCATATGTGTTATATCAAGTCTCATGATTGTATCTGTAATCAGGAGGAAATACTTATTATATTAACAGCTTGCACTATGAAAGGAAGGGGTTTGAGAGAAGACTTTTGGAAATAAGATGAAAACCAAATCAAGCATCATGGTCATCAAAGAAGGGAAGTGGTGACTAATTCATTTTGGGAAGAGAGAAGGAAAAAATATATCAAGGGAAAAAGTACACCAAATTATAAGGGAAGAAGTACGCCAAATGATAAGGCGAAAGTCTGGTACTCAAACTTTAGCTTTTTGGTAAACTTTAGAAGCTTAATAAATTCAGAGTCAACTTCCAGCTGCTTGTGTTGCTATAATATGAATCCTTTGCGTCTTCTCAAACTTGTTATTGGGCCTTCCCCAGTGGCTCATTGGAAAAGAATCCGCTTGCAATGCAGGAGATGCAGGAGACTCAGGAGACACAAGCTTGATCCCTGAGTCAGGAATATCCCCTGGAGAAGGAAATGGCACCCCATTTCAGTATTCTTGCTTGGAAAATTCCATGGGCAGAGGAGCCTGGCCAGCTACAGTCCACAGGGTCACAAAGAGTCAGACACAAATGAAGTGACTAGTGCATACACATACACAAACTTGTTATCCAGGGTTTTTATACACTCACATTTTGCATTAATGTTTAACAAGATGGAAGTTTAAAAGAGTTGTGTGAATTGATGAAAAATGAATGTATGTAAAACACAAATGGGATGTCCCAAACTGAAGTGTTTGGTAGAAGTGGGAGCCCACGGTTCTCTAGGGAAACTGGGTTTTTTTATGGAGCTCTGAATGTGCAATGGGGGTTTGATAAATTTTGTCTAACTGTTATGGACAGGAAATGAAAATCCACATTCAGTATGCATATATAACGGGTAGAGACAGAGATAAAGAGAGGAACAGAGATACAGATATGGAGTTGGAGGTCTTTATAGCACCTTGAAAATCTTATTTTTTAATTATAAATGTTTTGTGTCTTAGATAATTTGTAAAAAGCGGTCTGCTCTGATGCCCATACAGAGACCAGTAGTAGAAGAGGAGGCAAAAGGCTTTGGCACTCCATCTACAGAAGTCCCAGCAGCTGATTGAAAGTTGGTGGCCATAGTTAAAGGTGGGGAGAGCCAGGCTCCCTTGTCTTCTCTAACCTTGGAGTTCTCTTGGGGCTGAGATAACTGTGAAGTCTTGTTCTGGAACCAGAAAGCCAAATGGTCACAGAAAGTTTTGGGGAAAAATGACTAAACAACACTGAGACAGAGGGAAACATCAGCAGCAGTTCAGTGAGAAGGGACTGCAAAGAGGCAAGCATTGAGAGCCAGGTCTGCTGTCTAGAGTGACTGTTCTTTTCTGATCATGACTGGCCAGTCCACTTCCTTTCTGAATTTGTGCTTCTTTCTGGGGCTTGGAGAAAGCTCCAGCTGCGGGGTGCTGGAGCAGCCAAGAGGAGATACCCCATGTCCAACATCAGGAGTAGCAGCCGAGAGGAAATACCCCAATGTCCAAGGTAGGAGCAGCAGCTGTGTTTTGCTGGAGCAGCGGTGAAGAGCTACCCCACGTCCAAGGTAAGAGAAACCCTAGTAAGACAGTAGGCACTGAGAGAGGGCATCAGAGGGCAGACACACTGAAACCACAATCACAGACAACAGGCCAGTCTGATCACACGGACCACAGTCTTGTCTAACTCAATGAAATTAAGCCATGCTGTGTAGGGCCACCAAGATGGACGGGTCATGGTGGAGGATTCTGACAAAATGTGGTCCACTGGAGAAGGGAATGGCAAACCACTTCAGTAGTCTTGCTTGAGAACCCCGTAAACAGTATGAAAAGGCAAAAAGATAGGACCCTGAAAGATGAACTCCCCATGTTGGTAGGGGCCCAATATGCTACTGGAGATCAGTGGAGAAATAACTCCAGAAAGAATGAAGGGATGGGGCCAAAGCAAAAACAACACCAAGTTGTGGATGTGACTGGTGATAGAAGGAAGGTCTGATGCTATAAAGAGCAATATTGCATAGGAACCTGGAATGTTAGGTCTATGAATCAAGGCAAATTGGAAGTGGTCAAACAGGAGATGGCAAGAGTGAATGTCGACATTCTAGGAATCAGCGAACTAAAGTGGACTAGAATGGGTGAATTTAATTCAGATGACCATTATATCTACTACTGCGGGCAGGAATCCCTTAGAAGAAATGGAGTAGCCATCATAGTCAATAACAACAAAAAAAACTAGACCATTCAGGTATTACCTAAATCAAATCCCTTATGATTATACAGTGGAAGTGAGAAATAGATTTAAGGGACTAGATCTGATAGACAGAGTGCCTGATGAACTATGGACAGAGGTTCATGACATTCTACAGGAGACAGGGATCAAGACCATCCCCAAGAAAAAGAAATGCAAAAAAGCAAAATGACTGTCTGAGGAGGCCTTACAAATAGCCGTGAAAAGAAGAGAAGTGAAAAGCAAAGGAGAAAAGGAAAGATATACCCATTTGAATGCAGAGTTTCAAAGAATAGCAAGGAGAGATAAGAAAGGTTTCCTCAATGATCGGTGCAAAGAAATTGAGGAAAATAATAGAATGGGAAAGACTAGAGATCTCTTCAAGAAAATTAGAGATACCAAGGGAACATTTCATACAAAGATGGGCTCAATAAAGGGCAGAAATGCTATGGACCTAACAAAAGCAGAAGATATTAAGAAGAGGTGGCAAGAATACACAGAAGAACTGTACAAAAAAGAGCTTCATGACCCAGATAATCATGATGGTGTGATCACTCACCTAGAGCCAGACATCCTGGAATGTGAAGTCAAGTGGGCCTTAGGAAGCATCACTACAAACAAAGCTAGTGGAGGTGATGGAATTCCAGTTGAGCTATTTCAAATCCTGAAAGATGGTGCTGTGAAAGTACTGCACTCAATATGCCAACAAATTTGGAAAACTCAGCAGTGGCCACAGGACTGGAAAAGGTCAGTTTTCATTCCAATCCCAAAGAAAGGCAATGCCAAGAATGCTCAAACTAGCACACAATTGCACTCATCTCACACGCTAGTAAAGTAATGCTCACAATTCTCCAAGCCAGGCTTCAGCAATATGTGAACCGTGAACTTCCAGAGGTTCAAGCTGGTTTTAGAAAAGGCAGAGGAACCAGAGATCAAATTGCCAACATCTGCTGGTTCATGGAAAAAGCAAGAGAGTTCCAGAAAAACATCTATTTCTGCTTTATTGACTATGCCAAAGCCTTTGATTGTGTGGATCACAATAAACTGTGGAAAATTCTTCAAGAGATGGGAATACCAGACCACCTGACCTGCCTCTTGAGAAAGCTATATGCAGGTCAGGAAGCAACAGTTAGAACTGGACATGGAACAACAGACTGGTTCCAAATAGGAAAAGGAGTTCGTCAAGGCTGTATATTGTCACCCTGTTTATTTAACTTATATGCAGAGTATATCATGAGAAACACTGCATTAGATGAAGTACAAGCTGGAATCAAAATTGCCGGGAGAAATATCAATAACCTCAGATATGCAGATGACACCACTCTTATGGCAGAAAGTGAAGAACTAAAGAGCCTGTTGATAAAATGAAAGAGGAGAGTGAAAAAGTTGTTTTAAAGCTCAATATTCAGAAAACTAAGATCATAGCATCTGGTCCCATCACTTCATGACAAATAGATGGGGCAATAGTGGAAACAGTGAGAGACTTTTTTTGTTTCCAAAATCACTGCAGATAGTGACTATAACCATGAAATTAAAAGACGCTTGCTCCTTGGAAGGAAAGTTATGACCAACATAGATAGTATATTAAAGAGCAGAGACATTACTTTGCTAGATGGACAAAGGTACATGTAGTCAAGGCTATGGTTTTTCCAATAGTCATGTATTGATGTGAGAGTTGAACCGTAAAGAATATTGAGCGCTGAAGAACTGATGCTTTTGAACTGTGGTGTTGGAGAAGCCTCTTGAGGTCCCTTGGACTGCAAGGAGATCCAATCAGTCAATCCTAAAGGAGATCCTTCCTGAGTGTTCATTGGAACGACTCATGCTGAAGCTGAAACTCTAATAATTTGGCCACCTGATGCGAAGAACTGATTCAGTGGAAAAGACCCTGATGCTGGGAAAGATTGAGGGCAGGAGGAGAAGGGGATGGCAGAGGATGAGATGGCTGGATGGCATCACCGACTCAATGGACATGAGTTTGGGTAAACTTTGGGAGTTGGTGATGGACAGGGAGGCCTGGTATGCTGCAGTCCATGGGGTTGCATAGTCGGAGACGACTGAGCGATCGAACTGAACTGAACTGGGGCTTGGACATCATCAGCTCTGAGAAAGATCTTCAGTTCAGTTCAGTTCAGTTCAGTCGCTCATCTTGTATTTCCCTCCATGGGCCTGTAGACTTCTGTTCATCTATTAGATCTCAGGGTAGATGTCACTTTTCCAGTTAAGTTTTCTTTGACCTCTAAGATCAAATTGTGATATCTATTCTCATTTCATTCTGCCTGTTACCTTCTTGGTATTTATTCCCTGAGAGACTTCACCCTGCACAAACATATGTTCTGAAGAATCCAGAAGGGAGTCGTTCAGTTCGAGAAGAGAGGGGGTTTGAGTAACACTTATCCAGGTGGCCTCTCTCCCCATGTTGAGAGATCGGCATGCTGGAAGGAAACCAAGGATATTATCAGTCTCTGGAGTTGAGTAGAGTGCTATTTAATCTTCAAAGTCCATGGACTTTAAACTGAGGTATATATACCTCTAAATACTAATAAACATTTTTCCAAAAGATACCTAAAGAAACTTGGTTTTGGATCACCCACTTCTGTATGAACTCATTTCTAATATTGGCCCAACTGAGTTGGTCTTTGAATGTCTCCTCCTTATTTCATAATCTCCCACTTCCAAAGAAAAACAAATGAACAAAAAAAGCATACCTTTTACCCACTGAGATTTCTTATTATGGTGCATTGTGCGAACATGAAAGACTTCCATGGAACCAAGCAAAAGGATAATTCAAAACATTAAAACTAATTTTCAACTCTAGATCATTGTGAGATACTTGTTATCTAACTCAGTTGTAATAATTTGAGTAACAATGGTTAGAGGAGAAGCTTCCATTTTTATATACTTGTTTTTGTGAGCAAATTTTCTAAGCATTTGATGTCTATAAAACAAATACGCAAAAAGGGGAATAGAATCAATACAAAATCCTCTTTATTCCATGTAATTAGTCATAATCATCCTCGGAAACATCAACAGCCTCATGGATCTATCTCATTAAAAGATGCATTTCCAGTACAGTTGTGTTATTTCTGCTTAATAAATAGCTACCAAATTTTGTAATGTATTTTACATGGATTAGTTTAATCCAATGTTTAGTAGTCATAAGAATGATGTCTCCACCTAGGAGAAATTCTTAATGCTTAGCACCATATAGCTCTAGGAATTGTGAAGTTTAAAAGCCAATTTATATACGTATGTTTGGTAGCAGATAAACATGATCAATTAAAGATTTTTAAGCAATAAAGTATGAGCTTGCATGAACTTAAATGTCTGTTTGGGAAATGAAATGAAATAGTTTACAGAAAAAAGAAAAACGGAAAGTATCTGATTGTTACAAGATCACTTGTTCTTTTTTTTAATGGATGTTATGGTTATGAAATTACAATGATTTTTTTTAAAGAACCCACAGATTATATTTTAAAAGCTGCTTCACAGTTTTGTTTAAAAATGTCCATATTCACTGTATATCCCAAATAATATCCTTTGACAGGGGGCACCAAAGTTTTCAAAGTTGTTTTGGAGAATAAATAAGCAAAAATTGTGAAGAGCCGTGCTCTAAAGCAGAGGTCCCCGACCTCTGGGATCTAATGCCTGATGATCTGAGGTGGAAGTTTATTTCTATTATTTAAATATTATGCAATAATAATAATATAAATAAAGCACATAATAAATGTAATGCACTTGAATCATCCCCAAACCATCCTCCACAACCCTGGTACATGGAGAAATTGTCTTGCACAAGACCAAAAACATTGAGAACTGCTGCTCTAAGGAGCCACTCCTGGAAAATTGGAAAGTCGGCTTAGTTCCTCATCTTGGTAAGGGCTATCACTAACATGTGGGAGGGCGACCTTCCAGGGCATCTCTCCCAACCAGAATGCTATTCTTTGTCAACCATTTTAGCTCCGGAGTAAGCTCACACTGGAGAATCTGCCTTAAGCTTGAGTTCACAAGTCCTTCATTCTGGAACTCTTCCCTGCCCAGCCTGGCTAGACCCAATGAGGTTGTCTTGATAAACACTTTCAGGGACCCCATGCTGCTTGCTTTCTCAGATCCTGTGTTAGGTTTCATAATTAAGCATTTCAAAGGACTTGACCAAAATCCAAAGGGGTTGCTGTGTGGCTGGCTCAGTGAGGGCAGGACCAGCCCCACTTTCCTCAGTCTTTTCTCTCTAGCTCTGAGCATAGGGGTCAGAGGTTCACAGAAGCCCAGTAATCATTATTTGTTGAATGATTGGAAGAACCAAACAAAAGGAAAGTCTTTAAAATGCAAATATTAAGAAAAGCAATGCTTTCAGGTATGTATGTTTATTTGTTGCCTGTTTTCTTATTTTCAAGATTAATTATGCAGTTACTATGAGCCTGTGTATTTGGCTGTGTTATTGCACGTGGTGGGCAGGAAAGAGTTAAAGATTTTACTCAGTGAGACTGGGAGCAATGGTGACTCCCCTTGCGGCAGCTACAGTGGTGTTGTTCTGGTATAAGATCTAGGGAACATCTCTGAAAAGAAGGTACTGGGGTCCTGAGGACTTGGGTCCATTCTTCCAGGGAAATCTCTTGAATCTAGAAGATGTGGAGATGACTCTTTCCATAGTAATAGACATGCAAGAAGAGATCTGAAGTTGTTCAAAATTGTGCAAATATAAAACAATAAGATGGAATAAAGATATAGAAGCTTCTGCCGTAGCAGCAACAAGCATTTCTGCCCTTTGGTGTGATTCTCTCCGTTTCTCAGTGGCGGGGAAGCCCAGAAAACAAGAATGCTTCTTTGAACTCTGACATTCAGAGGGCCTTGGGGGCCTTTGGATGGAGAAAACTAATTTAAGAGCAAGCTATTCAAAAGAAAATGAAGTGGTAGCAGCCAGGAGAAAGACATCTGAGGATGATTTAGTGAAACTTAGGCTTGAACTCTGACTCTGCAATTTCCAGCTGTGTAAGATTGGCAAGTGACTTAACTTCTCTGAGTTTCAGCTTCCTCATTAGTAAAACGGGATTTTGCAATACTCTGTAAGTGAAAGAATGGATATGAAAGTGTTAGCTTGGTAAGAGGTTGTCCAGTAAATGTTTGTCGAAACTGTTGGAAGATAGAGATTTTTAGAATTAGACTGGTACCTGGACATTCATGAGCAGAGTTTAGAGAGTTGGATAAACAGAATGACCTTGGGGTCTAACCATGACGTGAACATGTGTGTACATGCATCTAAGTCTCTGGATGTGCCACAGGGTTGCCCAGTCTTGGCACTATTGACATTTTGGGGTGGACAAGCCTTTTCTGCTGAGGGTGGGGTGGAGTGCATTTTAAGATATTTACCCACATCCCTGACCTCTACATGCTAGATGTATTCACACTCCTGTTTAAAGTTGGAACAACCAAAAATGTCTCCAGACATTGCCAAATGTCTTCTGGAGCGGTGGGGGCAGGGGGGCAAAACTGCCCCTGGTTGAGAACCACAAACTTAGATGAACTCACATGTAGGAAAATCTGATGTGTGTCTGGAGGGGGGGATGTTGGGGGTTGGGGAGAGTTGTGGCTAAAATATTAAATGTGTCAATGTCATAATAAGGCAAACCCTGAGCTTTTCCTTTTAAAGGTACCTCAGATGACTTACTGTTCAAAAAATAAACTTTGATAGGATGACATAAATTACACAAAGCACTTAACATATATTCACCTTACAACATTTTTTCATGCTATACTGTCATTGTTGTTTAGTCGCTAAGTCATGTCTAACTCTTTTGCGACCCCATGGACTGTGGCCAGCCAGGCGCCTCTGTCCATGGGATTCTCCAGGCAAGAATACTGGAGTGGATTGCCATTTCCTTCTCCAGGGGATCCTCCTGACCCAGGAATTGAACCTGGGTCTCTTGCATTGCAGACAGAGTCATTACCGACTGAGCTACTAGGGAAGCCTTAAGATGTCAGATATTTCTAATATGGCTTCAGTTCAGTTCAGTTCAGCTCAGTCGTGTCAGACTCTTTGAGACCCCATGGACTGCAGCATGCCAGGCCTCCCTGTCCATTATTAACTTCCGGAGTTTATTCAAACTCACGTCCATTGAGTTGGTGATGCCATCCAACCATCTCATCCTCTGTCGTACCCTTCTCTTCCTGCCTTCAATCTTTCCCAGTCTTTTCCATTGAGTCAGTTCCTCACATCAGGTGACCAAAGTGTTGGAGTTTCAGCTTCAGCATCAGTCCCTCTAATGAATATTCAGGACTGATTTCCTTTAGGATGAACTGGTTGGATCTCCTTGCTGTCCAAAGGACTCTCAAGAGTCTTCTCCAACACCACAGTTCAAAAGCATTAGTTCTTTGGCAATCAGCTTTCTTTATAGTCCAGTCCTCACATTCATACATGACTACTGGAAAAACCATAGCTTTGACTAGCCAGACATTTGTTAGCAAAGTAATGTCTCTGCTTTTTAATATGTTTTCTAGGTTGTTCATAACTTTTCTTCCAAGGAGCCAGCGTCTTTTAACTTCATGGTTGCAGTCACCATCTGCAGTGATTTTGGAGCCATGAAGTGATGGGACCAGATGCCATGATCTTCGTTTTCTGAATGTTGAGCTTTAAGCCAACTTTTTCACGCTCTTCTTTCACTTTCATCAAGAGGCTCTTTAGTTCTTCTTCACTTTCTGCCATAAGGGTGGTGTCATTTGCATATCTGAGGTTATTGATATTTCTCCTGGCAATCTTGATTCCAGCTTGTGCTTCATCTAGCCCAGCATTTCTCATGATGTACTCTGCATATAAGTTAAATAAGCAGGGTGACAATACACAGCCTTGACATACTCCTTTTCCTATTTGGAACCAGTCTGTTGTTCCAAGTTTATAATAAGGCTTAGAAACCATTATTATGACTCTTACAAATCTATTGAGTAAGAATAATGGTATGTAATATATAAAAAGATGCCTTCTAAAATACTTGGTAGATAGACTGGTCCACCTGGATAGTTATGGAAGTTCACAGATCCAACCTTGATCCTGACTATTGGGTCAATTTTTTTCTAACTGGATGAATAGATAGATGGATGGGTGGATGAATAGAGAAGGGGATGGGATAGATAAGGATGTATATAAATAATTCTTAAATATAGAGGAAAGTATGGAAAGAGGGTAACCCTGAGGACAGCAGGAACAAACATGTATTGAAGGTTTACTCAATCCTCAACGCTGTCTTGGTGTTCTACATATGTTATCTTATTTAATCCTCATAATGATGGTTTTATGACTCCCTTGTTAAAACCCAAGCTTAGCAGTATTAAGTAACCTACTCAAGATGGAAGGGTAGTCCTAAAAGCCCAGCCCTCAGTGTCTCAAATACCGGAAGACCTCTCCAGTTGCACAGTTTTACAGAAATATTCTGCTTCCAAAATACAGACAGAGACCTATGAGGCCTCTGTGTCTGTGGCCTTCCAGATCCTCATCTCCCGCCAGTGCTGTGGATACAGCCCGGCCCAGCTCTGAGCCCAAAGCTTCCATGGCAGAGCCTTTCACTGTCTGAACCTGTTTACAAGGTTGACAGGCTACAGCCATGTGGCCTTGGCTGGGTGCCCACCCCACAGAGGGCCCCCACACTGTCAGGAACCTTCCACAGGTGAATGATACGGAAATTACCTCTCACCATGTCTGCAAGGTGCCTGTGGCTACGTTCATCACCAGGTGAAGAGATGCCTTTTTCATTGGAAGCCAATCAGTCACCAGTCGAGCCAGGAGGAAAACACAGATGGTTAAACAATCTTCCTTCTCTCTTATCCCACCCACCGTGTGTGTGCATTTGGATACCCCCTTTTATAGACATGATTTCTGTCACCATTCTAAGGAGACCATTCTCATGTCATTGAACTCCACAGTAGGCTTTTCCTGCATCTGGCATGTCCCAGTGAGGAGTACATTCATTCATTCATTCCATAAACCAAATGTATTTATTAGGCTTCTACTATATGTCAGACTGGGCTTCCCTGGTGGCTCAGTGGTAAAGAATCTGCCTGCCAATGCAGGAGATGCGGGTTCAATCCTTGGGACAGGAAGATCCCCCAGAGTAGGAAATGACAAACCACACTAATATTTTTGCCTGGGAAATTCTATGGTCAGAGGAGCCTGGTGGGTATAGCCCATGGGGTTGCTAAAGAATAGGACATGACCTAGTGACTAAAGAACAAGAACAATTGTTAGACTCTGTTTTAAGAGTGGGAAGAAGACGGACAAGGACATGAAACTTGTTTTCTAGTGGGAAGAGAAAGTAAGTGGACAAGTAAGATAGATCCTTGGAAATAATATGGGGGATGGGATAGGGAAGTCATGGGGAGTAGACGGGGCTGTATTAATTCAAGTGATCAGGTAAGTCTGTTCTGGGGTGAAGTAGATGAAGAGCTCTGGTTTGAGCCCTTGCAGAGGGGGATTGTGGTGCAAACTAGTTAAGGCCATAGATAACACTGGGTTTAGAACCAGCGGTTGTGTCTTGCTGCATATATATATCAAATTGTAGAATCAAGAAAATTAAAATGCAAAAGATAGAATGAGAGAGAGAAAAATGAGAAGGTAAGAAAGAAATCAAGATTGTCATATACCAAAGAAAGTTTGAAGAGGATAAGCCCTCAGATGAGAGCTTGGGTTCCTATGGAAAGGAAAAGAAACATAAGACACAGAAGGAAATTGAACTAATATTTACTTAGTATCAGATACTGAGCCAAATGCTTGACATATTTGCTTGATTGAATATGAAATCATATTGAAATCGTGATTGATTGAATTAAAATCTTTGCTTGATTGAAATATTTGCTTGATTGTAATCTTTATCAAAGCAAAGAAACCAACAAATTCCCATAATATATCATGCTGCCTGTTTCAAAGATGGGAAAACTGAGGCTCAGGGAGTTTAAATGCTTTTTTCTCGGTCTTCCTATTGTGAGTCAGGGGTGGGATTCAAACCTAGAACTTCTTGTCTCCAAAAAACATGTCCTATCTATGATGTAATATCATATCCCTATCAGAATGAGCAGCTGAGTATTTTGTCTGGGGTAGTGTATATGGAAAATTTTATGGGATGAAGAAGGGAGAGGGTGATATACCTGTAGACTAGTCTTGGAGGTGAAACATTTGGTGGGGAAGAGAGTGGGCAGAGAGTAGGTTGAGTGAGTGGGGACCTGAATTCAGATTTTTTAGTTAATGGAGCACATCCAACAGCTATTGAGCTGTTGCAATATCCCCCTTAGAAGGGGACAGTGGGATACTGATCACATTTTCATCCATTTTGATCTATATACCTGTCTTATCCCTCAGACTTGAAGTCAAGGATCATTAACTTTAAAAAATATATATATGTGTTTAGCATGTGCACATGGTGTATTCAGACAGTATGATGAGTTATACAGTGAAAATCAGTCTCCCTTCTCCTGTCCCCACATCTTACACCTTGAGCCAACTACCCTTGTCAGTTAAGTGTATGTAAGTTACTCAGTTGTGTCTGAATCTCTGCAACCCCATGAACTGTAGTTCACCAGGCTCCTCTGTCTATGGAGTTCTCCAAGCAAGAATACTGGAGTGGGTTGCCATTCCTATCTCCAGGGTATCTTACTGACCCAGGGATTGAACCCAGCTCTCCTGCATTGCAGGCAGATTCTTCTCCATCTGGGCCACTAGGGAAGCCTTATCAGTTAAGGACCATTTCGAACTTTAAGTGTGAGTTTGAAGACTTACAAGCTTTGTTCCTTTGGAGGCTCTGGGTCTGGAAGGCCTCCTGGAGGAGGTCATGGCAATCTGCTCCAATATTCTTGCCTAGAGAATCCCACAGACACAAGTGCCTGGCAGTCTGCAGTTCATGTGGTCGCAAATAGTTCTATACAACTGAGACGATTTAGCATGAACTCATGTACCTTTCTGAGCCTCGTTTCTTTATTAATTAGCATATAATCACTAAATACCTATTATAGGCAAAGACTTACTTATTCTGTATATTGCCTATCGTGCTGTAACAAATTATGACAGACAGTAACAAAGCATCATTTATTATTTTATTGTTCTGGACATCAGAAGCCCCAGGTGAATTGGTAGGGATGCATTCCTTCAGAAAGCTCCAGAGGAGAATCCATTTCCTTGTCTGTTCCAGCTTCTAGAAATCACCTGTGTTCCTTGGCTTCTGGTCCCTTCCTCCATTTTCAAAGCCAGCAGCAAAGCACATTCAAATCTCTCTTTCTTTGACTCTGATTCTCTGGCCTCCCTTTGTCCTTTATAAAGATGTTTGTGAGTTGACTGGGCCGAACTGGAT
This sequence comes from Bos javanicus, assembly GCF_032452875.1. Lineage (NCBI taxonomy): Eukaryota > Metazoa > Chordata > Mammalia > Artiodactyla > Bovidae > Bos > Bos javanicus. Next base: position 69,017,193 of record NC_083880.1, on the reverse strand, counting down.
CATTTAACATCATTTCCCCACCTCAGCATCCTAAACTGCCTCTTCAAAGTCTCTCTTGCTATATAAAGTCACATATTCATAGGTTCCAGGGATTAGAATGTGAACATCATTCTCGGTCATCACAGGAAGACCGAGAAAACACCATCTAAAATGAAAATGAGTGTTTATGTCCAGATTTTAAAAAATACTGTATCTCCAAAGTAAGTTAAAATTCATCTGGTTCTCTCTGTTCCATTGACATCACCTAGCTGTGTTATCCTTGTCTCAGGTCATTGCAAAGACTTCACACTAGGTTCCTGATGCCTGGGCCACTGTTCCTACCAGGTCTGCACCCTGCTGCCTGGCCACCTTTCCAGGCACACATGCCAATCATCCCATTCCCTTTTTAAAACACCTCAGACTCCCCACTGGCCTCCATGTGATGTAAAATCTCCTTTGCAGATTGAACGAGACTTCTCACGATGCTACCCTGGAGCCTCCTAAACTTCGTGTAGCTCCTCAGGTCTGGTCTTCCTGCCCCCTGGCCTTTGCACCTGCTCTCACTCATCTTTCAGATCTCAGCTTAGGTGTTAGCCCCTTAGGGAAGCCACCCTGGCTTCCACGTCCAGACTAGATGAGATCTTGTCTCTGTGGGTCCAACAGCAATCCTGCATCACCTATCAAACTCTCATTGTGGGGAATTGACGTCAATCTTGCTCACCTGTGGTCGTTTAATGAATAGCAGTAGTCTCAGTGGCTTCATGAATGAGTGAATAAGTGAGACACACTCTCACTGGAGACATAGACTCTCTGTCGGATCTCCACTTCACTCTGATATTCATCATCAACCTCGATTCTCTGAGTGTGAAATCTTTTTGGAGAGGTAGTAACTGTTATGTAGAGTTGTGGGTTTCATCTTCTTATTAGAAAGATAACCGTATGTATGTATCCAGCATGCATTTTATTTGAGGGTTTGGGGGTGCATCGAAAAACTTTAGAGCTTTTATAGGTGGGGCTTTGCCTTCCTCTCCTGCTCTAGACAGATCAGTTGTGCAGGGCTGGAAATCATCAACATCTAGAAATAGTCAACAAGAACTACAGCCGGTGTAGACTTGTTAAGACATACTACGTGCTCACAAGGTTTTAATGGACAGGCCTCCAAAAAACAGTTCTCTGCACCAATGTGCATTCTATTTTCCTTAACCTTCCCCTTCCACAGAAGATTCATGGCCTTCTTGAAAGTAAAGGACTAAGTTAAGTGATCTGAAATTCCCCAGGGAAGAGGGGAGAGTCAAGCAGGGGACTCCGGCAGGGGTGGGGACACTTTGCTTCCTCCTCCCGGACATGCCATGGGAGGCAGTGAACCACACACGTGACTTGTTTGGCTGGAAACAGCAGATCCAGGGCAAGGCATGACGTGGTGACATCTCTCTGGGAGGGTTGCAGCTTATAAGATTCCACTATTCTAATGCCAACCTGGCAGCTGAGATGGCCAGGCAGGCTTTCCTTCCAGGAGAAGTTTCTGCTTCACACAGGAGGTGGATTATAGGAAGGATGTGGACGTGCCACCATTCATATCAGGAATTCTTCGGCAGGAGAGAGCACGGAGGGTTGTTTGTCAGCAGATCTTGCCAAATAGACTGGGCACATTTGATACAGGCGGGCAGGTCACCCAAGCCCTAGGAAAACTTTGTCCTCCCTCCCTCTCTCTTTCTTAACCTCTCCTGGTCAGCTTGTTTGTTCAGCTCTCTAACTGGCCATCCCAGCAGGTAAAGTAACCTGCCGTGTGCCCAGGCAGGGCACAGCTTGTGGATTTAGTTCCTGACACTTTCCAAGAAGTAGTCATTCCAGAGTAGATATTTCGTTCTCTTTCTTGTCCCCAAATTTTATGTTCTGGTCATTCATGAACAGGGAACTCAAAAAACTATTAAAAACCCAGAGAAACAAAGTGGACTCGATTCACTCTTGGTCTGACGGTCGGTCTTCCTCACTAAATCCTGGCTTAAGAACAGAACTCTCCAGATCTGAGGGTCTCATGGTTAATGAACATAGCAGTCACCTGGTAGATTTGTGAAACTTCAGTTTTCTGGGTTTTTCCCAGACCTCTGGGTGTAGGCTTTCAGAATCTGTGTGATGCAGGGATTAAAAATGGGACAGAAGATAATTTAGAGAAAATTTGCCCTATACTTAGGACGGTGATGGGATGTGTAGATCAATTGTTTTGACTTCAGACACGAAGAAACTTTGGATGTGAATCTTAGCTTACTAAATGTGTGACCTTGAGGAAGCTACCTCTTCTCTTTTAGTCTCAGCTTTCTCATCTGTAAAATGGGAACAGTAACAATATTTCCTATCAAGGTTGCTGTGATCATAAAATGAAGTTGTGTAGGTAAAGCACTTGATGCATAGTGAGTGGTCCGTAAATGGCAACAGGCCCTAATGGTGTGGTTTTGAGTAATTATGTCTGAATAGGGAAAGGATCTCCCATCTTCTCTGGGCCAAATGCCCAGTTTTTCTCTAGGAACAGATGGGCCCCTGGAGTCTAGTGGAGTATGCTCCCTACGAGAATTGACTTCAGTGGGACTTCCCTGGTGGTTCAGTGGCTAAGACTCTGAGCTCCCAAAGCAGGGCGCTGGGGTTCGATCCCTGGTTAGGGAACTAGATTTCCACATTCCACAACTAAGAGCTTGCATGACGTAACTAAGACCCAGTGCAGCCAAATAAATAAAATATTAAGAACAAAATATTAAGAAAAAAGAATTGACATAAGTGATGAGAAAGTGACATCTAATTCATGGGAGAAAGGCAGGAGGTGGCAGACAGAACTGGGTTTGAGTCTTATCTCGGACTATGAGATGGTGGGCAAACTTTTCTATCTTTCTCAGCCTCCTTTTAAAAATTTATTTTTTTTAGTGAAGTGTAGTTGATTTACGATATCGTGTTAGTTTCAGGTACAGCTAAGTGATTCTGTTGTATCAATATATACACATTGTTTTACATTTTCTTTCCATTACAGATTATTACAAGATATTGAATGTAGTTTGTTGTGCTCTACAGTAAATCCTTGTTACTTACCTATTTCACATGCAGTAGTTTGTATTTGTTAATCAAGTTCCTTTATTTGATTTATATAACTAATATGTGTCTTAAAATTTTCTAGGGCGATCAGGTGAAACATCTATAAATTTAGTGCTTTCATTTTTTTTGACCTAGTCTAGCTCCAAATAATATACTTCCCTATATATGGAAGTGTCCATGGATTAGTGACAAATACTATTTAGAGAAAGTAAGCAATTTGATAGTATTAATCTCTTGCGTATTAAAGAAATGTATGCTAACCATGAAAAAACTGGGAAATCTTTGCCTGTCTTTGGGGAGATGGAGTTCATTGATTCATAGTATAGTCATGACACATAAAAAGTACTCACTAAAGGACCACTTAAAAATTAATATTGTTAATATAGTAAAATTCATATTAATAATCAAATCAGTTTGGGCTAGTACATGAAGAATGTAAGTTGAGAGGAAGTCAGTTATGAGTTCGTATTCCAGTGGTTAGAAACTGTGTGACCTTGACTAAGACACGAAACCTCTCTGAGGTCAAATTGTGTCATCTGTAAGAACGGAAGGTTATACTTGATTGCTAATTTGTAGTGAAGATTAAATAAGGTACATCATGCTACGAAGAACCACAGTTGACATTCAACAGAGTATATTACACCACATATCTTTCTAATTTTCTTAAATATCTTATAAATTTTTTAGTTGCCTCTTGTATTTACCATAATATAGATAACTTTATCTGCAAACAATGATACTTTTGGCTATTCATTATCCATAGTCAAACTTCCTTCCACTGCCCCCCCACCCCCCGCCCACCTTATTGTGGGGAATAAGACTTCTGGAACAGTGCTAAACTCTAGTGGTGTCAGCTGCTTCTTCTGGTTTTCATCAGTGGGGATGATTCTGATATTTTATCATTAGGTATGATTCACCTGTAAAACTCTAGTAGCATTGTCATATTCTAAAGTTCCCCCTATTTTACTATAATAAGTTCTATTTGTTGTTTTTCTCCTAATCAGGAATTAACCCTTATTAACTTTTGTTTTTTATCAGTTCTCAAAGTGATGCTATGGTGTCTTCTTCTTGAATTTGCTAATCTGTATGACTGATACTACTAAGATGCAACCATCCTTGCCTTACTGGAATCAATTCTACCTGGTCCACTGAGCACAGAGGAAATGCTTTCCTCTTTCTCTTCCAGCCCCTGGTCCTGCAGCGGTCCATTCTATTTTTCTCTGTCTGATGTCTGCATCCCCTGTTCCATGGCACAGTCCTTTTAGAGGGAGGGGGAAATGGAGAGGGGGGCCCATTTGCAAGTGCGCATGACAAGAGAGTCATAAGACTTGCTGGACATTGAGGGAGAGAAACCCACGAGTTCCTGGTTCCTGTTGATGGCTGGTTTAGGGGCCTTTGGAGTCTGTTCTCTTGTGCCACCCCATTCCCTGCAAATTGCTGCTGCAGCAGCCTGTGACCAGCTGCTAGGCACCTGATCTCATGTCCCTCTGACCACAGAGGACCAAAGCCACGTCTGCCCAAGGCCGTTTCCATAGAAATGCAAATACATAACCAGTGCTTCCTCTTCAAGCCACCTTGTCCCTCTCTTCCCTTTTTGTCTTCTAGATCTTTAATGACAGTAGCTCCGATTTCACAACACAGAGATGTGTCACTCAGTCACGCAGTTCCTTATGAAGAAATAGATTTGATTTTCTTCTCTCTATTTTTTTGAAAGCATTCAAAATAAACTTCTGGGTCTTGATGAGGATGTCATGTGCACTTCTACAGGTGACTGGAGAGAAATAGGGGCTAAGCCCGGTGGAATCTTTGCACATGGATCTGATTTCAGGTTTGCCAGACAGAAGGGGAGTCTTCCCAGAAGGAAAGGGATGGCACTGCATCAGCTCAGACCCAACTCTGGGTCAGCCTTGAGGGTGGGGAATAGGATTTCTGTCTTCCTAGAATAGAGGCAAGACTCCTTCCACTCTCCAGCTTCCCTCTTCTGTGTCAAAGACTATTAACTCAAAATCTGTATGGTTCTAGGGAGTGATGGAGAATCCACTTTTAAGCTTCAAGTTGCATTAATTTGGAGTTGAGTAATTTATACTCTTTGGTGGCTCAGATGGTAAAAGGATCTGCCTGCAATGCAGGATACCCGGGTTGAATCCCTGGGTTGGGAAGATCTCCTGGTGAAGGGAATGGCAACCCACTCCAGTATTCTTGCCTGGAGAATTCCATGGATAGAAGAGCCTGGTGGGTTACAGTCTAGGAACTAACAGACAGATGCTGGACTAATTAGCCCAGATTCTCATGCTGATCCTGCTCTCTAGGTAACTTTCTGAAAGACCAAGCACTGGGAAGGTACATAGGCAGATCATAAGCAACAAAGGACTGAAGCCAGGAAATGTATGTTAGGTTAGATGCCCAGAAGCAGACTCTGAGATGAGGATTCATTTGCAGGTGATTTACAAAGGGAAGCTGGGAAGAGGGGAAAATCATACTGGAGCAGACAGGGGGTCATACAAGAGTGTCATCTCAGACCAAGTCCTAGAAGGTTGACTTCAGTTTGATCCAGCTATAATATTGGTTGCTGTTGTTTAGTCAAAGTCATTGCTGACTCTTTTGTGACCCCATGGACAGTAGGAGCCTGGCAGGCTCCTACTGTCCATGGGATTTCCCAGGCAAGAATACTGGAGTGGTTGCCATTCCCTTCTCCAGGGAATCTTCCCAACCCGGGGATCAAACCTGTGTCTCCTGCATTGGTAGGCAGATTCTTTACCCCTGAGCTGCCAGGGAAGCTGTAATAATACTAGAGTCTTAGTTAAACCTCAGAGGTATCCTGATTTGAATAAGGGAGTTGAGTTTCAGGTAACTTCATGCCACTGCCATTAGTTAAACGTTCTCAGGGGTACATGCTTTCCCAGGCACTTCCAGCTTTCAGTGCAATTGGACAAAGTGGGCTCAAGTGGCACAAGAATGGTCTCCTGGAAAAAAAAAGTCCACAGGTGCCAAGGGACAGACACAGAGACAGGAAAAGGGACTCTGCAAGCATCTGGCTGTACCACCCAAGTTGATCCCATAAAGGGATCCGTCATGTAATGGACCCGGGATAAACCTACAGATGCCCAGCTCTCACCGAGGCTGACAGGATCAATATTTCTGGGAGTGGAGCCCAGAAACCTGCACGTTTGTCCAGCTCTCTGTGTGATTCTAATGCCTTCTAATGGTGGGGAACTGCAGCTTTAAGTGTTGCAAAGGGCTGAGGATTAGATAATTGCAAAGAGCAAGTGGGGGGCCGAGGCAAGAGGAAGCGCTGCTCTTTAAATAGGAAGAAAGAGCCATGTGTGAGGCTGAAAATGATGCAGGCTCTGCAGCCAAACCCACTAGAATCCTTCTCCTTGCCCTGGGATTCTGAGACTCGAAGAAATCCACTTTACCTCTGTTTCTTCATCTCTATGAAGTCAGAATACCTTACTTCGTAGAGCTCTGTGGAGTTCATTGATTCATCTGAGAAGTATTTATTGAGTGTCTTTGCCTTTTCCCAAATTCTGAGGGTGTAGGATGAGATAAGATAGACAGGATTCCTGTCCTGGTGGGGCTCAGGGGCTGGACTGTCACATCCCTACTGGATGAGGTCAAAGCCTTGCTTTCTCTATAGAGAATGGGCATGTGGACACAGAGGGAAAGGGGTGGTGTGATGAACTGGGAGATTAGGACGGACACACATACACTACCATGTGTGAAATAGAGAGCTAGTGAGAATCTGGGGTGTAGCACAGGGAGCTCAGCTCGGTGCTCTGTGATGACCTGCAGAGGTGGAACGGGGTGGGAGGAAGGGAGGGAGGTCCAAGAGGAAGGGGATACACGTACACGTATAGCTGACTACTTGATTGTACAGCAGAAACTAACACAACATCGTAAAGCAAGAGAAATGCAAATCAAAACCACTATGAGGTACCATTTCACGCCAGTCAGAATGGCTGCAATCCAAAAGTCTACAAGCAATAAATGCTGGAGAGGGTGTGGAGAAAAGGGAACCCTCTTACACTGTTGGTGGGAATGCAAACTAGTACAGCCACTATGGAGAACAGTGTGGAGATTCCTTAAAAACCTGGAAATAGAACTGCCTTATGATCCAGCAATCCCACTGCTGGGCATACACACTGAGGAAACCAGAAGGGAAAGAAACACGTGCACCCCAATGTTCATCGCAGCACTGTTTATAATAGCCAGGACTTGGAAGCAACCTAGATGTCCATCAGCAGATGAATGGATAAGAAAGCTGTGGTACATATACACAATGGAGTATTACTCAGCCATTAAAAAGAACACATTTGAATCAGTTCTAATGAGGTGGATGAAACTGGAGCCTATTATACAGAGTGAAGTAAGCCAGAAAGAAAAACACCAATACAGTACACTAACGCATATATATGGAATTTAGAAAGATAGTAACAATAACTGTATACGAGACAGCAAAAGAGACACTGATGTATAGAACAGTCTTTTGGCTTCTGTGGGAGAGGGAGAGGGTGGGATGATTTGGGAGAATGGCATTGAAATACGCATAATATCATATATGAAACGAGTCACCAGTCTAGGTTCGATGCACGATACTGAATGCTTGGGGCTGGTGCACTAGGATGACCCAGAGGGATGGTATGGGGAGGGAGGAGGGAGGAGGGTTCAGGATGGGGAACACATGTATACCTGTGGCGGATTCATTTCGATATTTGGCAAAACCAATACAATATTGTAAAGTTTAAAAATAAAATTAAAACAAAACAAAAAACAAAACCCTTGCTTTCTTTCCAGCTTTCCTTGACATTTTCCTCTCAGACTCCACTGTGGCTCCTCTATATTTTTGATCTTCTCCAGTTCTGCAGGGCTAAGAATACATCATAAAAGATCAGAGGTGTTACAGTAAATTTTGGGGCAAATGCTGCTGTAGAAATCCCACTGATATGAAATGTAAAATAACATAAGACAGAAAGAATTGTCTCTGTGAATGAAGGACATATTTGGAAAACCTGGCTATATGCATGAAAGTCAAAGGCATTAAGAAGTGCAGTATCTAGAAAAAAAATGATAAAAGTACCCAGATACATCAAAAGATACTTTATAATGCAGTGAAAAGGATCTTGAGCAAGCAGTGATTCATTTATTTCTTCAGTTTTGATATCTGTAACCCAGGTGTCAGGCAACCCCTTGGGATTGGGACAACACACCCTCAAATCCCCACTTCTGTGGTCCTCCTCAAGATCTCCCTGAATCATTTCCAGCTTTCTGACTCATGACCTCCTGCTTTTCATATGCAATCTTTGCTCTGAACCATACTGATTTCCATGTCAGACAAAGGTTCTTCAAGTCTTTTCCCCAAACAAAATCAAGTGAGACACAAACCAAAATAACCACAAGCAAACTGAGCCATGTACTTTGGTCAGACTCTGAATGGAGGAAGGGTTTCCATACCAGGAACACAAATTTAAAAGGATAAGAGCATCTCCATTCTCAAATGACTGGTATCCATGATGAAGCTCGATCAGCTGTGGATCCACTAGGCTGCCTCTTCTTCCTTCCTCCTTCCACACACTTTCTTCTCCCGTCCCTCTTCACTGAACCTTTTGTGACCAGAATAAATGCATCCCCACTCCTTGCCTTTGCACCTTAAGGAGTTGTCTCATCCTACAAAAAAGCCTACCAAGTCTTTTCTCACACAGAGATAGTTACCTTCCTCTGATGAATTCTGACATCCCCTGGTGGATATGCAGTTGTTTCCGCCTCCTCACAATCTTTTAAATTCAATAGACATCCATGGATCCCCGTGGTTGTGCTTTCCATTACCCTCCCTCATAACTGGGAATTTACTTTATTTCTTGGGACGAGTTTTCTCAAATAGGAAACTTGCTCACTTCTTACGCTTCTTCAGAACTTGAAGAAAAGTTGAGTGTGTGAGAGGTTTTGAACACTTGCAAGCATCAACAACTGCTCATCGGTTCTTCTGACCTGAGTCCATTTGTGTGATTCATTTCTATAAGGCTTATGTCTGGATTTCTAACATGACGTCTCTTCTGTACGTTTATTTGACTTCTCACCCACTTTGTAGCAAAATGCGTTTCTTAAAACTTCTTAGGACTTATATGCTTCTCCAGAACAATATTTCCTCACTGAATTATTATTATTCATGTAGCTGGAAAGTTTCTTGAGAGAGTCAATTCAGTCTCCTCCTTCTTCTTCTTCCATCTCTTCCTCTAGGAAATCAGAGAGAATGGCAAGGTAATCTTCTCCTCTTCTTGTTCTGGGAGAACAACCAAATCCAAGAACCTCAGACAGGCAAGCATCCCCTGATCCCAGGGAGTATCAGGACCTTTGGTTTAGGACACTGAGTGTACTTGAGGCTGGCTTGGCTAAGAGTAACTCCCTTTGGGGTCACGTTCTAGGAGTGGTGGATTCCTATATCTGCAGAACATGCAATTGGCATGACTTCTGCTGGGGGTAGTACGTGGCTACCTGCTTAGTGGACAGCAGTTATTTTAGCCTGTCCAGCCTCTATGCCCCCTAATTCTGGTAACAGGATCACAGCATTCCTGGGGAGCCACCTTTCCCCTATATTTAGTCTCACAGGGGTTTGACTTCATTGTTATTTTCAAGGATGGGCTTATC